>NC_092865.1:65802754-65859763 GCF_032062135.1 Pyxicephalus adspersus | reverse complement strand
CAGTGGGACAAAACAAAGTCCTAGAACAAATGTATCCACTTTCAGAAACTACAAATACCCGGCCTCCCGAGAGGATTCAAATCAATGGACATATAACATGGTTACCCTAGATGAGAATTCACAGAGACATCTGTATACAAGTGTCACTTTAATTCGCCTCTAAGGCCCGACGGTCATACGTATGATGGAAACGTTCAATAACATCATGTAACTGATTCGGGGATAACGTATGTTGTAAGTAAGACATCCACGTGGCAAAAAATCTCTGTGGATGCATGTCAAGGAATTGGGTGGCTTCAGTTTTATCTATTAACATTAAAGATTGTTGATATCTAGTAAGCTGTGTTACCGTTGGGCGTTGGGGTTCCAGCCAGTGTTTCAGAATACACTTTTTAGCTAGTAGCAAACAAAGATGCTTGAACTTGGATAATCCCGTAGTAGTAGACTGAGAGGTCATCCTATGAAAAAGCGCCAAATGGGGAAATAATTGGTAAGTATTACCTGTTACATGGTTATGAAATTGAAAAACTGAACCAGGAAATACGTATAGCTGGACAGTCCTATAGCAAATGTTCTAGTGGCGCCAAGGGAAAAGCGCATTTAGGGCAAGCTTCCAGTCTTTGTGTACTACATTTTTAAACTAGCTAAGTGTGATCTAGCTAAGATACTCATCCATGTCACCTGTTTATGAGTTTCTTGAGCAATCGGACATGGTCACCCAGCAATCTGACCATTTCCAAACACAAAATATTTACAGCAAATGCCAACTTTCTGGAAGTTGATTAGACAGGTTGTTGCCTGCTAAATAAATTGACATGGGATACAGGTGCACACTGTGGCTTTTTTAAGATAAAGGCAGGTGGGAGCGCTGCCTTCGGCCCACTGCTCAAGGGGACCCTAGCCCAATGCAAAGTAACATCCTGTATCTCCACCAGCGCTCCTCCGTTTCTTACTTTGCAAGAATTTCTGCACAAATTGTTCTCCTGAGAACTCATCCACCATATGCTATGCCCAACATGGACAATGGGGAGGTGAAAAAATCACTCTTGTACTGACTTAAAATCATATTATATTTACAATACACAAAATAGGATGCTTTGGACACTTCTTCAAAATTTAGCTTTGAATTGTACTTGATATAAAAGCAGTAAAAAATCTCTCCCGCCAATTGATGGCTTTGCTTTTTCTGGGTTTCAATAACAGGAGGCTTTTGTAGAGAGGCTGCAAAAACCTTTATCAAAACTACTGTTGAATAATGCTGTTATGCTGTCAGACGGAACAATTGGTTGGTGCTTCATATTGCTTTATCTGTACTGCTTGCAGAATGGTTTGTTTTAGAGTGTCAGTCACAGCAGGCAATAAAGAAATGAAAGCCTAAACACACAGTCTAAACTATAATCAAGCTACTCAGATATCAAGGGTATTTCATAGAATGGAATAAACACTGCCGTTCTCTTACTTCCATGGATATCGCCATTATGTACTGCAAGGATGGAAACTACAACATCTTTACTGAGTATATATATGAGAATTACCATTGAAAAATGCCTTCTTTAGTATCTAGAATCAATGGTCACCCTTTAAAGTTTACACTCAGTAATACACTATTTCTCTGAATCAAAATGATCACTCTCTTGTTTCATCTTTTTTTAACATTTAGAGTGGATCTAAACCCATTGAATGCTCACCTGCCCTTGTTCCATTGTGGGATCTTCCTTGTCTCGATCTTTGGCCATCTTCATTGTCAAGGCCAGGAACAAAGACATGTGGGAATTCTTGCAGTCCCAGCAACCACAGAGAAAGCCAGTAATTTTGACAAATAAAGAAAGCTAACAGGCAGTAAAGAACACTTATTGCAGAAGAGGTATCACTTGTCACTTTTTGCATTAAAGCCCTGTCTGGTCACAATATTTTAAAAAAGAATTTTAGCTCTGCTTTAGGCACACAAAAAGTAATGTTATTATTGGGTTCCTCTATGACCATTCATCATTTTGGTTTAGGCACTGTTCTGTTAATGAAAATAAAAATGTCTATACTTGAACGGTAGACAACCCTTTAAAATAATGTGAAAAATTTTGGGGAAGAGGTTTAAAACCCTTTTTTGAAGGCCCCTGCTTCGGCAATCAAGACTGAATGGGAGCACAGAAACTCCCAGGTTATCTACATCGTGCGTGAATGATCCATCCTGCGGGACGACGTGGGACCCGATCGAGGAAACCCCCGGATGGATTGGGAAATCTGCAAAGGTTACTTACACTTTAATGTTGTCGGAAAATCTTTTTATTTTCATTCTTTTTTTTTTTGCTAAAATACAATTGCCAACTTTCTAAAGTTAATTGCTCTAGGTGGCTGTAGTTTTTTGCACAATGTTTTTACTCGTTGTAGCTGACAAAGTTGAAAAATGGGGAAAAAAAAACAATATGAACAATCCTTTCTGAGCAATAAAATGCTGATTCTGCCAAACTAAGCGACATATTAAAACACCCCATATGCTACTCTACAACTGCTATGCAACTCTGCAACTGTTTTAGGGATAAAGAAGTCAGCAAATGTTTGGGTATCACTGGAATTCCAATTTCAATTCCAAGTATTGTTACCAACCGGCACCAGATCTTCTGTGCATATGCAAATAATCCATAAATTTGTTGTACAATACCCCTTGGTGTAGGAATCAATGAGGTTTCCCACCTGTCAAGGTTTTTTCATGGTCTCTTTCAGTGACAGATGTGGGCACCTGATGTGACCTAATTCCTGTAAAAAATGCAAACCACTGCACTGATAGAGATAGATTATAGAAATTCACAATTTTATTATCAAGGACACCATAGCTTAGCTAGTTTACAGATGTTACAATGTGCTTTCCACAGAACTTCACACTTGCTGACATATATTCAATCCCATGACCACAAAATGTTTTTTGTGCAGTTGATGATCCGCAATATGTAAATTAGTAAATTAGCTCCAATGGTTTAGATGAGGTCTGCCTAATTTCTGTATTTGAGGGCTACAAACAGGCAAGTTCTGCATTTTGTAAAAAAAATGTTCTGCTGTCTGTATGGGAACTAGTTACAATGTGTGAAAATTCTGACCCTCGTGGATCTACAATATAAACATCAGCGAGCATTGGGTCCCCATGATTGACATTAATTCCATCCTTGGACCATGTGGAGTCAATATCAATGCCATACAAAAACAAGGAAATAGGCAAAACAAAGAAAAGAAAAACTTCTACATACTATCTTCCTTTGCTAGGCTCTGAAAGATGACGTTATCTAATGCAGAGCCAGGGATAGAAGAAAAACAGATCCATTTGAAACTTTTAGCTATGCGATATCCCTCTGTTGTACATATGCCACATCCTTATTTAAAACCATTTTATTTGAAAGAGAAAGAAGAAACTTGAGGGATTTTAACAACATAGATCATATGTAATCAACACATTCATTTTCATAAAAAACATTTTTTTTTTGTTATAAAAACACATATAGGATTTTTATATCTTGGACAACATGAACAACAATTTCTTTAGTACAAGCTCCTGATGAGTAATGGATGTCCGAGCGTATAATGCTAGTCCAAGCTATAGTAAAGAAAAGACATATATACAATATATGAAAAACTTCAACAATCCACAAAGATTTCTTTGTTGTCATATTTAATTACGTACTTACAAGCAATGACATCTTCAATTAATCCAATATTATAGTCTCATCCATACCATGACACCTGATGACATATATAGGGGGGTGGGGGAGACAAGCAAGAGTTTCACCTCAATCACTGATATATTTTCAGAGATATTCTTAATAGAGAAATATTTCTTATGAATATATACACAAACGCAACCCATCTTTTTAAATTTATTTATTAACTATTCCTTGTAATTAACTTATATTTAATTATAATATATTTATTATATTTTATGCTCAGACCTGCTTGAAAAACATGGCTGATGAAGGCTCCTGGAAGAGTACTCTGCTCAGCTAGGCTTCCAGGATCGTTTTCAGGCAAAAGAGCCGGTACAGACTTTTATAGGGGTTTCCAAGTCGATGGAGTCTTTTTGACAGCCTAATGTCCATAGAAGCTACATAGAGCTTCTGAACAAACACTTGTAAAAGCCTAAAGCTAGTAAAAGCCTGAGAAAGCATGCAAGAAAACCCAGACCAATTCACTTTCATTTAAACTTTTTTTACAAGTCTTTTGTAAGCGTTTGCAGGTTGTAAAAATGCTTACAGAAGCCCGAAAAATGGAGATCTGAACATGCCCTTACTCTTAGCCACCCTTATTTTAATTTATGCTTTTAGTATTCATTGTTCGTATCAATTATATTAAACCTCTCTAGATTCAAAAGCAGGTACGATTTATAGTCAAACTTCAAAATATTAGCTATCTTTCAACATATCTATCACACAAAACACAAGTCCCAAAGAGAAACTGCCCACGCATCAATCATCATAATTCCTCTCAATATTAGTAATTATTAACTCAATTTGCACATACAACCACTACCCTTACAGATGGAACCATCACAATATATATAAAAAAAACTCATCTAGTATTGCTGAAATGTAGCATGGCCAAGCAAAATGTAGCTACAAAGAGAGCCACCCTATACTGTGTCTTTTGTCCCACCTGTCCATGTCCGCTTTCCACTGAATGATAATAGGAATAACAGTGAGAAACTAGAAAGTAGTTTAAAGGAGGGTCCGACAAGCCCACTGCAGTAAGGGGTCCAGTTGTTGGCAGGGCACCAATTATAGCAAAGTCCAGATTCATCATTCATATTTGGTTATGTGTATAAAATGCCCCAAATAAAAGCAGTAGCATTAACGTTTTTGGTACAGATTTGGTTAATTAGTTTTTGCAAACTTTATATTTACACACAATAAACTGTATAAAGGATGCCACAAATAAAACTATCAGTAACACATTTTTAGGTAAAGAATTGTAAACAAAAGGTTATTGCAAACTGAATACTAAAACCAGCTAAAGTAAACAGAATAATGCCTCAAATAAAAGCAATGATGTTTGCATAATGATAATGTTTGGTTTACAGATTTGTGAGAGAAGTTCGTGGGAACTGAATATTTATACATGAATAATTGTATAGAATGCTGCCACAAATAAAAGGAGATGTTACATTTAATTGTTCAGTCACAAAGAGGTAGAACTGAATACATTTTTTATTTGTATATTCTAAGATACAGCTATAATGTATAACTCCAAATCTTTTAAAGGAACATGAAAGTATGCCCCTTTTGTCCAGTATAATGTATATAAGCAAAATGTATGCAACTGTTGGTTGAGTTTCAAATGATTATATACTACATAAATACATAACACCTGATTATTTATTCTCAGAATGAAGCTGTTTAGGTAGTCTAAGTGTTTAGGTAGTCCTGCACTTCAATGGTTCTAGGCTGCTCCTTGACTATAATATTAGTCTGTTCAAATGAAGCCAAAATACCGAAGATTTGCTGTATCGGCTGCCAGTGGTCACCAATAATTTAGTGTAGTGGTTGGGCACTGAATGCACTGCAGATACTGGCTGATCACCTAGCTTAATTCACCAGCAGTCTATATTATGACAATTGGTTTGGTTGGTTGTACTTTCGCAGTTGGTGATTTCTGCTAGTGGCCAGTGACCTTGTGCAGCACATTACATGAGCCTAGGTGTAAGGCTTGCAAGAACCTTTCTACCATCAGCGTAAAATTATTTAACAAGCAGGGCATGAGAGTTAGGTTGCCAGCACATAAGGCAACCAGAAGATGCTTTCATTGACACCACACTACCTACCTGGAGGTATCAGGGGGGAATTAATCACTTCATGATCTAGTCCTCGGTGGGGAGGGGGGGTCCCAGGCCCAGTGTGTCTCCCATCTCCCAGGGACAAGAGCTGCCACAACAACTCACATCTCAGGCCAAGTGTGTCTTCTCTCTTAGTGGACAACAGTTGATTTAGCTTTGGGGTTGCTTGCAAGAAGGTATACCAGTGACCCCACCTGCCCCATTACTGCCCCATGCTGCCCCATTACTCTCACATCCTTTAGCACCTTGGGTGGTGACCTGATGGGCCTGATTTAATAAAGCTCTCCTGGAGAATGAAGAAGATACACTATCATGGGAGACCATGGGCGGTCTAGATTAAAAACATTTGCCAAACAATACCAAATGATTGTTATGAAATCCATTCCAGGTTTGCTGGATATCCCAGGTTCTCCCATGACAGTCTTGGGAGCTCTAATAAATCGGTCCCAATGAGTGGTGATGCCAAGATACCTCCTGCCCATTCCTGCTGGTACTGGCGTCTGTGGTACTTTGACAGCATGACCCAGCGACAAGGACACATGCTTTACCATGTGCTGGAATGGGGTATGGAACCCCTGTCTGGCAAAGTAATAGCTACCAGGAATTGGCCACTGGGGTATTGCTCAGCTCATGAGGGAAAATATCAGCAACTTTTCCAGAATATATTTTTTTTTTTTAATTTGGGGGTGACTGCAGTGAGGAGACCACTTGCTCTGGAGAAAGAGTTGACAGGTAACCCTATTTTGCAAAAATGATGAAGAAGCACAAAATCTGGCTATATGTGCACCATCCTCCTGATTGAATCTGCTGTGCAGATGCTTGCTCCAGCTCGAGGTTGGGTGTGCTTAAATTGCTGGTACTTCCAGTTGTCTACCATACATGCATTGGTGTCAGAGGTGCTAAATACCAAGCCAGGTGTCTTTCAAGGAACCAAAATATCATCTTTTAGCTTGTCTGACTTATATTGACAACAGCTGCTGTGTGAAGAATATATGACTAAGAGCCATGGACCCGGATTTTAGGTTTCACTTACTTCCTGGCCTCTATTACAAATAAAGCATGGATAGGGAAGAGATACCTAAAAATCAAACACTGAAATCAAAAAATTTCTCTGTTGAATTTTGTGGTTCACCCCTATTAATAAACAGTAAATAATATATGGGTAGCTAGACAGAAAACAGGTTAGGTTCAGTAATTGCTTTTCATTTTTGAGTTTCTAGGCTTAGGTGCAACTGTGTTGGCAATAGGTCATGGAGATTTCTAAGATATTTGTTTCTTCTGACGTTTTGAGATCTAGGGCCCATTGATCCATGTCTTCAGCATTGATTCAAACTTTGATTCATATTCAAACTCAGCAAAATTGATGAATTCTAAGACATTCTAAATTGTTTTGCTGGTCTCTTGTTCTTACAGTTGATTAGCCTTTTAAGACAGGGGAACTCAAATAAGATTTAGGGGGGCAATAAATTTCCTTTGCCTTGTTCTGCAAAATTATTTTTATTTTTTAGAAATACCCAAGCATTTGATTTTTGGTTAAAAACAGAATATTTTTTATACAGTTAATCTAAATAGTACAGACTCTTTTTTAGCCTTGTAAATGGAGTCGTTCCAGGTAAAATGTCTGTTGATCGTGAGGCTTTCTGCTCTCTGAGGCTTCAAAACTTCTAAAAACCAATGCTGCAGGAGGTCACCTTCCTGCAAAAACTACGGGCAGCTTTACTTTATCAAATCTATCTCTTGCAGGTTTACAGTTGCTTTGACCATTTAGTAGCTGAGATTGTGATTTCATTGGTAATGATTTTAAAAGGATGTGGACCCTTTGGAGAATGTGTACTCAATAAAATGAATGAGTATTACGAATGAGCATATTAGCTATCATAAACCTACGTACACACGTCCAACGGTTTGCGCCCGACAATCGGCTCAGGGACGATAATGGGCGAGAACCTGGAGTGTGTACAGCGCCAGTGGTCCATGGTCCGAACGACTGTCCTGGCGGATCCACAGACGATTAAGCTGCATACACACGTGAAATAATAGTCGTTGGAAAGGATTGTGAAAGATCCTTTCCAACTAATAATATTGCACGTGTGTATGCGGCTTAAGACCTTGTGCTGATCAGAAGTGTGATTAAATCGGGCCGAGGAGAAGCAAGAGATAAGCTTCAAATTGCTAAGGAAACAAAACACAAAGATTACCCATCAACAGATAAACCATTGACTGTAGGCACAGAATGCTTTTTCTGACATACAGCTTTCCTTTGGAACAGGGTAGGATCTAACAATGGCTGCTATAGGGACAAACTTGCAATTTGTATACAACTGACAATTCTTTGGGACAAAGGTAGGCAATATAACTATATGGACAATAAAATGTTGGGGACAGTTTTTTAGTTATTCAGGTAATTCAGCTTTAAATCTGTGACCTAGAACAAGTACACAGGTCTCTGAAATTCCTAATCTACATACTTTGCCTGCTTCAGTAAGTTAGAAGGTACTAGTGCCAGTCACTGACATACAAGTCAAGCAATAAGAATTTTCAGTATGAGGTCACATAAGTGATCTTCCATATTCCCTTCATGGTGGGTCTGCACGAAGAAAAATGGCTCGTTATAAAATAATAAAAGTTAGATTTCTGTGTTACCTCATCATGCATAAGGCATATATTACATACACTGGCCTTTACTTGGTTAACATTTAAATAGAATACTTTAAATATATTCAAGCTAGAAGAAACCACTCAGCTGGAACAGGTGGAATCAATTAATATTATTATGTTTTCAGTTTTGCATTGTATTACAGGAGATTCCCTACAATATTAGCATGAATGTAAGCAATGTGAGATAATCGATTCAATACTGATTTTACAGATGGCTTCAAGTATCCAAAATGTATCACTGAAGTCTGGATCACTATCTTTTTCATAATTGCTACAACTTAAAAATAAATTTGCATTTGTAATCAAGTACTGTATATACTTGAATATAAACCAATCTATAAACAGAGATAACCTACTTTTGCATGAAAAAACAGGAAAACTACACTGACTCGAGTATAAACCTAGAGGCAGTAACAGCTAACATTCACAATAGTAATCAACAAAAATGGCAATTCAGTTATTGTGAATAGATCCATGGTATGTAATTTTTTAAACATTTAATGGAAAAAAGAAATAAATAAAATCACATGGGCTCAGTCTATTTACCCCTCTTTTTAAAGGTTAGAATATTTTTTACTTTTGCATTGGTTATGATGGGTCTCTTGCTTCTAAATAGGGGTGTAGGCTATTCATGGAGAGCGCCCAGGGAAAGCCTATACGAGGTTCCCAAAAAAAGTGAGGACACAGCGTGCCCACCCCACTACACCCCTGCTCCTAAATGATCTTTTGTGCATTATTGTTTGCCATCATGTGCCATAAAGTAAAGTATGTTACAGCTTGCCTTTACCCATTCTGATCTGTTTATTTTTCTAATGGCATTCTTGGGTCAGAAATCATTGTTTATATTTGAGTATATATATATGGTATATATACTTGTACATATGTAGAATATGTGGCAGTACATTATTGGGGAGAAAAGGGGAAGGGGTTCACAATAAAAAAATAAATACAGTATTGTTTGTTTCTGCTCTTTTAAGAACTGTAAAAACTGTTGGCTGGATTTGGGGTTTAATTAAACATGATAAAATCACAAGTTCAGTTTAAAAACCCATAAATAATATTATTTTTGCTATGATTCTCCAGTGAGGATAATATTTTGTCTATTTTGCAGGCAGCTGCAAAAGGCATTTTTTGCATGGTACCATTCATATCTTTTTTATTGCATTCAGTGGAACCAGTACTTTCCCAGCCTGCAGTAAACTACTGCAAACAACCTTTTCACAGGACACACCATTCCACAATAATATTAACTGAATCCTTAACATTGTAGGTACAGAACTGTGCTAAGCCATGTCAATTATATCAGCACCCACCCACTAAATGTATCATTTTTATAGCAAATTGCATGGTAAAGCCCTAATATTAGAAAAGTAAGGAAATTGTTTTGATACAATTTATATTTCAACTTTATATTTATATATCAACTTTCAAACCAACCTCATAATGGAGAACTGAGACCTTTCCCAGCCATGTTTCACATAATACTTCATCAGGATATTTGCATACAAATACATTCAAAAGAAAAGTGTCCACAAATGTATCCACTTTTCCAAACATTTGTTACCAGAACCAGAACAATTAGATTTGTTTTTTTAAATGATAATTTTTATTCAGAAGTTATTGAAATATAATACACATAGACATAAAAAAGGATTCGATCGAATAGTTAGATATTGTTCGGGTGATCGAATGCCAAATTCAAACACCATTGAAGTCAATGGTGAGAGGATTCGGGTTATTTTTAGGGAGAAACCCTATCCAGAAACACATACTACAGAGCTGCAACAGCGATCCTGATAGCTGTTGCCCCACTGTACTAGTAGTATGTGTTCTTGGATAGAGTTTCTCTATCCAAGAACACAGGGCCTAGATGTGATGAATGGGGAAACTTGTCCCCATTCAACCTCTAGTGCCCGGGGGATCGCCTGCAGTCGTGACCGTGGTAACTGAACTGCAGATGAACTTGCACACTCTTCTCAATGATTGCAGACACAGCTGCAATCATCGAGCAGATGCCCCGCAAGTATCTCTTACGCTGTAAAACACTTTCCAGCACAGTAATATGATACATTTGTTACATTTTTCTTGCAGTGGTTAAAAGAAAAATGTAACAAATGTATCATAATATTACTGTGCTAAAAAGTGTGTTACAGTGTAAAGCCGCGTACACACGTGCAATTTTTGTCGTTGGAAAGGATCTTTCACGATCCTTTCCATCGACAAAGGACTACACGATGCATGAACGGTGCTGTACATACAGCACCGAATAGTTAGGTGCTGTACATACAGCACCGTTCATGCTCTATGGAGAGGGGAGGGGAAGAGCGACGGAGCGGCACCCTGCTGCGTGCTCTCCCCCTTTCCTTTCATTAGGATCGGTTGTTGTCCATCGTCCGTGGATCCACCAGGACGGTCGTTCGGACGATGGACGACACCGACTGTACACACAGCAGATAAAAATCTGACGCGTGTACGCAGCTTGAGAGATATCGGCCCTGATTTATTAAAGTTCTCCAAGGCTGGAGAGAATACACTTTCATCAGTGGAAGGTAATCCAGCAAACCTGTAATAGATTTCCTAAAAGTGAGGCTATTTGTTTGCTATTTGTTAGCAAATGTTTTCAATCCTGGACCAGATCCATTCCAGGTTTGCTGGATCACCACTGAAGAAAGTGTATTCTCTCCAGCCTTGGAGAACTTTAATAAATCAGGGTCACAATGTCATTGTAGGATAACCTGTAAAAAAATAGCTAAATAAACACAAACACTTAATAAATTAGTTTAACATTATTTTTCTTTCAATCCAAATTTTTCCCGTCGAATCTCATTTTTTCGTGTCAGGTCTATCCGAATTTGAACAGCCATATTCGGGTTGAATATAAGGACAACCCGAATTCGAACACCAACACTACAAACTAGAAGAAAAAAGGAAAAACAAAAACAGAACAAACACAAAACAGTGTCTCAATATCCAATCTCAATTCTATACATTCTGAACTGTTCCAATAATTTCCAGGAACAAAAATTCATATTGCATTTGAGTGGTACATTTAATAAGAGCAAGCCAAGATGACCACTGAGCATAAAATAGACTGGTTGGCCAACATTATAGGCAAACATTTTTTCAAATTGCACTTGCACACGTCTCCAATGTTCGGCAACTTAGAATAAAGTATTTAAAAGCGGAGAGTATAGCTTGCACCCATTGTTCTTTAAATAATGTTGTCCCTAATTCACTTTCCCATTTCAAAATATGAGCTTCTTTTACAAACACCAATTTATTTTGTAATGTCTGAAATATAATTGAAATTAGTTTGCTAACTTGAGTCGCCCCAGTGAAAAACCCTGCTGATTGTGGAGAATATAGAGATTAGTGGAGGGGTGCTTGTTAAATTATTAGAGATATCTATACAAATTAAAAGCATCAGTTGGGGGTAGCCCTAGATATTTTAGCTTTTGTGGTAGTGGCAATTTTGGTGGCAATGTGTGGAGAACCGCTAATGTCAAGACGTTATGCTGTTTCTAATATTCCATTTTTTTTATGTATATGTACCAACTGGTATTGGCAATGACTCACTTTCTGTCTGGACTGTGGAAATTACCTCAGTCCAGTGAAGAATCAAGGGACTTAGCTACAAACAGAATCGCTAGATTTTTCTTAGGGCACAGGGAATGTTCAATGTCTTTCCAAAGTTTATCCTCAGAAGACCTGAATGAAAATTGTAAGGCACTTAAAATTGATGCTTTATAGTAATCTTTAAGATCAGGGAGTCTGAGGCCCCCGACCTTTTTATGTTTAATCATAATTGGAACTCTGATTCTAGCCGTACTATTTCCCAAATGTAGTCTCATTTTTTTTTTCAACAAACTAAAATAGCTTTTAGGAAGTCAAATAGGCAACATTCTAAAATAATATACATTTTTTGGCAGTTGCGCCATTTTAAAGGCCGCAAGCCTTCCCACCTTTTTCTTGGGATTACATTGGAGCAAGTTCATTTTTCAAATTCGATAGAAATATTAAAAAATTAGATTGGAACTGTAAACTAGTAGTGTGTGTAAGTTTTTTAACCAAATAGGGTATCTCATTTACTGTCCGTTGGAATTTTAATTTAGTATGTAGGACATTCACAGTACCCTGTGGCATATCCATTGGTAACACCAAAGACTTAGCATCATTCATTTTGTAATAGGAAATTTTTTTTCCCAAAATTTGTAAAACTTTGTATACCGTATTAAGGAAAAGATCTGGAATCACGTCACGTCATAATCACATCATCTGCATACAATCCTATTTTATGTTGAGTTGAGGCTATTGAGTTGAGATATACTGTATCTCTAGGTGGTTTCTAATTCACTTTGCTAGCGGATCCATGGCTGGAACAAAAATAATGTGATAAAATGGGCATCCCTGTCTGGTGCCATTCTATATATATTTATATATATATATATATATATAAAAGACAGGGTGCTAGAACCCTAGCCTATTGTGTAGAGTACTGGCTCTAATAGACTGAAATATAGATCCTATAATTCAAAATTTGGCAAGCACTTTTAACAGATATACCCAATGGCCCAATAGGCCAGAATCAAAGAGGTAATCTTATGCAGTTCGACATGTCTCCTTATGTTCAGCATATGCCGAGTACTATCTTGGCATCCACATACAAAGCCTACCAGTTCAGGTTTAACCAAAGAAGGTAACACTTTATGCAGCTGGTTGGCCAGCAGTTTAGAATTGATTCCAATGTCTGAAATTAGAAGGGAAATAGGATGGAAATCCTGTGGGGACATTAGATCTTTCAATGGTTTAGGAAATGTTACAATAGTAGCTTGTAGCATTTCAGAAAGGAAGGCACTTGCCATCGCCGCCTCATAAAAAATTGTTACCAGATAAGGTAATCTTATAATATTCGCTGGGTAGACCATCTCCTCCAGGCGTTTTATTACTTGGAAAAGACTTCAAAACTTTCTGTATCTCAGCGACCAAAAACGGAAGGTTTAGTTGCTTTAACTCTGTTTTTGGTAGACTGGGTAAGTTGATTGAGTTCAAAAAGTTGTCAATCTCTTGAATGGTGGTTGGTGGGTCAGATGGTCATCCTTAATATGTATACATTTTTATAGTAATTACAAAGTTCTTTAGCTATGGAATGGGGGTTATATATCTTCTCCTGCGACCCATGTTTAAACAAAAATGGAATCTTGCAGGGTTGTATTTTATGTTGGGCATGATTAGATACAAGGAGCATCCTAAATTTTTGTCTTTATTTAAGAAGGTTAGAAGTCACACTCTGAGATGGGTTGCTATTATTCTAAGCCTCCAAAAGTCTGATATTATCAAAAAGAGTAGCTAGTTGGTGGTTTCTCATTTATTTTTAGCCGCAATTTGTATTAAAATGCCTTTGATATAAGCCACACTACAAAAGGATCCATACCAGGTGTAGTATATGATGTTATCAATATCTATACGGTTATTTTCCCTAGCAATCCCATATCCGATAGAAACATACCTATATGAGAATATTATATGTGAAGATGAGTAGTGGGTAAAATCTTTTTATGAGGCATGGAGGCACCTCTAAATATCATACAAGCCAGACTTATCCAAAAAGGGTTGCAGTGAGACTATGGTGAATTTTTGTTGTAGAGACATACTTATGAGGATCCGCTACCACGTTAAAGTCACTAATTGTACATTATTAATTTCACAGGTTATAATAATATATCTAGCCATAGGGTCTATAATACTCTCCAGAGTTTCAATACCATTGTATTTTTAATCAGTAGTAACACTCCCATTCGGTTTTTATAGGTGTTAGCCATAATAGTTTGCTTGGCTATAGAAAAATGCGTTTCCTGGGCACACAGAACATCACATCTATGATCTTTAGCTGTCGGCCATAAACTGGCCCTTTTTTGGGGCTATTTAGACCCCTAGTATTGATAGATAGTAGCTTAACAATTTATAAGGCAAAAGTTACATTGCCTCTTTGTTGCAAAGCCTTTCAGCAGCACTACTAAGGCCCATATTACCCATCTGGAAAAAAAATATTTACCTGGATGGTAACCAAACCTTGTGTGAACATCTTTACTTTTTCATTAACTAGAACAGTGTTGACACCGAACATAAAAGAAATAAAACCATAACATTTACATAAATTAACAGAGGGATGAAGACAAGAAAAAAAAAAAACTTTTCCCAATATTGGAACCATATTAAACCAACAGTAAAGCACCAACAGGTACGAACCTAAAACATATCCTTGTGGTGTAGGCATAAGGAGAGTTCACTCTGATGGTCTCCGGGACTACCTTGGGATTTCTTGCCATTCTTGTTGCAGTCTCAGTGAACGTTGAGCAGGTGACGGTGTATCTTCGATCTCCAGGCCCCAGTCCCGAAGCAGTTATAACTTATCCTCCAGTGTAACAATAGTGTATCAAACACCCGCATTGGAGGTGAGGATCTTTACTGGGAACCCCCAGCAGTAGGGGATCCCGTGGAAATGAAGAGCCTTGGTTACCGATAAAAATTTCGGGGAGATGAGTGGGTTTTGGTACCCGGTGTGCCCTGTCTTTCATCAATTCAGCAGAAGGAATGTCTGAAAACACAGATGATAATACCTGCTGCATTTAAAGGTTGTGTTCCACTGAAGACACTGACGCTGGGATCCCTCTAAATTTTAAGTTATTCCTCCTGGCTCTATCTTCCAAATCTGCCAATTTGAGCTTCATTCTGGCCAGGTTATCTTCCAATGAGTAGCAGTCTAAAAATGCGGCCATTTTGTGCAGCAGCCAGCCACGCCCCCCAAGAATTAGATTTTTCAGTTATTATTTTTTCATTTTTTGTATGTATCTTAATCACTTCAGGTGAAAAAATATAAAGAAGGTGGAATAATATAAAGAAGTGCTGTAAACAATATACTGCAAAAAATATGCTAAGCTTAGAGTTACCACTTTGGTAGACAAATAAGGTTTTTCTCAAAAAAAATTAAACTGTCTCTTATCCTAATAATTTGATGCTCAGGGATTATTTCCTTAGGATACTACAAAATAATAATTTCTCCAGCTTCAGTTATTGACTATCTGTACAGGGATTTAAACATTATTTAGCTGCATGCACTTAACAATAAAAATATAATGTTAGGTAAACTTCACACAGCAGATTGCAGTGTTTTCTAGATAACATTAGCAGATTGATAAATGATTCCCTAAAATTGCCTTTTAATATTACTTACATTAGTACCGAGGCCTTTAGATGTGTTCCCTTTATAAAACTAGCCAGAAATTCTAACTGCGCTGGTAATCTCTTTTAGAATTCACTTTATAACAGGATTACTCAGCGGGACAGTAGCAGAATACAGCCTAGATATCACACTTCTCAGTACGGTTTCTCAGTAAATGATTTTCCACACTAGCAGACCGTGTAGAAGAATGATCATAAACTCTATCACAAGCACTTTTAAAAGAGGTTTGAGAATCACACACACACACAAATATACACAAAAAATGGTCCCCAAACTTAATTTCACATATTTTGTTTATTGGAAGAATAATGATAACCTAATCCAGTTTCTATAACTGTAATTTTTTTTATCTGTAGGGAGTATAATATATTTATTTTGTTAAAGTATTTTTGAACTATATAGTCCCTTTAGTTGGATTTAGTATATTGTTGTAACATAATTTAGAATTTTAGATTAGAAGATTAATTAGAAGAAGATTAGATAAATAGACACATTGGGCCTGATTTATTACAGCTCTTCAAGGCTAAAGAATATATCCTTTTAACAGTAAACCTGGGCGATCCAGCAAACCTGGAATGGACCTGACCAGGGTCTAACAAAGAGCAAATGCCTTTTAAGGAATCCATTCCAGGTTCAATGATGAAAGTCTATCCTCTCCAGCCTTGGAAAACTTTAATAAATCAGGCCCAGTAAGTACAAAGAATAATAATACCAAGACATATTGTAATTGCTATTTTGTTTTTTTTAAATTGATTGTAATAAAATTTTAACTTATATATATGTATTGCTCTGGAAAGGAAACCCACCCTCTTTATAGTGTCTTTAGGAATTACTTGTTTTTGGGCATTCATTTAATTACCTCTTTTTTGGTCCTCCTGGAATGTGACCTGGTTTTTGACTGGACCAGTGCAATATCAACTTTTTCAGCCATTTTGTCGTAGATTTGTTGGTAGGCTTTTCCGAAAACTCACAGGTCTAATCAAAAGACACACTATGGTTTAAAATGAAAAAATAGTAAAGATATCAAATATAAAATAATTAGACTGTTTCTCCAACCACATATGGCAATCAGCCCAACACATACCAATCTTACTGTTTTAATTATGATCCCACACTAGAAATACATATCTACACATTCTCAGGTTTAAATCATTACTGTTTGTTTGTAGCATGTATACCTATACTGCCCTGTTCGTAACAGGTATTTTTATTTATAGAGCAATCAGCCAAATAAATTTCAGGACTACTATTTACTATTCTTGAATTGTATCAGCAATATTTCTTTATATATTTTTGTGTTTATTATCATTATTGTCTATTGATAACATATATCAATATGTTTAGACCGTCTAAGTTCCAAACCCCTGAGGAAGCCTTGTCAGGTGAAACGTGTAGGGCCAACTAGATTGGAATGGTTACATGATGTTGATGTGTTAGCGAAACTCTGTCTAGCATGAATATTCCAACCCCGTGATGACACAACGGGGTTGGCAATATATACCATGCTAGCTATGTAATTATGTATGAATCCTTCTATCAATACATATTTAACCCAAAATATCCATGACTCAAAACCCTGTCTTTTCTTGTCTCTCTTCAGATTTAACAGCAACCAGTGCTTTAAGCTGGTTTAAACTGAAAGTTCATGTTAAGGCGATTTCCTATTGATCCCAGACCAATATTTCACTCTCTGTCATGACCTCTGTTTTCAACGCGTTGGGAGCAGTGAATAACACACACGCAGCTTAAGCATATAGTTATATCACGTCTTAAAACTTTATTATCACATCGCAGTTTATATAGTCAGACAACAAGGTGGAAGACACTAAAGCTGCGTACACACTTGCAATTTTTGGCGTTGGAAAGGATCTTTCACGATCCTTTCCAACGACAAGGGGCTGCAAGATGCATGAACGATGCTGTACATACAGCACCGTTCATGCTCTATGGAGAGGGGAGGGGGAGAGCGACGGAGCGGCACCCTGCTGCGCGCTCTCCCCTTCACTTTCATTACGATCGGCTGTCGTCCATCGTCCGTGGATCCGGCAGGTCGGTCGTCCAGACGATGGACGACACCGACTGTACACACAGAAGATTTTCGCCCGATAATTGGCCGATGCCGATTATCGGGCGATAAAAATCTGCCGTGTGTACGTAGCTTTAGTAGTTAGTCAGTAACAAGAAACCTAATTAACAACTTCGCTGAGCAAGATGTTTCAAGGTAAGAAGATTCAAGGTAAGGATGGAGAAAATATTGACCTACTGATAAGGAGGATGTAACTAGTTTCAACACAACTCAATTATCTGCAAAATATAGCAAAAAACACGAAAACAACTTAAATTCAAAACTCAGCAAAATTATATTCCTTACAGTTCAGTTGGGTTTTGTTTGAGCTCTTAGAGAAAACACAATAATCCTGAGGCCCGGGGAGGCAAGTGAGCACCACAAAAAACGATTGTGCAGGGTTATAGGTTTTACATAAAATATTGCTTAGTTAGAATTGATAGAATAGAATTGATACGGTATTTCTATTCTAATCTACGCCATTTCACTGAACAGTATCCTTTAATTAAACACTAGAACACAATGGAGCTTGGAGTTGGGTTGAAGATCATGTTTAAATGGATTATGCTCTGTTATTACACTCAGATTGAACTGTTTCTCTCTGTTTCCACATTTAAAGCCCAGTTCATTCTCCTCTGCAATATTTCCACTCTGTCACTTTAATGTTAGTGATCTAAAACTAATTTTAACATCTGCGCCCTTGGATCACAGCCCTCATTTTACCAAGCACTTAGTATAATTCAGCCGTGCATTTTAGCACATTTATGCTGCTTATTTTAAACTCATTTGGGGGCCCTGCAATAAAAATAACTCAAAGAAACAGATCGAGATTGAATTCTATTTGTATTTTTGAGGCTTCCGTGCTAAAAGATGTTGTTTTGTCCTCAGTGGTTGTTCCATTATGTCTACTGACTGTGGCAGAAAAGTAACATAAAAAAGATTTTATCTAGAATAGGAGGAAAATATATAGCATATTGAAACTATAGGGTTGCATCCATCACCTTTTTTATTTGTCTTGTATATGAAAATGTACAAATGGATTGTGTGGATCAGTTTAAATATTTGGATTGTGATAATATGATCATTACAATGTTTATTACCACAAAATGCAACATTTTAAATGGCATCCAAATACACCAATCCCAGGCAATACATTTTTTGGCAGCTCACCTAAACCTATAAAGATAAATGGTGGAGCACTACATAAGATAACTGCACAGATCTAAATGGGCCCCTAATGTCATTAGTAACAGAAGCACTGGGAAAGACACTTTGGTTAGTAAACCGTATAGTGGGTACACTTTAGAGATAAAAATGATTAAATGCAAATATGCCTCCACTGTGCTTGGTTTTAGCATAGGAGTCAGCTGCCTTCACATGTCACTCTCACTAATTCAGGCTTTGAAAACTTCTAATATTATTATTAGCTTATATTTATAAAACACCAACATATTATGCAGTACTGTACAATATATAGGAGTAGCAGATGACAAACCTGCAAAGACAAGCACAAACAATGATACCGGAGGGGGAGAGGATTTTGCCAATGGAGCCATGGAGCTTACAATCTAAGAGGTGGTGGAGAGTAGTACACATAGGAGGTGTAATGCGCCCGGGCACACAAACCACAGCCAACTCCAGGAAACCTTTTATCAGGTTTTATTGCGTAGTCATAAAACAAGGCAAAGGTCATTCACAGAAGGTAAGTCAAATAAACGTGGTACAGATGGATAAGGCAAAGGCAGGTCAGGAACAATTTGAGGTCAGGGCAGGCAGCAGGCAAGGGTAGTCAGAAACAATCCAAAGTCAGGGCAGGCAGAGTTCAGGCAGAATCTGATATCAGACTGAGTCGTAATTGGTAATGACACAACAGATGTTAATACGAACCAACACACATAGAACGCACCCAAGCAAACTGTACACACAGAGGCTTATAGCGGGGAGTTCAAACTAACTATGTCCGGCCCCGCGGCGAGGCAGCCGAGTGCTTTGCCCCCGGGGGGGTACGAGAGGCATGCGTGGTAGGGCGCGCACCTCTTCCCGCAGCTTCCCTGGGACGTGCTATACCTTGCACACCCGCAAGTGCTGAGGCTGAGAATGAGAACATTACTGTCCACGTCCATAGGGATGCCAGAACGGATCCCTCCCCTGGCAGAGAGAGACGCGCTGCGAGCAGGACAGCAGCCTCGGCCACGCTGCCTGCTGCAGCGGCGTCTCGCTGCCTGCAATTCCCAAGGATGCCGCAGGCTCGCTGGACAGGTAAGTGCCTTACGGGAGGGGTTAGAATGGTGGCTAATTAGTGATGTGTTAAGAGGCAGATAAATATGGGTAGGCAAGTTTAATGGAGTTTTATAGTCTGAAAAAACTAATCTGCATGCTAGGAGTTCAGCTTTAAAAGAAAAAGTAGTCATTGGGCAAGAAGGTTTAGTAAAAAAATAATTAATAGAAAATCCCTAAAACCACTACAAGTCAGTCTCTTCTATGACAAAGGACAATGCCTAATTGCAATTTTTGAGGGGGCCTTAAAACTACTCTCTTCCTTAAATCTTTTTCTCCTAGTTGCTATAACAACAACTAATTAAAAGGTAACAATTCAAAATCTAAATCTCATTTCACACCACCTAAAGTCACAGTCATGTAATGTTTCAGTACCCAGTTTATATATATATATATATATATATATATATAAGTTATATATATGTATATATGTATATTATATTTGAAAACTGGTGATAACACATTTTCACATTTTTGGTATATGTTCTCTACTCGTTTTGCGGAATCTCAGTCTGCTTCTTCGGGGGATCAGCCTTTGGATGTGACTGGAAACTTTATTGAAACACTTTGTAACCAATAACTCTGGAGTTAACACAGACGCACATAGGAACTCACGGCATACATGCTGTGGAGGATAAAATCAGTGGTAATTAAGAATATGTGTTAAAAAAGTGGTAGTTATTGGTAAAAAACACCATCCTTTTATATAATGTCAAAAATGTGGTGATTCTCTAATTGCACAGATCATCTAATGCACAAATTGGAGAGTTGTTTTTCAGTAATTCTGCATTTCTGCAGGCAGCTTGTAGCAGGTGGGCCCACTGGTTCCAACACAAAGTTCTTTCCTCTGCACAGGCTATGTAATAAAGACACTGCTATAATAAAAAAAGTACTATTAAAAGCAATTGATGCACACAAATTTAGGATTTTGACATATTTATATCTGTTTTGACTATTGATTATTGTTTTATAACATTCTTTATTTATTAGAAAATTATACAGTAACTGCTGTTTTATTCTTGAAAATGTAGATAATATCACAATATTTTTTAATTGTCTGTAGTCAGTTCCATCAATGAGGCCAAAGTTTAGGCTCTAAAATATTTTAAAACCTATTGTTTAGTACACAAAAGAAAAAGCTAAAAGGATAAAATACAGAAAAGAGTACAAAGGAACAAACAAATAAAAGAAGAAGAGATTGGTGAAATTGACAAATATATTACGGTACTAAATGTATTATAAACTATAAAAAGTGAACACAGTTTTGCGAATGGCAAACACTTGAGTTGGGAATAGCACATGCTTCAGACCTAAACCAGGTTCAGGTAGTGCCAATATTCAGGCGTTTCTAAAACTTGCCTCCATAGATACCGAATTCCGTAGAGCTTGGCTTCAGTGTTTTAAACCAGTGGTTGAAAATTTTAGTGATCCGCAGCTCTGGCCAGGGCGCACAGGCCAGAGCCACAGACCATGTCCTCCATATGGGTTGCTGACTCAGAGCAGTGGGTGAGTTCTGGTATCATGACGTCGCTATAAGGAAAGTTTCTTCCACTTTGCATGACACACAGCTCCCCACACATGCGCTCTGGAGTCTGTAAATTTAGTGGTTGGTGACCACTGTCTTAAACTATGAAGTGAGTTCCCCCATCCACATTATCTTGTTCCCCTACTCATATAATTATTAGATTTAAAAATATTTGTATTCAGATTTAGTATTATACCTGGTGATGCCACTACCAAAATGGTACCGCAGTTCCATTTAAATACGAGTATACTTTAAATAATTCTTCCCTGGTTGTTTTTATGTCAAACTATGTTTGCTCCTACAATCCTGAATATCATTACATACGTCCTACCTCCCCTTATTTATTTTTTTATTTTGTAATTACCCTGTTTCCCCTATAATAAGGCACTGTCTTATATTTTTTGAAATGCCAAAATATGCCCTAGGTCTTATTTTTCCATGAAGAAGACTACAGTACACATTTATTGTTGAAAATCACTCATGTGCCATTGATTGTCCCCTTCTGATCACTCATGTGCCATTGATTGTCCCCTTCTGATCACTCTGTGCCATTCATTGTCCCCTTCGGATCACTACCGTATGTGCCATTGATTGTCCCCTTCTGATCACTCTGTGCCATTCATTGTCCCCTTCTGATCACTGACTCGCCGGGTAACAGACTCTGTTAGGGCAGGAATCAGCAGCTTGCTTGTCCTTTGAAGTTACTTTCAGTTTCACTCTGCACTGCAGCCAGCACCGAGGAGTCACACAGAGGCACACAGTATCAGGTATCGGAGGATGTCTTATTTGCGGGGGGTGCTTTATTTTAATTGTTTGAGCAAAAATCGGGGGGTGGCTTATTTGATGGGGAATGCCTTATCATCGGGGAAACACGGTATATGTTATTGGGCTAGAGGGTGTTGGACGAGCACAGTGAAGGAGCCAGTGAGATGTTTGCTTCTGCACATCTGTGCAATAAATCATCAGCCATACTGAACTACACTGCTGGAAATAGCATAAGTTTAATACAACTATGGAAAAGATTAGTTCACTGACAGATCTGGGTCTCAATGAAGACTCTTACAATATTTTATAGGCTAGTTTATCCAATGCTTAAATCAATATGAATGGAACATTTTTTTTGGATTTGATAATCCTATAAGCCAACCATGCCCGTTGTCATAGAAACTGCATTCGCTGTCCTTCAAGGGTTTAAAGCCTATTCTTATTTTCAATTACAGTCTTGTCCTACATTTCAAGCATGTTCTCCTTGGGCATCCATGTTCAAGTCCATGTGCTATTTGTAAAACACTGTGCAACATGTATGACTAATAAATGGTTTGTCTGTAAATAAAGATCCCTCGCAGTGACCACCAGTTTTGAAGGTGTTCAAATGTTTTCAAGCTATTTTCACAGCATTCCTCCATTTTCATGATTACTATTGCTATTATCATTGGTATTACTGTTATTTACATATTTATAATTCTACTTCTATCTAAAAGTGTCTACGTCAAGGGTAAGATTAATAGAATTTCAAAAATGTAAAGAATTTGAATGTTCAAACTTAAAAGCGTGATTTTAAGGACTCTATTTATAAAACAGGGAATCTGACATTCCCTCAAACATTCCCACAAGGGAATCAATTACTGCCATTGAAACATATCCACCTAGAAGATTCCCGCAAGGGAATGTTTGAGGTAATGTCAGATTCCTTGTTTTATAAATAGAGCCTTAAGCAAACCATACATTTAAATTTTAGTTATAGAAGCACTTATAAACTGATGTTACCTTTTTTATTGTTTGTTCCATTGTTTTGCATGACTGTTTTTTTTTCCATTCGTATTATAGATTTTGTTATTATTATAATTTTAGTGTATTTTATATTAAAAGATTTAACTTGGGGACAACAGTGGAAAATCATTTGTTAACAGTCAATCATACAAAAACAAAATACATACGAACACATAGGAAGTTACCAAATGGCAAGAGATCAAGAAAACCTCCAGCCCAGAAATCCAACCTCTTTTACTTCCGGTCCAGCTTAGAACAGCAAGTGTCAGCATCATAAGGTAGTTATGGCCAAGGATACAAAGAACAAATGAGTTGAGATAAGCCATACTGTCCTGGCCCACAGGAGGAAGAAAAGAATTACTGAAATGGAGAGAAAGTAGTACCCTTGGGTAGCCGGCTTGTCCTAAGGACCCAAAGCCTTTCTAGAAGGGAGGGAGAACGAGATGGGGGACTTAATACAAAATCTAAGTGAGGTGAAAGCAAGACCTTCCCTCAAACCACAGCAGGAATGGCCATGTGGCTGCCTCAAGTCTTCCCATGATGCCCATACTTCGTTATGTTTTCCCACCCATTCATTGTGGAAAGCTCCATAAGCCTGACCTCCATCATGCAAACGAACAGGTATGAATTTGTTGGGGGCTTGACCACCATTTTAGGGTACACATTTAGTTGTCAAAATATATGTGATCAGTGAATTCTGATGCTTAGATTTTTGTAATGTACCGTTTGGAAGATCATAAACTGTTCCTTTGCAAGAAATTATGTTAGTCGTTCTTACGTTTTAGCTATTTTTAGGGCTAATACTTAAACTACTGTAAAAAAAAGGCATAGGAAGCTTGGTTCTTCCATTTGGGACATGAACCAATATAAAGAAATTTAAAGTAGGGGCTTGTACATATCATTGCCATTAAAAATACCGGTAGGGTCAGAGGAACATGAAAAATAAAAAAAGTTCAACGCTTTGCAATTAAAGTTGAGAAATGAATGTTAACATATCATAAAAGTCCAATTTTAACTGAGACATTTGTGCAATCTCAAAAGTTTTTTTCAAGTTGAATTTGGTCTGTTTTAACTTTTACAAGTTTTAAAATAACTGACTGTAATGGATCTACTCTCTAATCACAAAGTGGAAGGTGGGGGTGACCTGTAAGTGAAAGTCAAACTGTAGCAGAGGAAGAGTAAGTCCAATCCACTTCTTCACATAGTAGTAATTTATGGCAGAAATGTGTACATCTAGGGATGGAATGGAGAGAATAAGAAATCCTTTGGTAGCTAAAACAGTTCTCATATATTTAATTCATCAGTATATTTAGCTCTTTACTTGGAGCTTAGCTATACGCTTACTGGCAATTTGAAGCTTCATTGAGTTCTTTAAGGTGCTAATGCTAAAACCATGTGGGCATATTTGTTATTATTTGGCGATGTATGAGCATAGCATATTGCCTTTCCTGCAACCATATTTGCCTGTGATACTAATCTGTATGTAAGCTTTGTGTGTTAATTTACACAAGAATAACAGCTTTTTCCTTACACCACATGAAAGTGTTTAGTCCTGGCAATTGGTTCGGTGTTCAGGCTGGGATTTGTGGAAGTAGTACAAGTATCTCTTTCCTACAACAGCAATTTTACTTTTCAGCAGATCTTTTATCCTCTCTTTTGCACATTGTTTAAATTGAGTGCTTTCTATTCTTAGACTTCATTCTATTTTAGGCCTGAATATTATATTTTTTACAAGAGCAGTGTCCTACTTGTAATGCTAGGTAACTATATTATAGATGAGAAAAGTTGTATAAGGATATTGCCTTTTGCGGCCAACATACTGCTTGAGTGAAATATTTTATTCTGTTAACATATCCCCTGAAAAAAAATCCTGAAACTTTCCAATATTATTAGAAGCAAGGTATCAAATTTATACTCTGTTATACTACTTAATATTATGTCAGACAGGGAACAATAACTGCTGCACCTTCTTCAGGATGTTCTGTAAGGAAGACCAATTTATTTGTTACTTATCTCCATTCATGTCTTATATCATGGTGCTGCTGCTGGTACAACCCCAAAAGACAAGCTTGGCCATACAATAACTCTGAGCTCTTAGTCACTCCCAACTAATAGTAACTTTTCACATTCTATAGCAGTGTTTCTCATTCAGGGTTATGTGGAATCTTAGAGTTCCTCTAGAGGTTGCTGGAGGTTTTGTAAGCTATGAGCAACTTGAGTGTCTCTCATTGTTTTTTCTGGGCCTTTGTAAAATTGAAATTCTTTTCAGTAGCCAGCAATGAAAAAACACTCAATGACCACCATGCTAATATACTGTGAGTTGTGGTTATAATAATTTTAGAAGTGGTCCACTGAAGACCTAAAAGTTATTTCAGATTCCTGATACTAAAACGGTTGAGAAAGGCTGATTTATAAGGAGGCCTAAACCATACAACTTCACCCTCTTAATCTAGGATCACACCCTACATAGACCTTACTGGTCACTGAGGTCCAACATTACACACTACAGGGCTCTAATAGTTTCTCTTGTTGGTAACTGGAAACCAAGGGCAAACTCTTCTTGAATCAGTTGTTTTGGTTTTGCTGGCTACTGGGGTCCAACAGCAACCTGTATGGCTCAGCTTCTTTGGTCCTGGAAATCAAGAACATATCCTACACTCTACATGACACAGTATCTATAGGCTCTGGTCAGCACCAGTCCTCACCAGACACCAATTCCCCAAACTAACGCAACTCTCTTCACTTATAGCAAGCCCCCACTCCCAGCACACGGTTGCCCCCAGGACTTACTGTGCAAGGGATGGTGTCTGGGGATGGGCTGGCAGCAAGCCAGGAGTCCACAGATAAAGCAATACTAAGATTCCAATAGAGACAAGTCCAGAATACAAAGCAGAGGTCATAGACCGAATTTCTGCCCCCCCCCGAAAAAGTACACAAGGGCAAAACACAAGCAGAGTCAGGGTCACAGGCAAATGTTTGGTCCAGGCTGCATACAAACTATAGGCCAAGAACAGGCAAGGTCAGGAACAGTAAATCACAGGTAAAAACACCAGCGGCGAGTCCGCCCAGCTTAACACTACAACAGGCACTGGTAACTTGGAGCAGAGAGGCTATAAAGTCCTAGCAGCCAATGGCAGTAGCAGCAGAGTCAGGAGCTGATCAGCCTCTAAAGCCTCTGATCAGCCTCTAAAATCCCCTTCAGCTGTGCACAGCCTAACAATGGATGCTGGGGATGCCATAAACCCATCAGGCTCCACAGCTAAAGGGAAGCAGGGGCTGCTACTATTTCTCTATACTATTTGTTGCTGTAAGTGGCATTGCTGGGCAAAATAGGCTGTGTGCGATACTACAGTGGCATACAGCATGAAACCGCCGGCCCAATAAGTGTTTCCTAACAGTATCTATTTTTTTTGCTTTGCTCAACTCCCTAAAAGTAATTAAAAATATGATGACCAGTTACATGATAAAATCAACAACTTCACAAAAACTGGACACATTCAAAAAATCACAACCCTACAGACCACTTCTCTAGATCTAGCTCCTGTCCTTCATGTGTTTCACCCTCCCAGAGGCCTAATCATATAGGTGGATCTCCACCAGGTGAGACAAGGACTGGTATATGCCAGGTGGCATATGCAGGAAATACTGGATAAATATGTCAACATATGTTCCAGGTGTCCAAAACTTTGTAATAGGGTGATTACTGCAATGGCTACTGGAGATCTTGACTTGGAGGCTCTGTACATCTCACTATGTTTTTGTGTCCCTCAGGTTGAATTCTTCTTGTCAACCATAGCTTGCTAGTATTGTTCAGAATGTAAAAAATATTTTATTGCTGGTCTTGCATTACTCTAGCAATATTACTTATCCCAGTATGCATCACGGCAGAACAGCTTTCGGCAAACAGGATATATCTTCATTGAAAGTGAAATTTAAAATCACCAGACAGCTCATCACTTGCTAACCACTAATCATATCTGAATATAATGTGACTTGAATTTAGAAGCTCAAACTGTCAAGACAAGTGCTGCCCATCAGACCGAAGGATTTTGGGCTTGACAAATCAAGCATGCCTTCAGAGTATTTGGGGAAAAATAATGAAATCTGCTTTAATGTTGAATCACAATATAAATGCACACTATGCTAATTATTTAAATTAGAGTAAGCAGGGAGAATAATGCATGCTATTTCTGGATTATGATTATCTGAGTTTACATATTACAATTCCGCTCTCATTGTGTCACATTCAAGCAGCGCTCCCATTGATGGTTTGGATTTATTTTTAAGGAAATGGAGCTATGAAAAGAAAAGACAAAAATCTTGATGCAAAAAAGTAATGCATAATGACTGCAATAAGCCTTTGTTTCTTTGTAGAATTTCTAAATGCACCTATGTTCCTTCTTTAATTAAAATATCAAATTCTAACTATTTTTTCAGATAAATGTTTTAAATGTATTATTTAAAGGTCTTCTACTATAAAGTTCTGCTAAATTTCATAAAAAATAATTGCAAAGATGATAATGCTTTAGGGGATTCTCAGCTGCCTCCTCCAGTCATGGATGGAATATCCTAGGCAGTGTTCTTCACATCCAAGTAGGGATTAAAGACATACAGTAGAAGTACAAGCTGTGGAACCATTTTTTTTTTGCCATGCTCAAACAAGCGCATACATTGCTCCTCCTCTAATGTGTTACAGACTGCTTCAAGGTTTAGTCAAAGAGACCTCTAGTGAAGGGGGTGGTACAAACAAAAATACAAATGTGCTAACCATTCTCTAATCTATTCAAAAGAAATCCTAGAAATGGCTCAAAATGGGTCTTTTAAATTAATTTTAGGTTCATTTACAACTTTCCATTTGATAGTCATATCAAGTTGTGTTGTAGGTACCCATCCCCATATCTATGATTACAATTGTTGCTGTGTTGGATATTTTTAATTGATCACTTTTTTAGATGAGGGTCTGTAAACTGACATAGTTGTTTGAGCTAGTAGAGGTTCTTGGCTGATTGCTAGGAAGTCCCAAAATACTGCACACACCTTTTCAAAATTTTGCCATTCCAATCTTTTACAGGTGATCAGAATTCGATGTACTTAAAGCGTAAGTAAACCCAAAACAATAAAATCACACTTACCTTCAATCCCGCGGGTCAGTCTGTTCTTCGGGGGTTTCTTCTATGAGAACTCGCATCGTCCCGTCGCATCGTATCCGTCTTCGGCCTGGCGCAGAGGGAGCGCCAGGCCTGGCCATCTTTTCTTCTCCCCTTTCAGGTTCTTCTTCCTATGTCACCCAATCTCGCACTGTGAAGGCGTGACAACGCATGGTGTTGTTTGGGAAAAAACTTGCCGATCTCTATGCGCATGCAGGGAGCGGTGCTGCCCCCTTTTTTATTCTTTTAAAAAAGGGTGTTGCACTTAAAAAAAATAAACACAACTTTTACTTTAAATAAAAGGATTGTCTACCCTTTATGCAAAGTGAAAATTCTGACTTTCGGTCTGCTATAATTATTTGTACATATGATACAACTTGTGTACCTTGATTTCTACAACCCAATCTATCCATAACCAATTGGAACCCATAAATTATATAAAGATTGTTACACACTTTATATAAGGACACAGTACCATCTACTGGTGACCCATCATAACTAACATATTGATAGCTGACTGAGCCCATGTAACTTTGATTTTTTTCTATATTTAAATAAAGGTTTTTAATATAACACAACATGGATATATTTACAATTAATTCTTGTTTAGTCCAGGTAAATAGAGGTACCTGGGGTGTTTAATTTGATCGGTTTATATATGTGACCAGACTATTTTCCTTTAGTAAACCAACACCATTATTTGCTAAATATTGATTAAGTATGCAGTTCAGGAATTATTTCTGTATCTGACAACTGTTTGTATAGAAAGATTTAAAATAACTTGACAACATTACTGCAAACAGTGATGTTACACTATATTAGTAGCTTTTAATGGCACTAAATTAATGACAGACTCAAAGCACAAAATTGCCAATTTTTGATGGCTGTTTTGACCTGTTTGCAATAGAAGGTGATTAAAAAATGATACTGAGAAATGATGTTATTGTAATAAGTGGTAAAACAGTTTATTGTAAAAAAATAAATAAATAAATAGGTACGATTTTGGTTTAGTACTGACACAAAATTATTGTTTTTGAGTACACTTGCAAATGATAAAAAGAAGAAGAAATTGGGATATGATATATGACTGTATAATTTAAAATAAAAATGGCATCTAATATAT
This sequence comes from Pyxicephalus adspersus, assembly GCF_032062135.1. NCBI lineage: Eukaryota > Metazoa > Chordata > Amphibia > Anura > Pyxicephalidae > Pyxicephalus > Pyxicephalus adspersus. The sequence goes on along the minus strand of NC_092865.1, from coordinate 65,830,149 downwards.
AATTGTTAACAGAACTCCTTTTATAGTTTTCCAATTTCTTTACCCTTCAACCTTTAACTAGTGGTTAACTTGTGCAGTTACCTTGCTGGAGGCTTTATTTACATTAAAATGCTATTAACAAATCTCAGTTTATACTCAACCACTAGATTACTCTGTGTCCTCATGGGATGTACATAGCAAACTCCTGCTGTCTGAGACATTACTAGAGATTGTTACACACTTAATATAAGACACAGTACCATCTACTGGTTGCCAACAAAAATGCACAAAAAGTTTTAAAATAACAAACCACTTAAATCAGATTTGTGCCCCAGGGGAAAATGATTTGGGGACCTGCTTAAATGCACACCCATCATGATAGATCTGTTTACCCCTCATGGTTAATTGCTAGGAGGGTTGCTCAGGAAATTGCTACCCAACCAAGACACAGGAAGTTTCCCTTCCCCTCCATCCTGTTCACCTTTTTTTCTCCTTTTTCTTTTCCTATTTCTTTAGTGGAGCTAAATATTCATGATTTAATGTACCATGCTATGTTCCTATGGTTTGTTATTACCATTTTATTGTTTCTCTATTACCTGGTATGGCTTAAATGCAGTTTACTGCTTACGTGAATTTATGAAGAACTATTCCCAAATATCGCTCATTGGTAATGACATCCTAAATGATGACTACTTTGTTTGCAAAGGCTACATATCCTATTATGCTTAATGTCATACTAAATAGGTTATGGTTAATGTAATCAGTCTTGTATTCCATTGTATTTCTCTTGATACAAGGTTTACCGGTATCTCCACCATATCTATGTTTGTTTACGTATTGTTCTTTCTATTTTTTGTACTATGATATTATAAAAACTTCAATAAAAACTTATTTATTGAAAAGAATAACACACCATGGATATATGCACATTAATTCTCATTTTGTTTGGGTAAAAAGAGGTATTTGGGGTTTATTTTTGGATTGGTTTATATTTAAGTATGTTCAGTAGTTTTATTGCTGTTTCTCTCATTTCTTGTCCAGGGACAGCAGCCAGTCATGAAATGAAGGGATCATTGTTTGCAATAAAGGGTCCTTTGAATAACAGATAATTATGGCAGTCAATAGGCACTCATGATTTTAAATAGGCAACAAAAGGGCAGGTATTACGTAACATCAATGTTTATCAATCAGGGTTCTTTGGAAATCTAGGGTTCCCCTGAAGGTTTCCTGGGGTTCCTTGAACACTGAAAAATGTGTGGCTCTCAGCTTACCTCTGACACCAATGATCTTTATGGCTATCTGTAAGGGTGACATCCTTCCCACTGACCCCCAGTATAAAAGAATTTCATTCTACTGACCACCATACCAATGTACTGTAAGGATATTGTCCAAGGTTCCCTCAGACCTAAAAATTATTTCAAGGATTCCACTGTGTTAAAAAGGTGAGAAAGGTATTACATGATAATTGTAACAATATGTGAAGAACGGTTGGGCAGCTTTTACACTATATGGTCAACAAAAGGGCATTGGCAACGATGATATTATTAGCAGGCTATTCAGACACTTGACCGGGATCCATGCATCTGCTAGATCCAGGCAATATAAAAATCATACAGTATTAGATAAAAAATGAATTACTTTGCAGGCAAGCTATGTTCTCTGTATACATTTAATGTCTATATTTTCAATACAGTGTACCCTTAACGTACTTCTCCGATAAAGCCGGAGATGAAAAAATCCATGGATAAATCAAATGCCTTGGATGATATAGGCTGTCAGCAAATTACTCCCCAAGGGAAAGAATTGATGGAGATTGACAATAATTTAAATGACTTAGAAATAGAATATGTACATACCTCCCTTAATGTATTAATAACTTTCCACAGGCTAACAGCTGGCTCAGGGGGATAGTAAAACACAAGCTCCAACATAGTGTGCAATCCATACCGCTTATGACTTCATTTTTTACACCCATGTTAGCTGAGCCAATGTTCAATCCAGAAAGGTAGTCATACATGCAAAAAACTGAATTATTGACACAGAAACCTATAGCACACAGTAACACCTACTGGCCATGATATAAAAGCTGGGAGTATGGCTGATTGTGAAGAATTAGAGGTGACAGGATTCCAGGGACATTTATTGAAGCTGACATGTGTGACAGATCTATATGTCAGTCCTCCCAAGAGGAGTAAGCCTCAATTGGTTTTCCACCTTGTGGTCATTCAGCTCACCTCACACATCCTCCTGTCTTTTACAAAGAAAAACATCTGTAGAAAACAAAACAGCTATACTGGAAATATTCACAATCAGCTTAAAATAGTTAAAACCTTAACCTTCAATTTTAGCCAAAGAGCCTAATATACAGCAACCATAAAGATAAGATTTCGCCAAAGGATTTGTAATTCTATCAAGCTACTTGGGTCATTCGGGCTTACTCTACACGGACGTTTTCTCCAACATTTAACCTGAGAGCTCATGTTTGAAATTCCCATGGATTCCAATGGCCTAATCTACACCAGGGCGTTTCCTTGAAACACGCTTTTGAGCGTTATAAATAAAGCTCCTTGCAACATTTTAAAAATGAAGATGCAGGGTTAATGTGGGAAAACGTGGGTAAACGTGTCCATTGATTTTAATGGGGGCATTTTCCCATGATTATAAGTGCGTGAAATGTAAATGCAGTAAAAACATGGGAAAACGCGACCAAGACGTTTTCCAGCAGTTTAAAGGCAAGCTTTAAAAGACTAGTAAAAGTACAAAAAATGCATATCATAGAATCAGAAAGGAATTTTTTTCCCTTGTTGGAGCAAAATGTACCATGGATTTTTTGTGCCTTCCTCTGGATCAACTATGTCCATAGGGTTTTTTATCTGGAATATGTTTATTTCCCTTCAGGTTGAACTTAATAAGAAATCAACACTGGCCAGTCTCTTTTATTGCTTTTGGCATTTGCCCTTTGTGCAGATCACTGCCCTTCTCTCTACCTGTCTCAATTAAGTTGGCCATGGGGGCAACAAGAGTTTGATATTAAGGCATATCATATGGGGGTCACAAAGGACACACAAGATATTCAGCCAGGCTTAGAAATGTATATAAACATAAAGAAAGTTGGCTTAAAGGATAATATAATGGCATTGCAGCAACATAACTCTTAATGGTCAGATCCAATTCCTTCTGTCCTCTTTCCTCCTCAGTTTTCTCTTTCTCTGGGAGACATACACCTCCATAAGGCAAAATAGATAATGTGTTTATTAATAAATAATAAAAAGTGCACTAAACTTTTCAACCAGACTAAAAACTATCCAAAATATTTTTTACTGAGTCAATATATAGAATAAGTATTTGTAAAAAAAAAAAAATCCTATTCAGGACACTTTATTGTGGATTCTGTACAGCGTTGGTAATATGTTGGAACCGTATAAATACAAACATATAATAAACATAATACACTGCAAAATATGATGTAATCTAATTTACTGTTTTTGATTAGTAAAACTGACTTGTCTCTCATCTTTTTGAAATTTATCAGACAGTAAATGCTGGCTTTATCTCATTTAGTTTCCATTATGTCAACAAAAGCCAACTTGCACCTTTTGAAATGCATATAATGCTGCAGTCAGTAGCAATCCCATGTATTAGACAGTATGAATCTTTACATGCCTTAAAAACATAGGGCTATGAATCCCCCCAACCTAAACCCTACATAATATTTTATTGCTGCTAATGTTATTCATTGGAAAAAGATTATAAGGCTTTTATGTTTTCCTGAAAAGGGGAAACTTTTGAGTAGGAGAAAGGGATTACTTTATTTGAACTACAATGAATGATTCAATAATTCCATTACCAGTTTACTTAGTAAGAGCTAACAATGTTTCTGCCTCCATCAAGTGGACATTAACCCCATCTAATACCCTCTTGTTCGGGGCTGATCTTTTAAAAGAATGCAGTAGTCTGTATGTAAACCCCTTTTGTAGTATACTTATTGTAATAAAGACTAATAACCACCAGTGAGGGAATTACCTAACGCCATTCCTCATCCACATGTAACAACATACTTCATGGTAAACATTATAATAAACTTATGCCACACTCACCTATAGCAAGCCCCTGCTCAGCCTCGGGAGATTGGTTGCATTTCCCAGCACACGGTTGCCCCCAGGACTTGGTGTTTGAGGAAGGACCGGCAAGGAACCCGAAGCCCACAGATCAGCAGTACCAAGATTCCAACAAAGACAAGTCCAGAATAAAGAGCAGATCTGTCCACCAGACAAAGTACGTAGGGGCAAAACACAAGCAGAGTCGAGGTCACGGGCAAAAGGTTGGTCCAGGCGGTGTAAACTCTCAGGGTCAGAAACAGGCAAGGTCAGCAACAGTAAATCAGACGAGAACTCTCCAGCACAGATTAGCCCAGTTAAACGCTAAAACAGGAACGGATAACTAGGAACAGAAAGGCTATAATGTTCCAGCAGCCAATGGCAGCACAGGAGCATCAATCTGGTCCTGAAATCCCCTTCAGCTGTGCACGATCTCAAAGTTGTGTGCTGGGGATGCCAAGAAAATACGTTTCAGGCTGTACAGCTAAAGGGAAGATGCTGCTTCCATAACTCTAAGCCATTCAAAGCTCTCAAATATACCCCTAAACAACAATAAACTTCTTTAAATTTGCCTATACCTTTGACTGCTTTTGATTGCAAAAATCCAACTGATATGTCCTGCTAAAACTTTGAGGAAATAAAGACTTATTTATATTAAAGACTAAAGAATATTTGCTCACATCGTACAGACACAAACATTGCCTGGATTGCTGACTTTTTTGCACCAGCCATTTTGTCCCTCTCACATTCACCAACACTGGACATTTTCTCCTCCTCATTGCATTTCTTTGTAGGTTATACCAAACATACACATGACATGCAGGCCATTTTCATAGGATTAGTTTGTCTGTATCCCTGGGGACAAATATACGTTGCTACTTTCCCAGATGGAAAAAATTCATCATTCCACTGTCCTTCCAGTTCCCCATTTTCATGACTTTGTTGTGGTTTTGAACAGTGACCTAAAACTTAATATTTATAAAAAATATATATTAATAAATTCAAATACCTTGGAGGTCACAGTCAACATAAAATCACCAAAATGGTTTTTAAAATATACCCATTTTAAATAATCATAACATTACAATAACAAATCCCCAATAACAAACCAAAATAGGACATGTTATTAACAATATCCCAACCACAGTTAAATAACATTTTCACAAACATTATACTTTGGTTACCAGTCCTCGAAGGTCTCCCCTTCCCCTTAGCTCTTTTTAGGGATCCCACCATGATATGGATTCTCTCAGCTGCATCCACACCAAGCTTGGCAACGATATCACCACAATTCACAGTCCCATATCACAACCATTCCACCATGATCATTAAAATACAACATTTTGGAGATTTCACACCAAAGGTGGATCTTCCACCCCAACTGAAACCACTACCCAAACCAACTTCCTTCGAGGACCTCACCACAGCCCACTCCCCTACCCTTCCACTACCTTCCTAACGTCCCTTCACTCCAGGTCTGTCTGAGTTTAGTCCTTTTACCCCTACAACTGACACTGAGGCATTTTTATGCTGTAATGGGTACTATGACACATGCTTCTTACTGTTATAATCTGTACATTCTACACTGTGCTGTACATTGCATTGTCCTTCTGACTGCTTCATTCTACAAGTTGTGAAGTATGTTACATAGACCTAACATCTGCACTCTTAGGGCCTGATTTAATAAAGCACTTCAAGGGTGGAGAGGATACACTTTCATCAGTGAAGCTGGGTGATCCATCAAACCTGCAATGGATTCCTTTAAAGTAATTTGCTATTTGCTAGCATATGTTTTCAATCCTGGACCAGATCCAATCCAGGGTTACTGGATCACTCAGCTTCACTGATGAAAGTGTATCCTCTCCAACCTTGGAGGGCTTTAATAAATCAGACCTTGTATCCAGTGTTGTCTATTACATGGTGCTGGTCAAACTGTTTATTCCGTCAGTAGCTAATTGTTGCTTTGCTGATGGCAGTTAATTAGGCTTTTCTTTAAGCTAGGTTCAGACAAAGTGTTAGCTCTCTATGTATATTTTATTTTGGCTGTTCATTTAGCAAAGGGAATTATTACTCTACAAGAGATAATTAGCATAGTAAATGAGGTGAAGCTCCACTGACTTCAGTCATCCAATCATATACAAACAATCATGTCTTTCTTACATTACCTTGCACATGATTGGGTATTCTTTGCATAGTAATTACACCCCATAGTATTATTACAGAACTATAACTATAAATATACCTTAGTCATGGTATACTTTTTTTGTAAGATTTTTCCATATCTGGTTATGACTTTCCTGTGTTCTATGCATTAGTTTTGGGACTTTAAAAAAAAAAAAAATTAGATGACTGCAATAATGTTTTTATGAGAATATTGCACAGTAGATGGCACCGCAGGACAGATTATGATAAACACAATTTACAAATGGACAATTTATCTCTTGGAGATGAAATCTTTCTCATTTTAGGGTGGCTTAATAAAGACATGGTCAGTTTAGGACTTACTGACTTGACCAAATACACAAACCAAATGATTGCCTATTCTACATACAAATCGGTTTATCCATGTAAAATAAATAGAGCTGGGGAGATAAGCTTTAAAAGTTATACTTTGTTATGCACTACTTGTTGATTTTTACATTGAGGGGTCATCAGGCAATGCAAAGATGATTTTATTACAACTTACTATTTCAGGCCTATTCTACTTGGAAATATGATTAGGAATTAAAATGGTCATAAACTTTTATATTTTGTTTCAAACTTATGCTTAAAATAAAAGTGCACCTATTGACAGTGTTGCCAGTCTAGCACACAAAATATAGAAACCATTGGATCAGCCAAGCAACTGGCATTTTCAAAAAAGAGAGGTAATGACAACCTACCTATGTTTAATAACAAGTTTCCTTTGGTAAAAAGAGGGCCAAACGATCATGGCTCTCCCTTTAAACAGATCGTTCTGCTTTTAAAAATCACAATTTCCACTATGCTATAACATGTTTATCACACCATTGTTACTTCTAGGAACAGAATCCTGTTTAAAAATTTTTTTGAAATGTTTAAACTGACATATTTTCACTATCATCTGTAGCCTGACTTACCAGAAGTGTGCCAAGTATTATGCACTCAGATCCTCAACGTAGAGAGATTTTTGCTCTGATGTATGGATGGCCGAAGATAAGCTTCTTATTGCTAAGTAAACAAAGTTTGTGCCTTTGCCAGAACTTATCCAGCTAAAGTCTAATGTCCTGTACAGATTTCCCTTTGAACAGGATATGATCTACTTTTGCATAATGGCTGCCTTATAGCATTATTGTACCGTGAAACAGAGTGAAATAAGCTATAATGTACTTTATTATAAGCTGATCCGAAAATAAACCAAAGTACTTATTGACTCGAGTATAAAACTAGGAATAAAAAGTGTCAGTCGCTGCCTACATTCAAAACAGAAATCAATAGAAAAGCTAAAAAAATTAATGTATTATATTTATCCATGGTGTGTTAAGTGTTCTGAGTCTGTATATCTTTTTTTTTTTTTTTTTTTTTTACAGGTTAAAGAATTTTGTACTTTTAGGTTGATTATGTTTGGTTACTTACTGCTTTATGATCTTTTGTGCACTATTGTTGGCCACCAGTAGATGGTGCTGTGTCCTTATGTTAAGTGTGCAACAAACTGATATATCTCATATATCTGATGACAAAAAATTGTTACACATTCATATGATGACACAGCACCATCTAGTAGTATGTCCTGAATATAAGGATATTTTTTCTATTAGTATTTTCAGATTAAAAAAAAAAATCTTGGTTTATACTTGAGTATATATGGTATGTTTTTACACAGGTAACATAACTCTGGGACAAAGGCAACAAGTAAGGATAATTTTAAACAAAACTAAGACCTTGGCAAATATGAAGAGGGGGCTCAAAGGCATTGAATTTAGGTATTCTGCACCCCTGCCATTTTGGTAACTTAGGCTCTAGACAAGGTGGGAGCCCTGGGTAATTGCCCAGTTTGCCCTAGTTTAAAATTGACCCTGGCAGGAAGCATACACTTTTGGTAAATTGGGTTTTGGGATTCATGTACTATATATTATAATAGTATATTATGCAAGACCTAAACATTCCCAGCCATGAAGTTTGCTAAACTTTACTGCAACTACATGGGCAATGGACAGAAATTGTAAGACATTTCAGAAACAGCTGCAATGACAAAACAACCTTAAAAGAGATCAGGTAAATTTGAAAGTCTCAATTATCCTGACAGTGTCAGCCGTTGGAAACTACTGTTAGGATAAGTAGAGGAAGTTAAGCAATTTGAACTCATTTCCAGTAGAATAATCTTCCTTCAGAGTGTATTCTAGGTCAGAGAAGAAGAATCTACATAATTCCACAGAACTTTAATGTTACAGTAATACAATGCTGTTAATATTCATACAATTAAATTTCTTCTTTAAAATCAGAATTTGAATACTTTGGGTATAACATGTGAAGTATATAACATTCAAAATGTAATAAAATTGCACTTTAAATGGATATTGTGCAATGGGTTGGAATGACAAGACATAATTTTATTGATGTCCTATCACCCTCTTTCTTTATAGTGGGTAAAGTAGATATAGTGGATAAAGACCTACCTCCAGACCCAGTTATGAGATTTATACTGTGTGGCACTGACTAGCCTGCCTATGAGATAGGTGGGCAGTATGTGTTGACCTATCCCATTTATTTAATCCCCAGAATTTATGAAAATTCTTTAAAAAATACAGTAAATCAGGTATTTTCCAATAACCTACATTTGCACATTTTGGTGCACTCGTTTTGCACAGTGCTCTCCTCCACTGCAATATTGGTTTACCAGTTTCATCTTCTCTTAGTAATCTTTTAGTTGTGAAGTTTTTATCTTCACATAGCAAGCCAGACAAAATTACATCAAAGAAGGAAAAGCATTTATCACCGGAAACTGGTCGTCCTCTTTAAATTCTCCAAAATGTAAGAGCCTAAAGCTACGTACACACGTCCAATGCTTCTCGCCCGATAAGGTGGCTACACTTGAATTAACCATATTTTTTCATGCAAAACATAGGTTTATGCCTATTGGATAGTAATAAATGAAAGAAAAGGTTCGTATGTTACATAAGTAATGTCCTTTAAGGAAGCGCTGTTCCCATGGAATCTTCCACTTATCTGAGTATTGCCGCTGTATCCCTATTCTTACCATCTTATAAGAAAGAGATTGGGAAGTGGCGTTTAGCTCAGAACAGAGGCAGCAATAATAACCCACCTCTTTTTGTTCTTCAGTGTCAATAATAAAAATCTACTTTCTGTAATGTTCATTGGCAGAAATAATAACCCTCCCCTCTTTCTACCTTTTTTGGGGTGCACTGGTAGTATTACCCTCCTACTAACTGATGTGCAGTATCAGCTGTCTTTCATTTTAAAGTTCTGTACACTTTATCTCCTTTTTACATCATTTGTTCTATTATAGTTTTCATATGATGTAGGTGTTCCTTTTTTATATTTTTAGAATGCCCTTTTTTTTTTGAACATCAGCTGTAAGCCACATCTTATATTTTAGCCTCTTAAACTTATACCTATTGTAATATATTTTTCAGTGTGTTTGTGTAGAAAAGACTTGAAACATTCCCATTTCTGTTCAGTAAATACCCTTTTTTCATTGGCGTGAAATGGTAGTAATAAATACGCCCTCCCTATTGGTGTGCAATATGTGCGATTAATACTTAGCTTTTTCTGCCTTTGCCATGCAGTGTTTTAGCAATAAATATCCCCCTCCCTAGTAGTGTGTAATGGCAGCAATGTATAAGTCTCAAAATTGCATCAATAAATACCCTTCACCCCACTATTGTGCTAAAGCAGCAATAAATACCCACTCAACACTGGACAGTCATGGTAGCAATAAATACCCTCTGGCATTGGTGTCCAATAGCTGCAATAAATACCCCCCCATTGGTGTGCAGTGCTAACAATTAATATACCATTTTCTGATTGGTTTGCAGTGACAGCATTAATGCGGAATTACATTTCTTACAGTCCCCTAGGAGCATTTGTCATATTTGCATTTTGTAAGCATGCAAAGCACCTAAAGTTTCTACCAAAAATAAATTACTATTCTGTTCCTTATTGTCTGCACAGGGATAAGTAGTTCTGTGCATCATAACTCCTATGATTATCTAAAATACAAGTATTTGTAAGGGCAAAGGAAAGATATATAAATGGGTGAACCATTTATTCTAACATTCACATTATCCTATCCTTTAAAGAACTGCAGTTCTCAATGAAGCCTTGTTAATTACATGTGAGAAAGAAGGAGCTAACACTATAATGTATGCATGAAAGGTATGCAGGATAGGAGGTGACGTGTTCACCCAGGAGAACTTTTTAGGACACAAAGTAAAAAATGTTTCCAAGGTTACTACTAACCTTGTTTTATTTTATATTTTTAGACTCTGCCTAAAGCAGGCATGGCGAAACAGTCTCCTCAAATTTAGGTCTTGATGATATTCTATATTTTGCTTTTTTTTTTTTTAACATATTCAGCAAGTTCAGTGATATTGAAAATGATGTTCTGTTACTAATGAGAGCAGAATAAAAACAGTCAAGTACAAAACCATACATACAACTGATACCTAAACAAATAATTAAAGTCAAGTATTTTGTATACAAATACTATACACTATACTTGGTTCTGGATACACTAGGGGGGAGTTTAAACGTGTGTCAGTATATTCTTTTGTATCTATGTACCCAATAAAGAAAGACATGTTATAGAAATGAGAATGGGGTGTTCTGTCGTATGGGGAATTTCTGTGCAGTCAAATAAATGTCAATTCAGTAAGGAAAGTAAGAGCTCATTTTATTTTCTCTATGGTAGGATCGATATCTGCTTCTGTTCTTCAAACTTTTCTATGAACCCAACTATGTAAAACTTTACCATGACCTCCAACACCAAGGATTCAAAATATATTCAAAATATCTGGTTCTTTTAAGGGACGGTAACCCTCTGACAATGACAAGCTAATGGAGGGGGGGGTTTGCATGTTCCTTGTTGGAGCCATTACCACTGGGTATACTAGCAGCCTGCCAGGAGATGGTGCCAGCAGGATCCTCATTGGGTAATGGTTGTAACCATTCACACAGTGTTTTAAACTTGAGTGAAAATATTTATCCAGCCCCCTTGGATACTGATTTTAATTGGCCTCCTATCTTGTTGAAATGGTCATAGAACCTAAAAAATTAGGGAAAAACATCGATAAATTCAAGATTTCTACCTCTTTTTCTTCTTCATTTCCCTTTATCTTACTCATCATAACTATTGTGTTGTTTTTATGTTACAATGATGGTGTAAAAGTTAAAAATAAACACATTGGTTTGAAGGAAAAAAAAAGACAATCCTTTTGATTTTCTGTCAATTATGTTATAGTTGTTTTAAATATATTACAGTATAACCTCAGTTATCCGGCACCCACGAGGAATGGCCGTTTCTGGGTAAGTGTAGTTTCTGGTTAACTAAAGTTACTCAGCCATTCAGCACTAGACTTGAATGGAGAGACTTGTCCCCATTTACCTCTAGTGCTGAATGGCTGAGAAAAGGGAAACCCCGATGACGGCTCAAGTGTCATCAGGGTTTCCCTTTTCTCAGCCAATCACGGAGTGGAGCAATCAGGGGTGCTCTGCTCTGCTCTCCTGATTGCTCCCTCAGCCCTACCGGAGCGGTTGTCTGAGTTTTCCAGTCCTGAGTTCCAGATACCCAGGGTTCTACTGTATTTTATGTATAGAAAGACAAACTTAGAGTAAAGTAGAAACTCAACATGTAGATTATGAGAGTTGCATGCAATATGGTGATCATGGAATATATACATAAAGATTGGACTCAAGATTGGACTGGACACCTTGTGCCCACCAGAGAAAGTGAGGGCCTGCCAAAATGCATAGCTTTCCTGGCACACTGCACTAAAGCAGTGGCCAAAGGACTACCAGAGAACACAAAATTATTATTATTTTTATTATTAACCTCATATTGAAGACAAATTCCTTGGGCCCACTGGAGTTTTTTGTGGTCCAGACTAACCCTGGTCATACTAACATGTTATCATATCTTCATTATAATATGTAATCATGACATTTCCAAAGAGGTTTGTCTTTTCTGTCAATCTGCATTCTATCTTTTGATTTAGAATATATCTCTGGTGAAGGAAAGGGATAGAGTGACTTGTGGAAGAGAATAAGTTCAAGGTGTGTAGTAGGATAAACCTCTCTCTCTGCAACTATGGTGTCCTGGGACAATTTTATATTATTAATTTGTACCGCCATTGGAAGGAAGTTACTGGCACATTCAATATGTGAAACATGTTTTAATTTTAGCAGCAAGATTTTCCATCATAGAGAAAATTATAAGGCACACATGCAATAATTACTGTTAATTTCCATATGAAATGAAGAGCCAACTGAATATTTAAAGGTAACGTACAACCATGTTTAAATATGTGTGTATGTGAGATCAGATCATGAAAATATTCTTGTTAAAGCTAAACTCCAGCCCTTCATTCTTGCACAATTGTGCGGTATCCTCACTTGTACTGAAATTCTTGTCCGTTACACTGTAGCAAGCTAGAGCCTAACTCATTTACTGGTTGAAGGATATCCATCATCATCTAGATTTTCCTCTCCAGCCTTATTGTCTTTTGGCCACCACATTCATATATGAGATTTTGTTTTTTTGTTTTTTAAATATGGAGGTCTGAATAATATGTGGGCATTACCTAGGGCAGGGGTTTGCAACCTGCGGCTCCGGAGCCGCATGCGGCTCTTCAGCCTCCTTGTTGTGGCTCCCTTCGGCTGCCGCGGGGAGATCTCTGATGGGGGATCCCCTTCCTCCCAAGACACTGCGGAGGAGGGGGATTCCCTATCTTGTGTTCTAATGAAAAAAATCTACCAGTGAAATAAATCTACCATGGGGCGCGTACAAATGGGTGTGTACAATCACATCCCCCTCCTGTGAACCCCAATTCCTCTGGAATGGGGAGATGTACAAAATCAAAAATGTAGGTGCAAGTGGGGGACACCTGTGACTAACACGCCCTAAAATTTAATTGTCATCAGAACATAAAGAACTCTGCCCATCAAAAAAATCTACCATTACACATTGCTGGAGGCACCTGAACCCCAATTTCTCTGGAACAGGAAGGGGGTACAGGTGAACAAAATTAGAGGTGCAAGTGGGGGACACCTGTGGCTAACACCTCCTAAAAATTCATAAAATCTCTGCCTATCAAAAAAATCTACCCTGTTACACATTGCTGGAAGCATCTAGCATCTGAACCACAATTTCTCTGGAAAGGGGGGGGGAGGCGGTACAGGTGACCAAAATAGAGGTGCAAGTGGGGGACACTTATGGCTAACACCACCTACAATTGAATCGCTAAGGCATCGTCAGAAAATAAAGAACTCTGCCCATCAAAATAATCTACCCTGTTACACATTGGTGGAGGCTTCTAGCACCTGAACCCCAATTACTCAAGATTGGGGGGTACAGGTGAACAAAATTAAAGCTGCAAATGAGGGACACCTGTGGCTAACACCCCTTAAAATTTCATTGCTAAGTCACCGTCAGAACATAAAGAACTCTGCCCATCAAAAAAATCTACCCTGTTAGGTTAGAAGCCTCCAGCTAATGTAACAGGATGATACGTTAGAAGCTGGAGGCTTCTAGGGGCATAGTTCAGTGTTTAATTTATTTCAAAGTAGGCCTACACATGCACACTTGTTGTAACAGGTAAAATTAAAAAAATATTAAAACTTTTAAAAGTTTATAAACTGTGTTATGTTTTGCGACTCCAGACTATTTTTCTTTAGTGGAAGAGGAGGCAAAATGGCTCTTTTGATAGTAAAGGTTGCTGACCCCTGACCTAGGGTGATTGCCTGCAAATGAAGTCTGCCTAAGAAAGTATTTTCTTTAAGAATAACTACCCATCAAGGCATTTTAATATTTTACCACTGCTTGCATCACGGATAAGAGACCCTATGGCCCATTTCAGACTTCCAGTGTTGTGTTTCACTTGCTCCCATTCATCCAAATACATTTGCATGTGTGGCATTGTGGTGGAGTTGAAGCACTGTTCCTGGAAGCATCATTTCTAGTCATCTATACTCATGCAGTTGCTTTTACCCCTCTGGATTATGAACCACACTGCAAACAAAAGGGCAAGATGTGCTTCTCCTGGGCTCATAACAGCAATTTAAGCATAGAGCAGCTTCCATTTCCAAAATCAATTGTGAAAGGAGCTTAAAGGAGTACTAAGTAAGGTCACTGAGAAGTTTTCTAGAAGCCATGGTAAATAACTATTTGTAGAAAAGGCTCAAAATTCCCCATTGTAATATATCAGTTTGCTAAAAAGCTCCAATAGACAATATGAACAATTAAAGAAGGTAAAGAGTCAGGGTTTTTGGCAATTTTACATAGATTTATATTAAAATGTGTTAATCAAACAATATAAACTCTGGACAGAACTTAACTGGATTTATACAATACAAAATATGGTTCAGTGAAAACAACAGTGAAACAAGGTTGTCTCTACCCGACATGTTTCGCCGTAACGCTTTCTCAGGGGATCACAGAGACATTAGGTTTTCTGGATAAAGAAGTTGAATTGATAAATTATTGATTCTTCAAAGGGGAAGTTATTGTTTTCTGTTTGAGGATTCATAAGGATTTAGTTTGTTCTGTTTGAAGATATGGGAGTCTTAGGGGTGATAAGCAGAGTGGCAGCAGTTTAGGCTTTATTGACAGCCCCTTTTTTTATAAAAACCTCACTTTTTACCTTCTTTAATTCTAGAAGCCGTGTTCAGCTCCTTGTTGGCTCTTCTAACAAACTATATTCTAACTCAGGGGTGGGCAAACATTTTTAGTCAGGGGCCACAATCTAAAAATAAATTTGACAAAGGGGCAGGGTCAATGGTAGAGTGGGTGGGGTTATGCCATCATGAGGCCCCTGAACGTGACATCATGATGGCATAACCCGCCCACTCTCCCATCGCAGCCTCTGATCTGGTGACGTGTTCTGAGGTTTTGGCCGGTGTGCCTCCCCGGGGCTGGCCTTTTTCTGACCCTGCTTGGGGTGGCACCGGCCAGAGCCGAGGAACACCGAAAGGGCCGGAGAAACATCCCCATTCGGCTGTATACAGCCGGTGGGCCGTAGTTTGCCCATGCCTGATCTAACTGCATAGCACAGAGAGGTAATTCAGTGACCCAAAAATATACCTGGGTCCAAAATAAGATATGAAAAATGAAAACCTTGTTTAAAAAAATAACTAGCATGTTGATGAGGGAGTGGAGGAGGAACCAGACTAGGCAGAATAAACTTCTGCTTTAACATGTTTTTCTAGTTACAGTTGTAATGATGTACAAAATATGTATATTGTATTTTTACAGCATTTGTATATATATTTAAATAGCTGTGAGCTTAGTATTGCAGCATAATTATTGATTTTATGTTGCTTTTTTTGTAGGATCAGTTTATGAACAAAGCTGTAACCAAAGGCTGATCGCAGAAAATCTCCAGCACTATATTGATTTTTTTTTTGCAGCAGGGATGCTGATAGAATTACCCAACACACAAATAGCCACTAGAGGGAGAACCTACAGATACATATATAAAACATGGCCAAGAATAAAGGTCATATCAATCAAATAAAAATGGGGAGGTCATAGTAAAACCTACATTACCATAATATAATTATTGCCATGGTATAATTTTACTTAAATGAATGAAGTTACTCTTCTTTTAAAAATTGGAAACCACATACATCTATGCTGCAGCCGATTCCATGTTCCAATTTACTGCAAGAACAGTTATTTTCCCAGAAGCTTGTCATATGATTTATAGGCTATAGTCAGGAAAATAGAACCCAGAGGCTAAACTGTCAGATTGGAAGGAGTGGTGTTACTGCCTCACTGCTAATGCCACCATGCAGAGAGTGCAGCCAAGAGCGCACATATCCTTCTCTGTAGAGAGAGCTCCACACTGTACAATCTCTTCTCATACAGAGTAAGGAGGGTCAAAAGAGGACAAAGAGCAGGGACACATTTCTGGTGCACGTCACCTTTTTTCATTTGCATTCATACAATGGACCTGATTTATTAAAGCTCTCCAAGGCTGGAGAAGGTACTTTCAGCAGTGAAGCTGGGTGATCCACAAACCTGGAATGGATTTTCTAAAAGTCATTTGCTTTTTGTTAGCAAATGTTTTCAATTCTGGACCAGATCCACTCCAGGTTTGCTGGATCATCCAGCTTCACTGATGAAAGTATATCTTCTCCAGCCTTCGAGAGCTTTAATAAGTTATCACTGTGCTGTTAATGGGAACTCCACAACAATAAATCAGCTAATGGCTTTAGTCTTTTTCAAAACCTTTTAATCCTTTATTCAGAGGCAGGCAATGATTCTCTTTTTGCTATTTTGGATACTGTAGCTGCTATTCGTTAAATGCGTTGCATCAATTTTCTACAACTAGTTCCCTGTAATATGACCCCACCCCCAAGCTTCAAATGAGGGGCCTAAAAAGTACCCTTATCCTAAAATGGCTACGCAGCCTATGATTTGCTGGAGGATTAATCAAAGCAAAATAATGCCTTTAGGGAAAAATACAATATTGGGCTACAATGTTGGCCAGAAAAGGAGGGAAAAATATATGGGTTGCTTATTTAGGTTTATTGCAAATTGAAGTGTGGACTGGTAGTGAGGAAAGCAAATAGAATTCTGGGGTGAATCACCAGCAGGGGAAAGGGGGTCAAAATATTTAGTGGGACTTGCTTAGAATACTTTCAGCCCTGGAGATTTCACTTACAAAAAGAGATTGGGTGAAAAAATGAAGGACTCCACAAACAGGCCACATAAATGGTGAAACATATCAGAAGGGACTGCAGACATTTATTATGTACAGTCTACAGGAAAGAAGAGAAAGGGAAGACATGAGTAAAACCTTTAAAATACAACAATGATGTTATAAAGGATCAGGAGGGCATTTTTTAATTAAGGAAGAATACATCAAAAACAAAGGAATATGTCCCCAAATCTAGCAAGAGTTCATATCTGACCTTAGAAATTAGTATTTGTACATAAAATAGTTGTCGCTTAGAACACACTTTCAGCAGAGTTAGTGGCCCAGATTTAATAAAGCTCTCCAAGGCTGAAGAGAATACACTTTCATCAGTGAAGCTGGGTGATCCAGCAAACCTGGAATGGATTCTGCTCTGGATTGAAAACCTTTGCCAACAAATAGCAAATGATTGCTATGGATTTCCTAAAAATCATTTGCTATTTGTTGGCAAAAGTTTTCAATCCTGAACAAGATCCATTCCAGGTTTGCTGGATTACCCAGATTCACTGATGAAAGTGTATTCTCTCCTGCCTTGGAGAGCTTTAATAAATCAGGGCAAGTAAGTCAACAGAAAATTAATTTAATCATTATTTGGGCACACATAGATCTACAGTCAGACAAAAAGATTACAAAAAAGCATGGGAACATGTATTTGTACACAGAAAGACAAGCTAGGGGTAGGCAAGCAGGAACAAGGAACAAGTCATAGTCATGGCAGGCAAAAGCACAAGAAAAGTCCAAATCATTAACAAGAAATCCACTTCTGTTTAAAGTAGAATTACATTCTGGCATTGCATACAATATAAATCTTCCAATACTTATTACCTATATTGTTATCTTACCTACCTTTATCCTAAAGTGATGTCATTTGTATAAAAAACCCTGTTCATAATATATTATTGCTGAAGGCAGCCAGCTTGCATGGATAAGTCATATGCTGTTTAGAGCAAGGTGTACAAATGACAAGAAAACATTTACGGTTATTGTCAGTTCATCTCTTTTATATAGTCTTCTTGGTCTGTTTACTTAGCAACTAGAAGCATATCTCCTTCTCTCCTACATCAAAGATGTGTGGTACACTTCCAGCAGACATAAGCTTAAAAGGAAAGTAAAATCAAGTTAATTTAATTATTTTAGTTACATATTTGAATCCTGGTCCCAGAATATTGGTTGGTCCAATTTATTGCAACATGGTACCCTACATAAAATGGTATACAAGCCTTTTATGTAAAGTAAAAACTCTCTTTTTTTTTTTTAAGTGCAACACCCTTCTTTTTTTAAAAAAAAAAGGGGTGCAGCACTAGGCGACTGAGAATAAATGGGCACGCAGAGCCTCCGGGGATACATAGGTCAAGCTTCCCGGAAGGCTCTTGAGTGCTCCTTTTGCGCATGACCAAGCACCTATGTCGGAGGCATGCACAGAAGGAGACCTTTTGACAAACGCATGCGCAGTGAGATTGGCAAGTTTTTATCCAACCTAGGTCACCTGATCTCGCGCCTTGGTCAGGTGATGTAGGAAGAAGAAGCCATAGGAATAGGAGAAGATGGCAGCAGCCGGAGTGCCGACCCAAAGACCAATGCCGGGATGACACATAACTAATAGAAAAGACCTCCGGATCGGACTGCCCTGCGGGATTGAAGGTAAGTGTATTTTTGTTGTTTTGGGGACTTTTGAGTTTAGTTCCTCTTTAATTCTGCTTTAAGCCTAAACATAAAGCGTCAGCATTACAAAACTGAAATGACTAGGTGTTTGAGCCATCACACTTAGAGAATGAGGCTTCATGGCTCCATTATTATAGAAATCAGGCTAACTCCTTTTATTTCCTGCTCAGGCGGTGTATTTCCTGCCACCTCCTTCAGCTCCCCACTCCTTAACATACTTTTCAATGCATTCTATAAAAGAAAAGAGATAAAACTAAAGTCTGCAGCCTTGACAGCACCAGCAAGGGTAATTTACCACTTGCCATAGTTTGGTGTATAAAACCAGAATAGGTAAAGGCTTCACATCAATGGTGTTTTAAAGTGCCCTGTCTCAGCATTGATTTCTGCTTTACAAGAACCCTAAAACACATGAACAGTGCTGAAAAGTGCATCTTTCTTTCTTTCTTTTTTTACAGTCTTTCCAAAACACGCTAATGGCAGGAAATTTTATGTATAGCACAACTTATTTCTGCACTGCAATCAAGCTGCTTCAATCAATTATGCTCCAAGCATCAGTTGCTCGGCAACCGGAGCAGCAATCGGAGAACTCGTTTCTGGCCTTTTCATGGTGCCAAGCTCAGAAAAAGTCAAACAGAACAATAACCCTTTACCATGCTGAAAGAAATATTGATTCCCCATTATCGTAATGTCACAGGCGCAGCCAAAAAGACATTCCTCCCGTGACTGGTAATATTCTGTAAAATAACATTGATGGGTATACTTATAATTATTATAACAATCATTGGGAATACGTAATAGGTTGGAATTTTATAATGATGAGAAATATACCTAATATAATATTACGTAAGGTAGCAAGAGATGTCGATTTATCATTTACAAAAAATGCAGAGAGTCTATTTATTTAAAAAAAACACAAAAACACTTCAAACATTGGTGGCAATCAGTTACTGCCATTGAAACACATGGACCTGGAAGATTGAGGGAAGGTCTGATTTTCTGTTTTATAACTAGAGCCCAAACACACACACACACATATATATATATATATATATGTATATATATCCTTATTTTTTCCTTTATTTTTTACATTCAGTGTAAGTACCTGAATTCAACCGGTTATATTGCAGTCCTGGTACAGCAGAGCTCCAAGTGGGAAAGGTGGAAGAAACACATGGATCAATCAGTTCTTGGTCTGACAATATTAAGTAATAGGGAAAAGCAAAATGATACAGAGTTTAGATTATTACTATACTGCTTCTTTTTTACTGTCCATTCACAGGGGTCCAACATAACTTGGACCCAGAGGATTTGGGTTGAATAATGCTTTCCATCACTTAACCCAGATGATTTTGGAACCCCAGAATCCTGTTTTTTTTTTTTAACACAAGTACTGACTGCATCACTTTCCATTTCCCGTGGATATTTATTCAGTAACGGGACTGCCTACCATAGTGATGGACTGGTAGAAAGCCATGTCAGAGTGGAGTTCAGACCTCCTAGCTGTATTTTCATTCTATAAAAAGTGCTTTTAAAGCACCCAAAAAGATTAAGAAGGGTACATGCTAGCACCCTGGGATTGGGGGGTATAATTGTTACCCCCTTTGTTCCATGCAGTGGAAGAGGTGAACAGGGACCTGGAGGCTGATATATGTTGCTTACTACTTACTACCTGTGCCCTTGCCACCTCTTCTTCCCCTGCCGCTCTAACGCAGAAGGGTGGAAGGATTGGGATTTGCTGCATTAACCGATAAACTCGATCATCCTCTGAATTTACCCCCAACACATGGAGCAGGAAGGCACAATTACATGAAGGAAGTAGCTGTGACTGGCAACTGAAAGAGAAGAGATTGTGCCCCGGAAGCCAAAGGTGAGAAACTGGAAGGCGACACAGCAGAAGAAAACCTTGTGCGTGAGATAAACTGGGGTTGGAGGTTTTAGCGGGAGGTCAGGTAAGTCTGTGTTTAATGTACATTATAAGGCTGATTTATTAAAGCTGTCCAAATCTGGAGAAGATAGACTAGCATAGATAAACCTGGCTGATCCAACAAACATGGAATGGATTTCCTAAAATAATTTGCTATTAGTTAGTAAATGTTTTCACTCCTGAACAGATCCTTTCCAGGTTGGCTGGATTACCCAGGTTCCCCCATGGTAGTTTATCTTCTCCAGTCTTGGGAAGTTTTAATAAATCAGGCCCAATGTGTATCAGAGTGTGTTTATTGTATATGTGTGGTTATGATGTGTTTGCTATGTGTAGTATTTGTATACCTACAGGCCTCCCAGAGTGGGATCTCATTATGGATAGAAGCATTATTGTTACACGCTAAGGTTTTATTGGAGTCAAAGCCTGTCTATGTGAATTCACACAAGCTAAATGCTCCCCGAGGATCTGCATTGACTGGCTGTATTAATCTAGCTCTGGATTTATTCCCCTACAGGAAATATGTTTTTCTGCTGACTATAGAAATACGACTATAACAGGAGAGTGAAAAATATATGATGTTTTAACAGAAAATCCCACTGCATGAATAATGCAGCTTTTATCCCTAGTGGGTTGATGGAAATACATACAGTGGTTTCTTAGGTACTATTACACAAAGTGGAAATTAATAAAGAATGTTGAGTAGTCATTTGAAGGCTGACTCCATTGAGAATATTAAAATGACTTCAATGGCTGAAACAAAGATGTAATCCTATGAAAATAATTATGTGTACCGTACTTAAAAGGAATGTGTAGGCTTTTCAGTGTTTTAGAAACACATACATCATCTGAAATATCTTAACAGTATGTAATGTCTAATCCTTTCTATGTAAAGCTTGCAATTACATATCCAATGGGTACATCCAGATTTGATCACTGAGCTTTTAGATTAAAAAAGCTAAACATATGTCAGGTATACTAAAACAAAAGATGTGCAAAGCCTTTCAGTTATTTTTCTTTGGAGATATTTTATAGCCATAGTGTCGCCTGCCTGCACTTTGCAGAAGAGAACTTACGCTCTGTGTGAAAGCTGTGGTCTCTATGCAGAGGTCCAAAACAAAGCCTAGTAAGCAAGAGTTTGCTATTCAGAAAAGGGAATATAGCCAGGGGTGCATGGAGGTCTCTGCTGAAAGACCACCGCATCCACAGAAAATATGGGTCCTTTTCTTCAGCATGCTGGCAAGGGACAGGCCTTTATACTCAAGCCATGGCTGCCTTCTAAAGAATATTTTACTGTAAGACTTTGTACACCTTTTGTTTCAATGTACCTAATAATGATTTTGCTGATTTAATTCAGATCTAAACTCAAAAATTTTACTTACCATAAAAAGGTAGACAACCCTTTTATATAAAGTAAAAATACTATATAAAAAAAAAACTGTGAAAACTGTGAAGAGTGAAGCTCTTTCTGTCTGTGGGTGCACAGAGCCTCTCGGGATACCTACGTCAAGCATCCTGGGAGGCTCCTGGCTGCTCCTTTTCTTTATTGGGGAAAAATCACACAAGCACAGGGAGATCAGTACTCTTTTTTCCCCATCCACGTCACCTGACATTGCCCCTGCACATGTGCACGATCGGGGATGTACGAAGGAGGAAGGTCAAAAGGATTAAAGGTAAGTGTTATTTTTTTGAAATGTTTGAACAGTGATCAGAAGAAGGAATGAGTTGAAGCATCCAAAGCCGTTTTGGCCCATTTTGAAGCTGCACAGGACCTTTTGGCTAGGTTAGTGACTGAGGATGAAACCTGGCTCCACATCTATGATCCTGAAACCAAGGAACAGTCATAGGAATGGCACCATAGCGGGTCCCCGCAGCTGAAAAAGTTCCAAACCTAGAAACCAGCCAAAAAAGTCATGGCGTCTGGAGACAAAGACGGTATTCTGTTTGGTGGACTGCCTACCTCAGGGCTCTAGTATCACCGGACAGTAATATGCTAACCTCCTGGACCAGCTGAAGGAGGCAATTAAGATGAAACGCCGTGGAAAGTTGACCAAAGGGATCCTTTTTTTGCAGGACAGTGCACCTGCGCACACGTCCAACGTTGTGGCTGCCAAATTGAAAACCCTGGGTTTCCAATTGGTCCACCATCCCCCCTACTCACCTGACCTGGCCCCTTCA
Organism: Pyxicephalus adspersus; assembly: GCF_032062135.1. Taxonomy (NCBI): domain Eukaryota; kingdom Metazoa; phylum Chordata; class Amphibia; order Anura; family Pyxicephalidae; genus Pyxicephalus; species Pyxicephalus adspersus. Next base: position 65,807,419 of record NC_092865.1, on the reverse strand, counting down.
GACTATTATCCGTTCCTGAATTTGAAGAAACATCTGAAGGGGCAACTTTTTGAGGAAATTTCTGCCGTCAAAGATGCTGCTGAGAGCTGGTTTGCGGTCCAACCAAAGGACTTTTTTTTGAACGGTCTAGAAAAGCTGCAACTACGCTGTACCAAGTGCATCATTGTCAGGGAGGAATATGTTTAATAAATGTGTTATTTCATAACTCTTGCTCTCTTCTTTCTGGGCAAAGCCAGGAACTTCTTAGCACCCCCTTGTATTTGTGTGATGTCACATCCTCTAATAGAGCCAAAGGGGCAGGGAGATTACCTCCAGGAATGGTTTTAGAAAAGGGGGCCCTGGGCTAACATGAAGCGGGGGCCCCAAATGCTTGACATTCCACCAAACTGCATGCCTCGCCACTTTGTGGGGCCCTTGGGAAGGTGAGGGCCCCGAGCAATGCACAGTTTACCAGACCTAATTCCTTCATCAGTCTACTGCTGCTCCTTTATGCTTCATTTACACACGGGGTCATGCAAAAACACTTTATAATGTTGCAGCAATAGCAGTCTGATGACTTACCAATGTATTAGTCTTTTTTATTTTATTCATTATGTAATAAAGACAAATTTTGTTTAATCACACAGACAAGACAACAGAAGAGAATCGATAGAATTTAATCAGAGCCATAACAGAATGCTGGAGAGAATTAAGGGTCGGGGCAGACTCAGCCTGTCCAAAGAGATTTTCCAAAAAGAGGTGAAATCCCATAGCAGAGCGAGGAGCAATAAATAATATATACAGCACCAATTCAAAAAAAAAGTCTCACACTCGAATATTTTGTTAGATCGCCTTTAGTTTTGGTTGTGGAACATTCACCATGGCAGTGTCACAACATTTATTTTCATCCAGAGTTGCATTATTTTTTTCCCCAAAATCTTATATTATTGGAAGAATCAGACTACCGTGTAAAGTGTTCTCCAACATATCCCAAAGATTCCCAATGGCCTGGATTCTGATGGTCAATCCATGTGTATCATAGGACTGCCCACCACCAGCACCATAAATCATAGCAATGCCTCCACAGGAAACCCAAATAATAACACTGCCCCTCACAGACACCCCAGGCCATAACACTGCTGCACAGGAAACCAAAATCATCACACTGCCCCCCACAGACACCCCAGGCCATAACACTGCTGCGCAGGAAACCCAAATCATCACACTCCCCCCCACAGACACCCCAAATCATACCATTGCTCTCACAGAAAACACAAATCATAGCACTGCCCCAACAGTCTTGGGAACTTTTTTTTGGCCACAAAGCGTATCTTAGTACAGGTTGACAATCAAAAATCCGTCAACCTCCGGACCTGAGGTACCCCGTATTTTGGAAAATTCAGGATTTTTTTATACTCACCTCCACACACAGGCCAGCCTTCCTCTCACAGCACCGCGGACATCTGGCAGAGTTCAAGGGAGCAGGCAGCAGGGACGTCTCAACATGTATTTAGTTTAGCAAGCAAGACCTAACAGCTGTTTCTGCAGAACAGCGCCATCAAAACATCAGTGACCAAACAGTGTAGTGCAGTCCCTGTGTTGAAAATGGGATCCAAAATTCATGCCGGGAAACAGAAAGAACCGCATTATCGATGGCCGGATTTTCAATTGTCAACCTGTATCATATTATATAGTGAAGTCACTTGTATTCATTGTAACTCATCATGTTGGGCTAATCCTGGCCAGCAAAGTGAAAATGCATTTTGAAGTTCTTTATGATGTTTTTACTAAACATTCAGTACTCAGTGAATCCTCCATTGTTTTCTTCTTTCCTGCTTCATCACATGTCCCACACCATCATCTCCCTTTATAATGTGTTTAGGAGTTGTCTGTCACTTCCAGGTTATGCATACTTACTGAATATGGCAAAAGTTCACCATCCAATATGGGTTTAGTTCCATTTTAGGTGGTGATTTGGTGCCCTCCCATTTTGGCACAGTGTCTGTTTCTGACCTCAGACTATTCAAAGTGGAATCAGGAGATGTACAGTAAACAATTAGGTAGTAGTCTAAAATCCTAATTTAGCAAAAGTTAAATACTATATTCAAGATGTCTTAATATGCCTGATTTATTAAAGCTCTCCAAGACTGGAGAATATATACTTTCATCAGTGAACCTGAGTGATCCAGCAAACCTGGAATGGGCTTATTGTGAGAATGTAATAAATAGGTTCACTTATTCTTTAGAGGCAGAATGATTGCAGATTCGATTTTGCTCCCTCTAGTGGCTGATCTACAAATTAATCTATTTCATGCAATGTAAAATGTGACATACATGTGCAATAATAAAGGTAAAAGCTAAAATATTAACTCCAGATATGTGCTCATTGAAAACACTTTACCCTTAAACGTTCTCCTAATTTTGTCTCGCCTCCCTGTCAATTTGTCTTCTTGGTTTGTTTGCACTGCAATCACCAGCTTATTTTCTTCTCTTTGTACATGAAAGAAAACAGTCCTCTCAAAGCAGGAATCTAAGTCCCGGACACTTGTAACGTGTACAAATATCAGATAGATGATGTCACTGGGAATTATGTTTTGTGATTGTTTCCAGTGACAGTACAACTAATGGGTATTGTTCTGTTCTATGGACAGTAAAGGTAAAATGGTGAGTGATTCTTCATTTACATTAAAATTTTTCAAACATTGTAACACAGAGGAACTCTTTAAATTATTTTCAGGCCACAATGAAAATTTGATAAAATAGTTATGCAGATGTAGATGTAATTGTAATATTAACAAATTAAAGAATAGGGATGAGCGAGTGAGATTTTTAAACTCGATCTCGCAGTGAATCGGGCCGTTCCCGCTTACCGAACATGTACCGAACATTCGCCGCTATTTCGTGTTTACAGGCTAGCTGAACTCATATGACCTCTCAATGAAGATTCTCCACATGAATCCACCTGCATGTGCAAGTGCATCCAATCAGCTGTGATCGCAGGCGTACTACTGAACCCATATGAGTTCAGCAGGTTCCCACTCTTCCTGAGCTGTACTTATATCCACAGCTCACAATATATTAGGGTGGTGATCAGTAGGAAGAATGTCTCTTACGTTAATGGTCATTGGGAAGAATGTCACCCTTATAGATAGCCAAAAAGATCATTGTTGTCACCTAAACTAACCTGAGAGGTACAAACTGCTCATTGAGCCCTGTGGACCTCTGGGGGAACCCCCGTTGTGAAGCACTGAGTTAGGGTGCCTAGAAAGCCTGCTGCAGTATATAATGGTATTTTACATATATAGATTACAGGTAGTCCCTGGGATACATACGAGATAGGGACTGTAGTTCTGTTCTTAAGCTGAATTTGTATGTAAGTGGGAAAAGGTACAATATTTTAATAAATGTAATTAGGACTGATGTTTGTCTCAATATATTATTAGGCAGAGTGGTGTCAGTTACTGTATAAAATCCTCACTGTAAGCTAATCACAAACAAAGAAAAAAATAAATAAATCTTTACTGAGCCTAGACATTCATTAACTTCTGGAGCAAGCTGTGCTTTGATATCCAAAAAGAAACAACTGCAGATTTCGTCTTGGTCATTAAAGACTTAGAAGATGTTACAGATCAGCTCAGCACTTAAGATCACCCACAACCTCAGCTGTGTTTAGCAAAAGATTTTCTCTGCAAGTCATGCAAACTGACCCCTCCCCCCTTCAAGCCTCCATCCTGCACACAAGCAGCAGGGAAGCCCCGCACATATCTAGGAGTCGTCCGTATGTTGAATGTCCCTAACTTAGGGACTTCCTGTAATACATTTCTAAGGTACTGCAGTGATAAAAAAATGTACCTTGAGGGGTTGCTAGTACCTGTGTTAGTTTCAAATTAAAGAGGAACTAAACTTTCACTTTTAGGACCAGATGATCAGGCAGGCCATTATTTGCAGAAAGGGGCAAGCAATGTCCCTTCTGTAATGTGAGGTGATCTGTCTTAACTGATCCTGTCTTGCTAGATTTCTACTGGATTCTGCCTAAAAGCCGGGCTAGGAATTCCCATCATTAGCTTTTTCAGGATACACTTGACCTACATATGACCTACAAAGGAGGTATGTCATCCTGGCCCTGGCTATCAAAATGGCTAAAGATCATCTACCAGAAGAGACCAAAGAAGAAGATGAAGGGAATAGGGACTGGTGAATACCAGGTTTAGTCCTGCTTTAACATGTGTCTTGGAGGCTAGGTTCTTTCTTCCCTTGCCCATCCCCCCACATGTGTATATACTTGAATATAAACTGATCTGAATATAAACTGAATGCCTACTTTTACCTGAAAAGAAGGGGAAAACTACACTGAATCTACCCTGACTTAGTAGAAACTTAAGGCACAAAAACTGGCCATTCACTGCTAATATTCAAATCAATAAGAAACGTCAATAAGAATAATATAAATAAATATATCTATGATGTGTTTTTTTTTAACAAAGGTAAAATCACATGGACTTTGTTTCTTTTTGGTATTTCTCTCTTTTTTTAACAAAATAAAATATGAAATATAAAATAAAAAAATAAAATTTACTTTTGAAATGGTTATAATGGGGCACTTAAATCTTCTTTTGTGCATTCTTGTTGGCCATTAGTAGATGGAGCTGTGTCCTCATGTAACATTTGTAACAAACTCTCATGATG
>NC_092865.1:65796654-65799811 GCF_032062135.1 Pyxicephalus adspersus | reverse complement strand
CCGAGCCGTACGCTTCAGTATTGTTTCCACCATTACAACAGTCACCCCGCTCCGCCAATACCGATTCTCATCCCATTGTTTTATTTTATTTGTTTATTTCTCAGATTTTTTTTAGGTAAGTATGACCTTACCTGTGTATTTTCTTTACCTGTTATGTCTAAGGGCATCAAATAGTTTGACTAACTATCATTTCTTGTTCGGTCTTAGATTCCAGTGAAATAAACCCATATTGAGAGAGAAAAAACAAACTAATATTTTGCATCCCTAAAGAAAGTAATACCAAAGATAAAGCAACTAATGATAATAGTAACAATAGTAATACTTCACTTAACCGTGAGCTGATCAATGAATCAGAGCCGCCATAGTCCTTGTCAGCGCCATTAGGAAGATCATTATTTTACAAATGTATTTATCTTTTTACAAAAATTCATATTAATGGTCTGCGGGATTTAAAATGATAAATTTAGTGTCTAATATTATGTGTAATCTATTTTGTGGGATATGCCTTTGCTTGGTCTACACTGAATGCCACCATTAAATTATTTTTATGATTGTTTATGTTTGTATATTGTTATTTTGTAAATGTATTTATATGTATTTTTACTATGATACTTTTTTGAATCAATGTTTTAACTGTTTTTTGTGGTATATAAAAGTTCCACTTTTGGTGCCATATCTTTCCATACATTGATTTACAGGGATACTAACCACGCCAAAAGATTTTGATCTCTTTCTTAGGCAACATTCATTCATATTATTATTTAATGAAATCAAGCTGTCCTACATGAAAATACTTTCCTATTAAGGGCTGTTCAGCAGTTTGGGTCCGTGAGCCCCAAAATGGACTAAAGAACTGACACTTTTTCTGAGGACTTAGACCTTTATTATGAAATTAAATTTAGTAAATCTCAGAATGCAAAAGTTGTCAATTTCTTCAGATTCCTTTATGAAATGATGTATGGAGTAGATGTGTAAGTATTGCTGGAGTTGTAACAGTCTCATAGATCATCCATTTTATTTAACCTAGTTACCATTTGTCTCTGTGTGCGTATTGTATTCAACCAGAAAATACATAATAGCTCAGATAAATGTGTCTAATAATAACGAGGTCCATGAGTAATCAGCTATATGCAGTGTCTGAATGTCATCTGTCACTCTTCCAATGATGATAAGTGTCTAAACATAATTGTATATTCCAAATCATATTCTACAACATGCCAAGTTTATTGAGCACAATTCAGGAATGAAAGATTTAAAGGGAAACTGATATACAAAATATGCAGGCTCCATGGCTAACTAGTGTTGCTTGAATTTATCTTAGTTAAATTTGAGATTGGTTCGACCAAATAGAGTAAAAAGTTCTGAGAATGGACTAAAGTAGGTTGGCCACTTTGAGGGGAAGGTAAACAACTATGACCCCATTTATTGTATAAGAGGGGGCAGCTGATCAGGCCCACAGGCAATGGTTGATAAAGTAAACATTGAGGTGTGAGTGCGTTATTAAGGTATACATTTGGCAGCTGTTGGTTGTCAGGGGAGGTATAATATACAGGTAGTATAAGGACATCCAACATATGGACGACTCCTAGATACTAATGGGCTTCCCTGCTCATTCGTGTGCAGGACAGAGGCTTGCAGGGGGGGGGGGGGGGGCAAGTTCGCATGAAGTTTTTTGCAGTTCTTTTCGAAGTTTTTTGCAGTTCTGCAACCTCTTGTAACTCTTTAATGACCAAGACAAACTGCAGTTGTTTCATTTTGCAAATCAAAGCACAGCTTGCTTCAGAAGTTAATGAATGTCTAGGATCCATAAAGTTTTTTTTGCTTTGCTTGTGATTAACTCACAGTGAGGATTTTATACAGTAACTGACACCACACTGCCTAATAATATGTTGAGACAAACATCTGTGCTAATTGTATATAATAAAATAATGTACCTGTTCCGCCTTACGTACATATTCAACTTAAGAACAAACCTATAGTCCCATCTCATATGTAACTCGGGGACTACATGTTATTGTTTTTTAGTTTTAGTTTTAGCCACACACCTGAAACAAGCATGCTGATAAATGGGCAGCAATTAGCTGTATGCCGGAGCTATATAATCATTCTGGGTCGGTGATACTGATATTTAAGAATTCAAAATCAGGGCAGATCACCAACCAGGCAAGTTGTATATTTTGAATCCAGATCAGAAATGGCAGTTTAGTTATTCTCTCAGAGGGAAGTCAGCTTTAATATAGGGAACTGCCATGACATTTAGGTTGCAATTAGCTTTGCATGCTGGACTTTCTAAAAAGAAATCCCAGTATTGTCCTTTCACTTGCTTACTGCTTCTGTCTAATTTAATGAAGCATTTTTTTAATGTCTGCTTTGTATTTCCTTCTATATCCCAAAACAGTAGCTCTTAAGAATTCCACACATTCTAGGCCAGGGGTCTGTAACCCACGGCTCCGGAGACGTATGCAGCTTTTTAGCCTCCTTGTTGTGGCTCCCTTCAGCATTGACAAAAGAAAAAATAGGAATAATGGTTATTTACCGCTGCCGGTGTTGACACTTTCGCCAGCGGGGTAAGGGGAAACTCCTTCTCCTCCGTATGCATTGCAGAGGAGAGGGATTTCCCTTCAGGAGCGTCCCTGGTGGGGGGCGGACCCATCAGCATGGGATTTGAGAGAGTCTCGTGTCCCACATGTTCCCAGGTGCTTACCCGGGATCAAACATCAAGGAGCATCATAGTGCCACGTGGGACATGGGACTAGATGCATTTAAGGGCAGCTGCTCATTGAGTGAAGATGCACGGCTCCTAAACTAACAGAGAGCCAGGAGTTCATGATGGGAACAAACATTTTAAAAGTAGGTTTTCAACATCATAATGCATTCATTGATTTTTTGAATGTCTTTAGGTATGGAGATTTTTGATCATGCATTCTAATTTAATTACTTATTATCTGAAATTGAATATATATCCACATGAATTTATTTATTTTTTTTATGGATTTTTCAGTTTTATCTCAACTGATCATATATTAATCATCTGATAAATCATGCATTGATCTGGGGGATAATGAATCATGATAAACATACATTTAAATAAACAAGTCTATTATCATATGAATTGGATTATTTTGATCATGATCACTGTGAATTTAATTAACCACCC
>NC_092865.1:65787449-65795737 GCF_032062135.1 Pyxicephalus adspersus | reverse complement strand
TAAAATAGTTCAGTGTTCTCTTTATTTCAAAGTAGGCCTACACATGCACACTGCACTTCTGTTTGTTGTATTCTATTGTTGTAACAGGTAAAATTAAAAAAAGATTAAAACTTATAATAGTTTATAAACTGTGTTATGTTTTGCGGCTCCAGATTATTTTTCTTTAGTGGAGGGGGTGAAATGGCTCTTTTGAGAGTAAACGTTGTCGACGCCTGGTCTAGGCAGAGTTACAACAACACTTATCTCACAGATATTATTATTATTATTATTAATAATAATAATAATAATAATAATAATAATAATAAAGGATACAAATTTTAAAGGATTTCCAGGATTATTGCAGAACAGACAATTTAACTGGCATTGCCCTTTATAAGTTATGCATTGCAACAAGCATTGGTTTCTATAGATATTTTGGACACTTGGTAACTTTTTACCAATATTTAAATATTTATATTTAGCTGCTTTCACGATACATAAAATGACTGTAATTTTGCTGTGAAATAAACATTTTATTCACATGGAGAGGGGCATGCCTTGATCCTCTCCTATTTCCACCCTCCACCCCGAACTAACCACCAAAGATTTTGTTGACTTCAAAGATGCTAGGATTTGGGACAATGAAAATCCAAAATGATGTTTATCATTTATTATAATAAGGTGTCCCATTTTATTTCTTCCCTACTTCTTTGGTTCTATGCCTGGTGTGAATTTATACACTACATTATAATATGTGACAAAGTAAAATAAAAATTAGTTATGAATTAAGTTAGACTGTAATATTAGAGAAAATAGCAGTGAATTTAGAGTGGTGGTGTTAAGACTACTGACCAAACAACTTACCTCTAAAGCCTGCATTTCAATTTAATGGAATACATTACATCATATTGCAGGATATCCAATGGCACACCTCAAAATCTTAGGGTTGTTATACACCAGGGGTCGCCATAACCATGGTGTCTATGTCAGGAGAAGGACCCCACGGGGGGGGACGCACCATCCAGACCCGCGGACCACGTCCCCCGAGCAATTCCCAGGCTCAGGGAGGTGGGCGGGCTGTGTCCCTGGGCACAACCCGCCCACTCTCCCATTGCAGGCTCAGATCTGCAATGTGAGAGTGGGCGGAGTTATGTCATAATGACGTCACTCTGGGTGAGGTTTATCCCCCTTTGAGTGACACCCGGCTTCCCGCGCATGGGTGGTCAGGAGACAGTGATTTTAGTGGTCCGCGGACCTGAAAAGGTTGGCGACCGCTATTATACACTGTTTAACCAAACAAAAGTACCCAGATATGATTGGGGTTACTTCAGTTGGTCAGGTCCAGGATCAGCAAAGCTATGTGTCCAAAAAAAATGACTTCCTGTATATACTGAATGTCTAGGATTTTCAATCAACCCAGATCGCATGGGCATATTCTAAGATGAAAATTCCAAAATTTATCAAGCCTAAAGTGGTTCAGGGAGCAAGAACCATCATTTTCATGGACTGATGGTCACCACTGAGTCCAGACCTTAAATATATTGAGATTCTTTATGTGCTTGAATGTAGTTTATACAGGGGTGTACAAATAGTCCTATGTCTAAATTTGCAACAATTTATCATTGCAATGAAAAAAGAACAGTAAGCAATGGAAGATTTCTGCTTTCCTCTAAGACTTTTTCTGCCTTTTTTGCTCACTTTTTAGCATAATACTGAGATCAGCAACAAGTTTTTTGTGATATCCTATGCATGGCACCAGGAAGAGAAGTGTAAATGCACTATATGCTGTCACAGACCTCCGCAAGTCCAAGGGATCTGTGCCTCCTTCAGGCTCACCCACCTTGCACTCCCCTGCTGCCAGCACCAACTCTGCTTCAGGATCCAACTCTCTTTTTGGGAACATAACTTTGCTGATCCTGGACCTGACCAACTGAAGTAACCCTGATCACAGCTGGGTACTTTTGCTTTTGGTTCCACAGATGCACTCCATCTGCTGGTAGGCATGTGAACAACATTTGAGTCTCTACACCAGCACTCCCTCTGCTGGTGGGTTAGGAGTCTGGGGCTCATGTGACTCATATTGATCACATGACATCCCCTTTTAAAGTAAGTGGCTGGCAACAGGAAGTTGCCTGGATAAGCAGTTACTTTTGGTTTCGGATTCCGCCGTTCCAGTTTGGAACTTATTTGTCTACCGACCCCAGCTTGTTTCCTGACTATTCCTGATCACTACCTGCACTAACCTTTGGCTTGTATGACCATTCTTTGGCTCTCGCTCTGGCACCATACTTTGTTCCTGCTAGTTAGCAGTCACCTGCCTTGGCGGGCACGGGGCTGCAACCTGGCAGCAGGTCGCAGCACAACAATCTCACCTCTAGAGGCTCGGAGAAGACTGAGCTGTTGCTCGGCACCTCATACACGGATCCCCCCACTGGGCTGATGACACAGGGGGTCCACCACTCTGCCCTGTGGAGTCCTGACTTATGCCTCCAGCAATCAATGGTAAAGTGCGAGTGGACTCCCAAAACTTGTTCTGCACATAAGCCTTAAACATAAAGGCAGACATACAATGTGCATTAGTTATACTAGCAGAACATACCTTAAATCTGGGCTGTCTGTTTAGTGCCCTGTGGGATACATCAAGCCTGCTAAACCATTTATTGTGGCCTTACTGCCATTAGCAAGGGTGTCTGGGTTAAAGAGGCTGCTTATTATGTTTATCTTCAATCCTGCTATTCAGAGACACTGAATAATTAGTTCTGTGTCCCTGCTTACCCCTCTCCTGTACAAAAGAAAATTATTCTATTAAACCTTCTTCACTGCTGAATAGAAATGGTAACTACACCAGAAATACTTTACACAAGCCAGCCAGGGTCATAATTCCCAGGTCATCAACTGTTTATTGCCTATTTACCAGCAATACCTGGTTGTCAAGAATCTGTACAGGAGCGTCAGAATCAGACATTTAGATAAAAAAATTCAGAGACAGTTCCAGGGAGATTCATGCCTTCTACATCTAATTGTCCTGATCACCAAGGTCACTGAGAAATACTAAAGACAACAATTGTATTTGTTCCTAGAAGAGGCTTAGAGAGAAAATATTCTAGTGGGGAAACTTACTCCTTTTACAACTAATGAGACTACAAGACAGGAAGTTAAGGGAAGGGATATGGGTGGCCAGTACATTTTTGGCTTGAATAAAACTTACAGTTGAAGTTCATGATATGCAATTGGCTATTGAAGAATATGTTTTACTGTAACTTATAGAGTCAGGAGTCCAGCTTTAATGTGGCTCATCCTCTGCCATGTAGATCCTACAAATGTGGCCTCTATGCCCATGAAGTTGGACTGCACTGCCTTATACTTTAAAAAAAATCTGCCCTAAAGTGTCAGCTCCCTTTTCCAAAATTGTAATTATAAACAATTTATTTACTTCCAAACCTGTCAATGTCGTCAGGACAATTGACTTTTCAGTGCTTCATTTTATACGTAGGCTGGGTTCATTCTGTAATCTTGTAAATTCTTTTATAGAAAGCTCTGTTTTGTGTGACTAATTCAATATTTGGGATCTATTACTGGTGCAGCCCACTGCAACCAAATTTATTTAGTAAAACTGTAAGAGTTGATATGATAAAACAAAGAGTAGTGTAAATAGTGGAATTATAAGAAACTCTGACTCTTATTTTCAGTGATAAGGCTTTAATAAACTAAAATGTAATCGGGCTGTATAAGTTACTGTACTCCACTCATCTCACTGTATTGCCTTATCAAATGCAACTGTCTTGTAATTGTTAAATTTTGTATTCTTTAGCTTTGCTTACAATAACATATACAAAAAGAACACACACACAAAAACATTTACAATCTTGTTTTCTTTAATTTTGTTCAAATACATCATAAAAGGGCATATTTCTTTCTACCACATATCAAAAAGTCATCACAATGACAAGATATTTTCACATTTTGCATAAAAAAGAAATTCTAGTAGGAATTTTGCAAAAAGAAAAAAAAATGTTCTTAAAAAAATCAGTGAAGTGTTAAACCAGTAAGTCATAAAATTGGCACATATACAAGAACAGCACATATCACAATTAGTATGTATAATACTAATACCATACCAAACTTCATGTATGGGGGGGGGGGAAAGCAGGATAACATACATGACTTTCAAGAAGTTGGTTAAAAACTTTTATATTGTCATCACTAACAGTAACTGTCAAACAACATTGCTCATAAAACACTGATGCACATACTGAGTAAATGGCAGGAGTGTATTTTGGAATGCATTTGCAGAAAGAAAGCAGGGTTTAGTGGTAGAAATAGTCCAATTTCTGAATCTGAAGAATATGTCAAAATTGGCTTATTGCATTATGATGGATGGGGCTCTAGAAAATCCCTAATTTATAGAAGTGTTATCTAAAGCAGCTATTCAGCAGAAAAAAAGAGACATCTGTAGTAGATGATAGGGAAAGAAAAGACATTAACTGTACTTTAATTTAAATCCGGGGCATCATTTCTGCAAAGCCAGTGCAAACAATGGCCTAGGGTGGACCATTCTGGTATAGCTGTGTTTGTTGAAAAAGTTTTGGATTACTGCCATGCCTACCTATGCAATATTACCAACATCAAATCTACATCTCCCTTCCTATTGTGTGTTAATTCCCCCACCTCCTAGATTGTAAGCTCTTCGGAGGAGGGTCTTCTACTCCTCCTATGTCTCTGTCTGTATTTTTCTGTCATTTGCAACCCCTATTTAATGTACAGCGCTGCATAATATTTTGTCACTATATAAATCCTGTTTGATAATAGTAATAATACTGCTGATGCAAATCCTTTATTTTTAGAGTGTAAGTCTACTGCTTTATGAAAGGTTGGAAAAACAATAGCACATCATTCAAAAATTCAACCCATCTAACTAAAGGTTTCTTAAAATTAGTCAGCTATAGGGGTTCTTGCATAGGTCACAGGGACTAAATTATAATATGTTAGTTCCGATTTAATCATCCTAATTGTGTGAAAGTCTTGTGTCAATGAGCATCTTAATAAATAAGAAGTTTCTTTCCTTTATCATCTATCTTTTCCAATTTTTTTTTTTAACCTACATGTTAAAAATAACAGCTGACATTTGATTGGTTGTAGCAGGCAACACTAGTACTTTACTGTGGCTTTCATACCAAAATCAATTATTACAATGTTCTAATTATTTTCTTTTAATTTTTAGATAACTTTATGCTATTTAATTTAATTAATGCTATGCTAATTAATGTATTTCTTTACCATATTTCACACTATAAAAATACCTTTCGGTGTTAGCTATACAGAGATATGAAAACCACAAAGTACACTTGTTCATGGAAACCAAAACCACTTTTGGCAAATATTATATTATTAGTGTAATAAAAACCAGCTTTAAAGTCTACGTTTTGTGTATATCTTTATTATCCTTGTACATATAAAATGAAGAAAAAAAACCTTTTGACGTGGCTAGAAGGCAACAGCAGAACCCCATGTACTAATTTTATAAGAAAATCAAATTGTTGTTTGTCATGGCTGCAGACACTTCCAATTGATTGACTTGCTTATTGAATAGACATGGTTCATGTAGAAATGGTAATTGTTATTTAGCAAAGAGATTTTTTATTTTGGTTAGTATAACAGCGGAACATGTGATTAATTTTATCCATTCATGTGCAAGACAAAATAAATTTCCCTTGTACATGTCTGTTTTTTAATAACCATAGCTAGTAACAACACAACATTGTTTCCAATAAAGCATACCTGTAAACAAAGTCAGTAAAAGTATGTTTCCTGTTGCCCATGTCACTGAAAGCACTCTGATCCTCCAAATTAGGAGTGACTATTCCTTAGAAAAGCTTTAGTACAATTGGGTCTTGTTGTTGTGCCAAAATATAAAGTATTTTATTTATAAATCAATTTTTTTTTGGTCTAGAAATATATAAAACTGGCAGTGTTTACTAACACAGAGGTTATATCTAGATTTGCAGCCCTTATATTACTTTCCATGTATTTATTTTTTTCAAACATATTTTTATTATATGCAGCTTTTAACATATTTTTATTGCTAGAGTGTACCATAAAGAAATGAAACCTATGAATTATATTTCATCATGTACATTATACATAATATAAGTTAATGCTTCTTCACCAATTATGAAATCATTACCATTGTAGGAGTCTATAAAAAAACTGTGAAATGTCATTGAAGAATTCACAGTAGCAAATATATTTCTACCTGAGTCTGGCAGTGTTGTCATAGTGTCTAAAGGTATAAAATATTAATCATATTTATTAATATAAGACATTTTCATGCATTTCTATGTTGGTATTCCTGAACCCCACCTCCTATATATTTAATTATTTCTCATTGCAGCTCCTGGGCTTTGTTGAGCTCTACAGATATGCTAGAGCAGCCGTTGCCAACCTTTTTGCACATGCTCGGAAGCCATATGTCACTCAAAAGGTAAGAAATGTGATGTCATGATGCCAGAACCCTCCCTCTCTCTCCCCCATCGTAGGTCTGATCTTGTGATGGGAGAGTGGGTGAGTTGTGTCCAGAGACGCACCCTGCCTACCACCCTGATCCTGCGATCCATATGGGGGACATGGCCCGCGGCTCTGGTCGGTAAGCCCCCCAGTGGGGTCCTTCTGACGCAGCTGGCGTGTGCACCGGCCACCAAAATTTTCTCGCGGACCACTGATGGTCTGCAGAGCACCGGGTAGGACCACTGTGCTGGAGGACAAGATAAAGGCTACATTTTTAGAACATATGTTTAAATAAAACCTGAAAGGACTTCTGATCCACTTGGCTCCCATCTATCCTAGTGTAGGTGGAACTGTGGTGCCTTAAAGGTAAATACATCTAATTAGCTCTAATTGGGTTTTCACTTTACAAACATTTTGATTGTCTATTTATATAATGCATATTTGATTATAATTAATAGAATGTTTAAAATTGCATTTTACTACTTGATAGACCTCTTCTTTAGTTCTCTAGTTTATTTGATGTGTCTACAAATCAACGTCTATTATTCTTCAGTATAAGATGTAGGCACTGTTGGTATAATAATTCAGCTTAGTTAAGTTAGTTGGTTGAGATGGGGCCACCTTTTTATCAAAATCACATAGTACTATCTGACTATTAAAATTTTCTAATATAAGTAATGCTGGTATCTTATTTAATTGCTTATCCATTTCCATGGCACAAAGAATTATGCTTGCCAGAACTATGCTTAGCCTTGTTTTTAAAGGCTAAGACTTGTAAATATATTGATCTAGTAAAAAAATTTGGGACTTTATTTCCTGTCTAGGTGGCAGAAGGAGTAAAAGGGTGTCAAGAGAAAAAAAAACCCTCCATCCAAAAAAAATATTTAAAATATAATATAAAATATAAAAAGTCAATTATTTTGGACTATATAAGTAACACTGGCATCATTATTTTTATGTTACCATTTTACCCGGGCAAAAATATTTGTTTTTATTGGATTTGGTCTGATATTTATTTATTATGATAGTATAGGGGTTTACAACAACCATTTTAGCAAAGATTAGGAGTTCAAAGTATTAAAATCATTACAATATATACAATTACACTTTGAATTTGTTTTAGCTAATCACAAATAGCAGCTAACAAATCATTACATTTTACATTGTGCTCATGGTAAATGTAACAAACATATAGAAATGTCTTAAAATTAAATTCATTTATGATCTATGAATTAATTATGTTAACTATATTACTAAAATTATTGTTGTAAAATTATTTTTAAATAAAAATATAATGTTTAAAAATATAATGGTACAGATAACTTCTATGTATTTACAATATATTATTGAATATTATATAGATATATCTTGTGTAATAAACAGAAAATATCTGTATGAATCTGTCTCTAAATGTTCTTTGATTTATGAATGTATCTATGTGAAAATAAATGTACATTTTGTTGGGCAACACAATTTTCTGTGTATTACAAAATGATATTATATTTATGATTTACAATATTAACAATGAAATGAGAAAAATGATGGCTTCCAACAAACAAAAGCCATTTATGTTTAAAATATTTAAAATAACGCCATAACTAAATGATATATCATGTAATACAATATAACTGAATTGTATTGCTCTGAGTTTTAAGCACAATATTTGTATTTTTAGCATTATTTTAAAGAAAGTGTAACAGTCAAGTTGCTAAGCTTTTCTTTAGGCAGTTATAGTTTTTTTGCACAGAATAAAACTGTGCACAGAATTTAAATGTAGAATGTTTTTTCTAAAAATCTAAAGTTAC
>NC_092865.1:65785385-65786470 GCF_032062135.1 Pyxicephalus adspersus | reverse complement strand
ATTGTTCGTCGTTCGTGGATCCCGCTAGACAGATCCATGATTGACATTGGACAAGCGCTGTACACTCACCAGATTCTCGCCCAAAACCAGCCATGAAGCTATATTCGAACGAGAATCATCTGATGTGTGTACGTAGCCTTAAATCTAGTATTGATTTCTGGTTAGGATCTGCCCCTACCGCTTCCTGACACTTTTGTTTCAATTATTCCAATGTCAAATGCAAATATCTTTATTATTAGCTGAGACTCTGTTATTTAACATTTAAATTTTAGGCTAGGGTTGAGGTGGTGATGGGGGTTGGCAAGTTATCACACAGATCAGGTTTACTATAAATCTGCACATTTTAATCACATACAATAACATACCGATATGTATTATTTATTATAGGGATTTTCTATCTTTAAATGACCAGAGCAAAGGTTTGTCCATATTGTTCTGCAAGATTATTTTTTTGAGTATTCAAGATTTTTTTTTTTTTAAATGTTTGCAATTGTAAAGTAAATACGTAAAAAAACATGTAAATGCGTCCTTCCCCCCAATATTAAAGAGTGAAACTTTTGGTTTTGGCCAACCCCAGAGAAAGTCTACACAGTTGTTTGAACTGTATGGAGTTCAGACAAGCATTTTTGTTGGCACAATAGAAGATGTTATCAATGTTGGAAAAAAGCTGCTGCTGTTCCATTAGGTACACATGCTGCTGCCATTCCCCACTGCAAATATGAACGTGGGCAATGGTAAAAAGAAGTTTTTTGCTTTCTTCAAGACTTATTTTCTAATACATAAGGTTCACTGGGAAAACTTTTTTCCACATTTCATAAGTACTTTTTCATTAAAAGTCCCGTGAATAATGTTGGAACATTGATGACAATAGATGTATATATGTATTTCGCTTTCCCCTGAAAAAGCCAAATGCCGAAATGCTTCAGAGTTCGAGATTTTTCTTTTACCTGTTTCATGATGTTGAACGCATAATTATCACATTTGTATTGTGCTAATTAAACCACTTATAAATCCTCTCTTGCACCAATAAATCCCACTTGCCTGAACTTATCTATACTAAGTGTTCAAACACTTCTGTTCTGAGT
>NC_092865.1:65771334-65785038 GCF_032062135.1 Pyxicephalus adspersus | reverse complement strand
GCTCAGGGAAGTAATTCTTTAATAATCTGCCACCCCTGGAGTGCAACCTACCGGGGTAATAATACTCTTCTTCCCCGATCCATCAATTTTTCCACCAGCAATGTCTTGACAGACACCTTTATCTTGTGCATTCACATCACAACGTTATTGAGCCCCATGGGTAAGCCATACTCCAAAGAAAGACCACTGAGAATATGACTTTTGAAATAGGAATGAATGGAGCTGTGGTGCACATATGCAGTATTAAGAGAAGTTGGACAGGACCTTGTCAGAGGAAATATCACTGTATTGGTGAGTAATGAAAGTATTATTCTGAGTGGGCTGCACTCAGTGGGTTGGGTATGTAATAAAATGATAGAATTACTTCCACTGCCTTCCTTATCTCATTGCACACTACTTTTAGATAATATGAAAAATTATACATTGTTCTAAACTTATATTACTGAAAAACATTTCATGTAATCTTAAAATAATGTTGAATGTGTCTATTTAATGTAATATATTCTGAACCCATAATGGCCTTAGCACCACTGAGAGCTCATGAAGTTTGCTGATCTCTGGTCATGACAGGGTAAAGAATAACTTCAATTAAATTATCATGTCTGAAAGCATAACTTATTACTTTCATCGTTCAATATAATTATTCATCTCTTAGGCCAGACAACTTTATATTTCTCCAACTCATGTATATTTTGGGAAAAGATAATGAGTTATTAAAAAACAGCAATAAAAGGTCAAATCATTTATAAACCATCCAAATAATTTACTGGGTATTAAATATGTTCTTTCAATAATACCAACCATAACTTTTATCCCGAATATACTCTGTAAATACCAATTACTTTCAATATTCTTTCATTATCCCTGTGCTGGCTCAAAATGTTCCCAAAGAGAAAACCATAGAATTTATGGGCCCGTATAAACTTGTCTATTAAGGTATGATGTGTATCAACATAACATGCATTGCGTATAGCCAGCCTATGCAATTAAATCAGCTACCAATGCATTAGATAGGACAAAATTGGACACGTGTTGTAGTACGCTGCAAAGCATCTGCATGAATTAATACTGTGCATTCCTGCAATGCATGGGTCCTGCAATGGGCCCTGTTAAGCTTGGAAAGAACAACAAGAACAGCGTTGCATGTATAATTTGCTAGAGAGACCTTAAAGAAACATACCTTAGACATAGCTTGACTCCAAGATCTTAGTTTACGATTTAACTATGGCAATAATGAAAGTATAAAACAAGGGTACATTGGACACCTCCAACTTCAGGAAATACAGAACACATAGTTCATATCACTGACCATTTTTACTCGAATTAGAGTACTTTTCTAACTATCAGATATGTGTGCCGCTGTAGGGAGCTTTCAGAATTACCAAAATAAATGGGTAAAACATTTTGGGTACTATCTAGTATGTTTTCTTAATTAAACTTAGGCAAACCAAAACTTCACTGATGGTTTAGGACAAACATTGGCATTCAAAGGAATGGTGTTAAAAAAAGATATTGGCATAAAAGTAGGAAAATAGGAAAAGAGGCTTTTCTATAGGCATACATTAAAAGCTGGAATGGTCAACTTTGTGTACAGAGGATTAGAAGAAGTTTCTATACAAACACCATGCTTCATAAAATCCAAGTATAAAAATTTTACAACACACTATACATGTGTCTAAAGCTCTATATAAAACATTGACCAGTATCACAATATTACATAAACTTGGCACTAAAAGACCATACAATACCTTTTTTTTTGTAATCAGTCACTTATATAATAATTAAAAATCACTTTAAACAGTATACAATGTGCACTTTGAAATTAAACATGTTAAATCCTGTGCGAAACAAGTGAGCCTCTATTAATTTCTGTGTAATAATATTTCATCCTTTTCATATTCTTATTTTACAAAACAACAGCCAGAAAATAAAATATCCTTTTAAAAGTGAGTTTCTTTTTCTGTAATGGCCGATATGGTTCCATCACCTTTAAGCTTGGCGTCACAGTCGTTTACGGCGTTCGTACAGGCAGCAGCTCCGAGTTTTCCCCTCATTTTCAAGTCTGGGTTGGGTAAAATCAGCTTTTTGAATCTCTGCAAAAGGTGTGGTCTTTGAGTTAGTTGTACATAAATAAATGCAGTTTCAAAGCATTTTTATGGCTACAAAACTAGAAAATAAAAATGAAAATGGTTGATGTTAAATGTTTTTGTATGATTTTTCAAATATTAGGTTTAGTCTATTTTGTATAGGTCATGAAAAATTATAGTGCTAAAACCCATCTGTGGGCTCACCCCTCAGTGTCCCCCATTATCTGGGAAAATGCCTACCCCTTGCTTTTTTATATTCTTACATTTTTATATGGTCTACTTCCTCCTTGAATTTTATCCAACCTAACTTCATTACCACAGAATAGGGTGCTGGCGTGATGACATTAGCACCACTTACTGCATCTTTACACTGTGAGTACGAGGTGCCAGGGTGAAACCCTTAAGACAATAGATTCTTGACACTCTGTACTTATGGTGTATACCTTTACGAATCACTCAACCCAGAAGAGTGGTGGCATCAAAAATTTGGGTATTGGGTTCAATAAAGCTCTCCAAGGCTCTCCAAGCTGGGTTGCTGCAGCAAACCTGGAATGGATCTGGTCCAGAATTCAAAATATTTGCTAGCAGATAGCAAATGACTTTTAGAAATTCTATTCAAGGTTTGTCCATAGTCATGTCACTAGTCCCTCAAAGGGGCTCACATTCAAGTTTCTACCAAAGGCTTATGTCAATACCAGTCTAAGTTTTTTGTTTAAGAGCAACCAATTACCCTAACTGCATGTTTTTGGGATGTGGGAGGAAACTGAAGTACCTTGAGGAAACACATGCAAGCACAAGGACCTACAAACTCATGCAGATAGTGTCCTGGCCGAGATTTGAACCTGGGTGTCACACTTACCTCTTCATCACTAAAGAGCTGATGCCTCTCTCCTGTGCATGAGGGCAGTTCTGACGCTGAGCGTGCCTCTGTTTCCAAGCTTTATCAATTCCGTCCAACCCGCTGGCCAATCAGAAAATAGCCTCTTGACAAGCCCTGGCTATTTAGCTAGGTCACACACTGCACTCTGTGTTCGTGCAATGTGTCTCCATTGTGCCGAGCCCCTAGTTCTGTTAAGCTAGTTCCTGTTCACTTGGTGCTTAATTCACCTCTCTTGCTTGCTGCTTGCCTCGACCCCGGCCTTCCTCAACTATTCTTCTGCTTTGTGATTTGGTATCATGGACTGCAACCTGGCAGTAACCAGCGGCGCAACATCCTCACCATCAGAGGCTCTGGAGAAGACCTGGTTACTGCTTAGACTCTGCGCCT
Organism: Pyxicephalus adspersus; assembly: GCF_032062135.1. Classification (NCBI taxonomy): domain Eukaryota; kingdom Metazoa; phylum Chordata; class Amphibia; order Anura; family Pyxicephalidae; genus Pyxicephalus; species Pyxicephalus adspersus. Next base: position 65,781,684 of record NC_092865.1, on the reverse strand, counting down.
CGGCCCTTCTTAGGGCTCACACCACCTCTGTGCAAGCCGTAGCGCCTGCTAGTGGTCGTGTCTCTCGTGCGTGACACTGGAACCTAGCCTAATTATTTATTTATTTATTTATTTATTTTTTAGCTTATTGATTTTAATGATTCATTGCACAGGCTATGTCACCCAATAACAAAAGCAAATAGTTGCAATCCTAGATTTAGTACAAAATACTATTAACATTATGTGAAATAATAAATTTGCTTTGCATTGAAAGAACGTTTATATCAATGTATGTAGAAGAAGAGAAGAAGATCAATGTATGTAAGAAGAATGCACAAAATTTTATCATTTTACCTCAGATATGGTCCCTTCAGTCTTCCACACCTTTACGATTATCCACAGAGGAATACACACCATTGATGAAAGTGCCATCATCCAGCCTATTCCATAACCCCATGGTGGGTAAGTATATACATTATTATACTTCAGAGGTTTGTACTTCACCAAGAAGAATATGAAGATGCTCTAAAATAAAATAAAAAGTACTAACATCATAACACTTAGAGAACAAATGGATATGTTCTTCTATTAAAACATAAAAACATGACTACATGACAAATTAAGTTGAAAAGAAACTGCATTGTGTATCCCCCCCCCCCCCCCCCCCCACCCATCAGTTATTTATTATTTATTTAAATGAATTACGAATTAATTTATTATGAATCAGAAGCATTGATAACACTGGGGAACAATTCTCAACATTTTTTGTTAACTTAAATTGTTAAGCTTATTTACACTAAATAGGTATGCTGATTTTAAAAGTGCAGTTAGTTTTCTTCTATCACGTCAGGTTTTTCTCTACCGCTTATAATAATGCGATTACTGTAGTGTGGATTTGTTTAGGTTATTCATTTACATGCAAGACAGTGTGGTCAGAGGTTGTGGGCTGCTCTACCTAGTGAGTAGGCAAAATTATTTTTCTACTTACACAAGTATTTCCTTTCTTTCAGAACATGTCTGGCTCTGCTGTTTCTCGTTGTAAGTGCCTAAACAACCCTGATTCATTTTGTTATATCTGTGGCAGTTTCACCATTCTCAGTCAAAGGGCGAACATCAGCACATTTGTAGAGCAAACTTGGTGATCAAGATAAGTCTTGGGCCCCTCATAAGTTGTGTAAACAGTGTGTCAGGGTTTACAAATGTGGACAAAGGGAACACGTGATAAGATGCCATTTGGTATACCTATGGTTTGGCGGGAACCAGGAGATTATTTCAGTGACTGTTACTTTTGTATAGCGAAAACTTAAGGATATAACAAGAAAAATAAATGTAACATAGAGTATCCTAGTCTACCATCGGCTATACAGTGGCTCACTCAGATAAAATCCCAGTGCCGGTTTTCGTTACACTACCCTCTCTTGAAGAACATGATTATGGTGATGAACTAGCTGACAAAAATGATGAAGAGTTTGAAACTGAAGAGGACTCTGTTCGTAAGGGATTTGATCAGCATGAGTTGAGTGATTTGGTATGTGATTTGGGACAACAAAGAAGGCTTCAGAACTCTTAGCATCAAGACTGCGTGAGAAAAACTTTCTTGAAAAAGGAACTAAGGTATCATACTTTCGAACCAGAGAAATTGCACTGACAGTGGCTTTGTGTATTGCCATAACATACCCGGTTTATTGGAGGAATTGGGAATTCCAATCTATAACTCAACTGAATGGCGACTAATTATCGATAGCTCAAAGTAGAGCTTAAAGTGTGTCCTCCTTCACAATGGCAATATATTTGGGTCAGTCCCAATTGGCCATTCAGTTTCTCTTTGTGAAGAATATGCAGACATAAAGTGTGTCATTGAGTTGTTGGAATATCACGAACACAATTGGGTCATCTGTGATGACCTTAGAGTGGTATGCTTCCCTCTTGGTCAGGAACGCGGATACACCAAGTATCCCTGTTATCTGTGCATGTGGGACAGCAGAGCTTGTGAGAGGCATTTGGTGGAAAGGAATTGGCCTCCAAGATCCAAACATTCTACATGAGCCACTTGTTGAAAGAATATTTTATTCCCGCCTCTGCACATGAAACTTGGTCTGATGAAACAGTTTGTTAAAGCTTTGCCAACTGAACGAAACTGTTTCAAGTACCTAATTTACGGCATTTCCTAGCTTGTCATTTGAAAAAATTAAGGCCCGTGTGTTTGATGGTCCATGGATTCAGCAGCTCATCAATGATGAACATTTCATCAGGACAATGTCAGAAGTCAAAAAGAATGCTTGGTCATCATTCAAAGCTATTGTCAAGGACTTTCTTGGAAACACACAAGCAAATAATTACACAGAAATTGTCCAGAAACTCTTGGAGAGCTACAAAATGTTTGGTTGCAATATGAGCATCAAGGTGCATTTTCTGCATAGCCATCTTTCTAACTTCCCGAAAAACCTTGGTGCAGTCAGTGATGAGCAAGGTGAACGATTCCACCAAGATTTGAAGGTCATGGAAAGACGATATCAGGGTAGATGGGATGTACATTTGATGGCTGACTATTGTTGGAGCATCCGGCGGGATTGTCCTAACACTGAACACTCCAGCAAAAGCTATAGGCATACATTTTTACCTTAATTCATTTTCAAATGTTTTACTGTAAAAAAAATTGTCACAAAAGAACAATAAATCCTTTGTATGAACAAAAGAATTTTAAATAAACAGTACATTCAACTTATTATTTCATTATCTTTTCATTGTATGTAAAATTTGTATGTTTTTTGACAAAAATGGAGGGTACCCTCTATTGTAAAAACTGTGCTAGGAAAAACTGGGGTAATTTCTGGATTCACCACCCAAAAAATAGTAAAAAACAAGTGTAAGATCTAACTCAACAAAAAATGTGTTCGTTAGTGTAATATAGTGAAGTCTATGAGCAGCACTCTGACCCCTTTTATGTGATTGATCACAGCCGTTGGCACAGGATCAACTTTTATCCAAGCCAAGTCCAATTAACTAAATAGGAGTGGTTGGGAACCATTTTGTGCACATGGTTGCTTCTGTGGTGGATAATGGTTTTGCTCTTGAACTTTTGGCTGCCCAGTTGCTTTTCCTCTTGTGACTAAGACTAAGAAGAAAACTATTGAGTTTTAAATAACTGTAAGTTTCCTGAACATAGTAATGTTAACAAAATTGCCTAAGGGTGGTATTATCTGAGGAAACATGCACCCTTTTTTTAATGTTTTTTTCATAGTTTTTTATATATAGTTTCAAAGTTTTTTAGTATATGTATTTCTATAAATGAAACTTAAAGTATAGTTGGGGAAAAAATTGAACCCCTGCTTGCTTTAAAAGCACATTGTACTGACTGATTTCCTTTTATTCATGAAAAAAAACCTTTTTTAATCACAGTTTATTGTTTTAAACATTACACTTACAGCACAAATTCCAGGAGTAAAGACCATCCAACACCATTTAAATAGAACAAAAGGACGATGACCAATCATATCTTCAATGTTGTCATAAAACCGATTGCTTCCTGCAATTGAAAAATAAATATTTGAACTGCAGCCATATTATTGCAATTATACAATGTTATCTGATCTATCATTCACCACATTTATAACTTAAAGAACTTAAACCCATCTCCACTAAATAACAAAAAAAAAGAAAACAGTTTTGCTGAGGGATACACTATTTATAATAAAGTTGAAAAAAGAGAACTTTGTTCTCTACTTTATCTGCAAGTAATCTGAAACCTCATCACCAGTTTTAGGTAATTGGGAACACGTTTATATTACCTGCTGATCAGACTTCCTAAAGTGAAAAACAAAGTGATAAATCAGAAGTAACTGATCTGCATACCTGGAAGTAGAATGTGTGGTCCATTCACCTACATTGGGTCTGAATGGTTACAGCTCTCCAAGACTGAAGAAGATAGATTATTATGGGTGACCCTGAGAGATCATACCTGATTCTGACCTAGGACTGAAAACCTTTTTCCTTTTTGGGAAATCAATTCCAGGTATGGTGGATCCCCCAGGTTCTCCCATGATAGTCTATCCTCTCTAGTTGTGGAGAGCCAAGTAAAGTAAAAAAGGCCCAATGGGCCTGATTTATAAAACTCTCCAAGGCTGGAATGGCAAACATGGAAGGGATCTGGTCCAGGATTCAAAACATTTGCTAGCAAATAGCAAATTACTTTGAAGAAATCCTTTCCAGGTTTGTTGGATCACTCAGCTTCACTGATGAAAGTGTATCCTCTGCAGCCTTGGAGAGCTTTTATAAATCAGGCCCAATGTGTCAACGTACCCTACTTGAACACCATTATCTCAACTTTTTTCTGTGTGGGTCCCTGCTATTATCTAGTGCCAATCAGGTCTGCTAAATACTAAATAAATGTGGCAATCATAAAAATGAATGGGAAGTTCTCAAAAGTGCTATGATTTTAGTAAATAATTGCACTTTTCTGATGGTCTGCTGAATCATGATTTTAAAATCGTGCTACTTAGAGTCTGACATGAAATTATATTCTCAAATTGTGACCATCCTTAATCATTTTTATTGTAGCCAACTGACAAACATTTCCAATGTATTTGCATAAGAGCATAAGAGACCTATTGAACATACACATATATCTTTTTCTCTTAAAAGGAAATGAAAATAATGTTATTCCCCAATTGACAAAGATACTAAAATGGTTGGTTCATCTTATATGACACCTTATATTAGTTTATAGTTGCAGCAGGACAATTAGTGTAATTTATTGAAAGGTGTTTGTCATGGAATATCTTTACACATAGTGCACTTTCTTCCTATTCTATCCCGAAACTATTGTAGGAACATTTTAGTGTTGCTTTCTTTCTTTCTTTTGCTAGTGAGAAAAAATACTGTCTACAAATCCCCAATGGTAAAACATTATTAGGAACTACTGTGGGAGTGTAAAAAAAGCACCAGCACACATGCACTCCTCTTATCTTTGTACAGTCTGGGTTGTGGATGGGCCCTTGGCACCTTTCTTCCACAATAATAGGCTATTAGTCTTGCATTGTAGGGGATGATGTCAGTGCTGTCAAGACCACAGCCTAAATCAATTTTTGGAACAGGACCAAAGGAAGTGGAGCCTACAGGGAAGTGTGGAAGAAAGTATAAAAAAGTGCTTTTTTACATTACCCTTAACAGTTTTTGTAAGAACAAAGGTGCCTAAACTCACACCTTGTTAATCATTTATTTAAAAAAATATATATTCAGTTCTTAACATAAATTTAATTTATAGTATTTAATGCAGACGCTGCACATGACGACACTTCCAAAGCACTTAGGCTGCTCAGCCACTGTTGGGTATTGAAGCACGCATGCGCATTTTCACTGACAGCTGTTCCCTTTACAGACTTTTACGGACTCAGAAAATCCGTCGAAAAAAGGTGCCGAAAGCCCGTTCCAGTGTGTTCAATGAGAAAAGAAGACCTGCCCTTAAACATAAACAGGTTAGAACCACTGCAATGGAAAGTTTTTCCTGAACCTGGATTTAGCTTTAAACAATGTATGCTGATGCTTACATTTTCCTCAGTCCATACCCAATTTAGACATTATAATTGATTTGTGTCAGTTGAATTTATTAATTTTAGGTTAATGTGTTTCTAAATTGTTGTTTGATACAAATTTCTTTACTGTAGTTAAGAGGTTTGTTTTACAAACACAAACCTAATATATGAAAAATAAATCTATAGGTTATTTAACCAGAGTGCAGCAGAAGCAGCTTGCTTTGAGACTCTCGTTGCCATGATGAACCATCAGACCAAGGGTTTGTACATACCATGGATGAACAGATGGATAACATGGATCTTCTAAAAGCAATAATTTATTTTATCTCTATAGAATGTACAGATGTCCACAGATGTCCTTAAGAAGACTAGTAGTGATCTCCTGTATTAGATCGTCTGTTGATGATCCCTAAAAAACATTATTAAAAGGCTCCTAAAACCTTCCCCCAAAATCTCCATGGAAGAAAGAGCTGAGCAGCCTGCTGGTACAGCCATCATTCCTAAACAATTACTCAAAATGATAATGAACAATCATTTCATGTGACATTAATTGCAACTGTGTAAAGGATAAGGGATGACTCCCTGCTGAGATGATTTACTGAGTTCCTTCCGTGTAACTGAGAATGGTATAATACTTTACCTGCTGGCCAAATAGAAGACTATACAAGAATATTAATAATATGCAATATTTTGGATTTTACTAAAAAATGAAAAATCCTTCTTACTGCATTATTTCACATTCTCTTTAAAGATGTCCTTTGTGCTATTTTTATCCCACTATAAAGGAAGATACAGGTAGGAGAACTGAAATACCATGTGTATTTCTATACATTTTCCTGCAGATAACATGTGTACTCACCATAAACCCAACCTATGCAGATACATTCAAATATTGCAACGAACAGAAGACACATTCCACTGGCTGCATATGAGTCAAAAAGCTGAAAGACGTACATTCCTCCCTAAAAAGATAAACAAAACGACATAATTATTTTATATTTCTTGTAAAATTATTTTTATATAAACATCATTAATAGGGTATTGGAAGATACAGATTAAACACTTTCAAGTTATCACTCATCAACCTCTGCTGTTTTTTTTTTCCATTTTCCTTTATATAGGAGGACCAGGCGGTTTGAGTGTCTCTGCAGAATTCCAAACCCTTAAAGCTAACCTAACATACTATAACCTAATAGAACTAAATGTGGTCTATGATACATGTTTTCAATTAAACATACCTTCACCCAATACTTACATATTTCACAAATTGTATTTAAAATGTATTATTCTTAGGAAAAGCTGAGTAAATTCTTACCTCTATGTGAAAAAGCATGCCGGTTGGTTACAGAATTGAATTTACACATACCCTCACATTAAACTGTTTTGGTTTGGTAATGAAAACATTACTGTAAAAAAATCATACAATCAGGATTATTGTATATTGTCATCTTTAGACCATGATATTGTTATTTTCAACTGACCAATAGTTTAATTAGAAAAAAACTGAACAATACTATAAAAATTAAACCTTTTGGATTATCTTACCTCAGTTAACATTATGAGGCCAATAAGGTAGGATACGATGGAAAGCGCTAAAATTAACAATTCTCTTCTGTAACCTCTTCGGAAAATCTTTGGATACATGTCCACCACGGCGGTTACCAAGCTCTCTACACATACGAACTGTAGGCATAAAGATTGGATGATAAATATCATAACAAATTTACATTTTCTGAGTATCAGGGGTGGCCAAATGTCATTATTCAAACAAAACGTTCAGGGATTGTTTCAATCCTGTTTAGTGCTTGCGATGGTCAATCACTTTTATAACTTTCCAAGTATAAGGGTAATGTCAATTCAATATGTTATGCTTATGGCAAAGAAATACCAAGCAAAGTAAGCTCTTGGAACCAAAAAATAGTAAACATTATCAAATATGTATTGCTTCAGTGCATATATATACGATCATGCTGCATGCTACCATGAAATGTGTTAATCTAGCCAATTCATTTGAATAAGATGTAAAAAGCTCCATAGTGGTTCAAAAATTGGACCTGCACTAAATAATGAAAAAAGCTTGCTATCATTGTAAAAAACATGAAACGATTTGCTGGTGGAACAATAAACACAAGACTAATAACCAACCGGGAAGATGTGTTCTATAAAGCCAGAAACCCCAACTTTTAAAAAAAATAAACACAACCTTTAATTCTCATCTGGTATCATTTACGATGGCTGATATAGCAGAAATAGAGACTCTAGTGGTGGAATAATAAAGGATCTTAAAGAGACCTCAATCCATATGTGGAGATTTGGCAATAGTACAATATATCAAATTTACAAACATCGGTACAGCTAGAGAGGATTGCAGTATAGTCACCTAAACCAGATGTATTACTACAATTATATCACAAAATCAGAAGCAAACTTTCACACTTTTTACCTGACTGTCAAGTCCCAGGAAAATGAGCATCATGAAAAACAAGGCTGCCCATAACGGGGCCAAAGGCATCATGGTGACGGCTTTTGGGTAGGCGATAAAAGCAAGACCGGGTCCTGAAAAAAAAAAAGACTTACATAGTATTTGTAGTTTTTGGAAGGAAAAACATCAGTTGTCACGGAATGGGTTGTTGAAAACAATCTGATGGACAATCAAGGATGGATTCTCCTGTGCCATGGTGAAATTTCTTCACAGCAGTTTGTGCTCTTAGCTTTCTCTCTTTAACAAGGCTATAATGATGATGTTACATTGGTAGCCACATTTATAAATTACTTTTTCATTTTACACAAGGACATATCCATCAAGAACAACATCAAGTCACACCATCATGGTCTTGTAATTGGGATTAGGGTTTTTCTCAAATCAAGGTACACATCAGATTTGGATTTTTGTTATTGGATTACCCTATTCCAACCAAACCACTTTGATTTCAGGGCAAAATTTAATAGAGCAGAATTGAATTTTCCTAATAATGCAGTAATGGGCAAATATTCCTTGTGACATTTGCAACTATTTGAGGATTCTCATTGTGTCCCCCACTCTCAGTGTGGATTAGATCACAGAGGCACACAGTCAGGAGTGTTATGCCCACAGTAATGGCAGTACATGGTCCCCATGTGAAACACAAAGGATCCCCCTGGTCAATGAAGAATTAGAGTCCCTGGTTTAAATCTTGGCCAGTAAGCTAGTTTCATGGAGTTTGTACAGTATGTCTAATCTGTCTATCAATGGGATTACTTCCATGTCAAGAAGAAAAGTAGTGACGTTATCATCCCATAACCCCGTCCACTCTCCAATCGCAGATCTGAGCCTGCAATGGGGGAGTGGGTCGGGTTGTGTCCAGAGACACGGCCCACCCACTTCCCTGAGCCTAGGATTTGTACGGAGGACATGGTCCGCGTCTCTGGCTGGTGTGCCCCGCGAGTGAGCTCCTTCTCCTGACCCCACTCGGGGATGCACCTAAATTTTCTTGCGGACCACTGGTTGGGGACTGCTGTTCCAAGAGACAATTACATAAATAATAACTTCTTGAAATATTGTGCCATGGAACACGAGTAACCAGGTACAAGGTAACCCTTCAAACCCCACAAGTAACTCCAAAAGGTAGCCCGTCCACCTATTCAAATGTGATCTTTGAGCTGCATATGCATGGTTCTGAAAACAGCTTTTAATAATCCACCACACCAGAATACATGTTTATATCAATACATTTGTAACAACATCGCAATGAATAAGTTTAATAAAGATGTATAAACATCATTGCATTTCTTGCTTTAGCAAAATAGACCAATATAAAAAATTGGATGGAACTGCTTTCCTACTTTTGCCTGTTCTTGATTAATAAGATGTTGTCAGTTTTGGGCCACAGAAGATAACTGATGACCCTCACAAGCACTAAATACGCTTAAAGATAGTTGCTTGCTACTTTGAACTACTTTCTATTCTTGCTGTTCTTGATTTAGCAGGTCACTGCATTTCTTTCCAAGAAAAAATATATAAATAGATATGTAACATAAGCCATTCTTAAGGTTAAATAATTGAGCATTCTGATTTTCATGGGAGTATGCATCTCCATTGTGCCCTCCAAAAACCCCTTTTATTTTTTATAGCTAAATGGACCAGATGTTGCTTGAAGTGTCCCACAGACATCCCATGATTACCATCAGTTGTAAAGTGACAACCACTTACCCCCAGCGTTGGCAAAAAATCCTTACAAGTACATAAAATCACATTTTTGAGAAATTGAAAATGTTTTCCAAATATTTAAGAAATGAACAGCAAGGCAAAGAACTGCAGTTACAAGAAATCTATAGCATCCAATAACATATCTCCTTTTCTTCATTAGCCCATACAAAATATATAAAATCTTTATATAATGGTTGATATATTTACCTGAGCACCTCTGCTCATATGATGTATCATTTGATAAAAATGAAAAACATTTATTATAAATATAATATAAACTGATTTTGGATAGTAGCAAAAAAAAAAGGGTATTGGGACTTCAGATCATTTAAAATCATTGCTAAGAGGAAGGTTTTATAGTTAATCATGTCTGCTAGCTCTGATTAGGCTGTTCTTCCCCCCACTGGGTACCTAAAAGGAAAATTTGGATCAAATACAGATTGCAGTAAAAAAAGATTAACATGTCTAAACGACAATTTAATGGATTATTCTTTAACATCAGACAATTTATATGCTTTGGGGGACTACAGTGTCTACAATCTCCCACTACTTCAGTGTTGGTACCAATAACAAACTGAAGGGACTTTGTGGGGAAAACTGATAAACAGATCTATAATAAATCCCGCAGGTTCACTGGTGTAGTAAAGTATGTCC
>NC_092865.1:65763803-65769122 GCF_032062135.1 Pyxicephalus adspersus | reverse complement strand
AAGGACTGAAGATGTTTTTCTTCAAATTTCAGGGATTGTACAAACCTATGATAACATAATTTTATGCTTGTCAGGCTTTATTCATTTAGAAATTGAATGTTAAATAATGTAAAATAATTCAATTTATGTGATCCAGAATATTAAGAAAATCAACCATTTTTTAAAAAGCGTTTGTATGAGACTATGTGCAATTCAATATTTATAAATATATTAATGTATATTTATAAAGCACCGAATGTGAAATTTACTTTTAAATTACATTGATTGATTCACCTAAATACATGTTTGGTGGATATCATATTCATTGCCTTATTTATGGTACTAAACATTTGTAAACTGACAATTTTCATTAGTTTGCATTCTCTCATTCCCTCCTGTCAGAATCCAGACATCACCTTAAGGGGTTCTTTGGAATGTACTTCCTAAAGCAAAATATGTATCAAGAGATTTTTTTTTCTTTCTATTTCCTGTAATGCTAATAGAGATGGTCAGTGAGATGCAGAAAATGTGATTGTTATGCAAATTTCATGCACATTGTACCAAACTGAAACTGAGCCAAACACTATACTAGAGTTTTATTGGCTCAGTTTCAAATCAGTGCAATTTGCATACGATTTACATACTATTTGCATATAAGTCAAATTTCTACATCTCAGATCACTAATTACATTTGAATTCAGAGCTATATTACAAATTGGATAAAAGGGTTTGCTGCCCCAAGTCAACAGGGGGGCCCAAGGCCCATTAACTATGTTGTGGACAAGTTTGTGATGAGTGATGCCTTTCAGAAAGCACTTGTATTTCCCTTCTAACGTTCTGTATGTGAAGGCTAGAAATGAGACTACAATGGATATACTTGTGAAATTAATCTTTTCATTAAAATCATTGGTTCCCATATCAACAGATCAGGGTACAAGGAAGCTCATTTGCTCCATAGACATTTCTTATTATCATGAAAAGTCAGGACCTTTATACTAAATATCCAGATGGCAAGTCCAGCTCTAAATTTCAAACATTCTTCAATGAAATCTATTGAGCTTCCTCATAAAGTAAAAGGGTATTCCAAAGCTCTAATTTTAAAAATGATCAATTAGCTGGGTACGCACCAGCAGGTCCAGTGCCAATATTGCACTTGACTAACCAATCTAATTGATTTCCCAATCAGAAGTCGATTGGTCAAAAACCACAAAGCACTGCACACATACGTACAGTAGTCTTTATAACGTTGCTTCTCACAAAAAGTGTTAGGAATCATGGTAAGATGCAATCAGTAGTTTGTACACACAACACAATATGTGTTGAATGCACATACAAGCACGTTCCCTCCTTCAAGGCATTTTGATTTTTGCATTACTCTTACCATGAGTCTGTCCAGTGCTTTGACAGTTAAGATGGGGATCCTTAATATTGAACTGCAAACATGGGTATGTACATGTCTATAAGACCCCATTATACATAGTTACAGCCTTGAAGTGAGTAAACACGTAATCATAAGGCTTATAACCTCCCTGACGGACTGAATAATAAGTATTTTTAAATTTTTAATATTTTACATTTCCCGCCTGGTCCAGCCTCCCAACCACACGGTCCTCCCCCCAGCAGCACGCTCACACTGCCCTGCCCAGCCGGCATCTGCGTCCCCTGGCCTTGTGTCCCCAACGTTCACACGCCAGGGGAAGCAGATGCTGGGCATTGCTGGAAGACTCAGCAGACATAGCAGGCACGTGTGGATCAGGCAAGACTTAAAAACTCCCTTGCGATTCCACCCTGAGTGTGGCTCGGGGTTGCCACTTGTGGTACTGAAAATTAACCCCGAGCCACACTCGGGAAAACCGCCAGGGAGGTTAAGGACTATTAATATTATTATTACTATTAAACTGTATTTATATAGCACCAACATATTACGCAGCCCTGTACAATAAATAGGGGTTGTAAATGGCATGATAAAGACAGATACAAACAATGACACAGCAGGAGGAGAGGACCCCGCCCAATAGAGTTTACACTCTAATAGGTGGGGGAAGTAGTACACAATAGGAGGGAGATAAGGAATGGTGGGAAGCTGTGAGAGTTTTAGAGACAGAAGAAGACGGGTAGGCAAGTTTGAAAAGATGGGTTTTAGGAGCTATTTTAAATGGGAAAAAATAGGAGCAAGTCGAATAAGACGAGGAAGACCATTCCAGAGAGTCTGGGCAGCTCTAGAAAATCTTCAAGCTGTGCGTATGATGAGGTTATGACTGAGGAAGTCATTAGTAGGTCATTGGAGGAGCAAAGGGATCGGCTAGGGGAGTATTTTTCTATTAGGTCAGAAAGGTAAGTGGGACAATAACTGTGGAGGGATTTGAAGGCAAAGCACAGGAGATGAATTTGATTCTCAGGTGAAATGGAAGCCAATGTAGAGAACTACAAAGAGATGCAGCGGAAGAGGAGCGGTGGGAAGGATGGATGAGTCTGGCTGCAGCATTCATAATAGATTGTAGAGGAGAGAGTCGGGTTAGTGGAATACCAGAGAGGAGGAGGTTACAGTAGTCCAGACGAGAGATGATAAGACTAGGTTAAAACTGTTCTTTTGTCCGGCATACACATCAAATCTTTGATCCTTCATTTGTCTGCCCATCCTAGAATTTCCCATTCATACAACACTCCATCTTGTTCCATTTTGTTAGCAAACGAACTTAATGACAAAGTAAAATTATACCGTCTCCTCTGTTTAATGTACGTTATGTCCTGTTAACATGGTAACTTCAGACACACATTGTTTTATTGATAACATGCTTTCTTTTCCTCCTTTTTATATTATACATGGTTTTCCATTTCAAAAGAGCATTAAAACTGCATTTTGGTTTGCCTCAGTGACTTAAATGGTTCCAACGCTGTCATGCTAAATAAGACACAGCTGATTACATCTCCGAGATTCACCACTTGCTGGAAAGGGGAACGTCTTTTGACAGACATGCTTCCTAATGTAAGCAGAAGCCAGCAGAAATCATAGGTCAAGTGAAAATGAAGCCTTCTTCTAAGCTTTTGAAAAAGCATAGTCTGAAAACAGTACAAAAGTATTGTCGCTCTATTCACAATTCCAGCAGTGTATTAGACTAAATTGCGCTGTTATGTCCAGCTATGCTACTGGGAGCTAATGCATTGGGCGGCCATTGAAACTGATTCCTGAGTAAAGGTAAATCCCTCTCTACACCCTTTCCAACACCCCTAAACTGGCATTTTAAAAAGTAATACCTTGCCCAAAAAAATGGGCTTAAAATTGTAGCCTGATTTTCTTTTTAAATTTTGGAACGAATTAGGGAGGAATTTAAATGACTGACATATGATTTTTTATGTCTCTGTCCCACTGGAGTGATGTAATTTTTCTTGTTCTGGAAAAATCTCTGGACAGTGAGGGGAATTCTTGTCTTAGATATTTGCCACATTTGTTCCAATGAGAACGGTAACCTTTTGGAGTTACCATCAGTTTCATTGATGGGGTTAAATGACCTTTGTTTGATTCGTTGTTGGCAAGAAGTAAATGGTGTTTTGTCCACATGTAAAGTGCGTAACATGTCTGTCAGCAAGAGTTTGTTACACACTTTATGTGGGGACACAGCACAGCCTACTGACATGACCTGATTACAAACCGAGATTCTTTTTTTATGGTATTTTGAGAGCATCAATTCTTATGGGAACAGAAAAAAAACTTCTGAAAAGAGTGGTATTTTCTATCCAGGTGTTGGAATAAATGCCAAATGCCCTTTACAAAAATTATTATGGAGCATTAGATGTGGGTAACCAAAAGGAATATATTACAGTCAAATTTATATTATGCAAACACAATATATCAGCAAACAAACTTTTTCCTAATATGAGTACAATTGAAGATAAAGATAATTACAATAAATAAACTAATTAAATTATACATTTAATTTTGTTATTTAAACTTTTAGTAGTGTCATTTCCATTGCATACTGGGTTTGAAATGCTATAAACCATCAGCACCCCCCGCCACTTTATTCGGGGAGAACCAAGTAAACACATTACATAAAGGATTCACATAAGCACAATGATGCTCAATAAATGCAAAGATGTGTACTGAACATTTAGTTCACACGTTTACACTTAATAGTTGAGGGTACTCAGCATGTATAAAATATATACCAAACATCCTTTTGCAGCACTTCTATAAATGTTGCCTCAATAGTACTTGAGAAGTGTACTTCACATTCATCCTATACAAAATATACAAAATATTACATGAACATACATTCTTTTGCAAAGGTTGATGTAAAAATGCTGCAGAGATAGTTTGAAAATGACCATGTTTAGAAAATTGGGAATATAGAAACTAGAAATATTTAAAAGGTTTGACAATTACCTGCAAGGAATTTTACTGAAATAAGTAGAGAATACTTACAAATATAATTAAGTTTTTATTGTACAAACCAAGCCAGCAAGGTTAAAAACAGAAAAAGAATGCAGCAATATGTTTTGCAATATAATAAAAATGTTATTTACTTCAAAATGTGGTCATCACAAATCCATGCAGAATTCCTAAAAATATACACACATTGCAATACATCATACATCAGATGTGTATATAAGATATGGTAGTTCCGCAAAATTCCTATTAGTACTGTACCCTAATAAGGTTAGTAGATATGGTTAGTAACGCTGCGTAATATTTTGGTGCTATATAAATCCTGTTTATTACTAATAATAATAATAAAAATAATAAATACAGTAGATAAGTCTGACTGGCCCCTTCAAACCCCTCCTTTCCTTTTCACACATGTATGAATCTACATACAGCAGGGATGCTAGAGACCACAAAAACTCAACACGTTTCATAATTAACACAATTGCTTCTTTAGGAGTGAAGGAAGTATGCGTAAAAACAAACATTATACAACCAAACATATGGTAACATGACTTCAGAGACATCAACCTATTGGAGGATTTCTAAAGATTGATTAAATATTACATATTCTACAATAGTTTTATACAGTCTGACTACAATGTTCAAAAGAGCAAAGGGTTGGTAAATGGACAATAAATGTATATAAACAGTAATTAACTATGAACCATGTACTATTCTTCTCCCTGTTGGTTCAAACATCCACCTTTCAAACATTCATCCACCAAGTGAAAATAGTATTTTGTATTGCACTTTTCAACAAGTTAGTATTTTTTATTATCTAAGTACAATAAAATGGATTTTATTTTATACCCTGTTTCCCCTATAATAAGGCACTGTCTTATATTTTTTGAAATGCCAAAATATGCCCTAGGTCTTATTTTCAGGGGGGTGTCTTATTTTTCCATGAAGAAGAC
>NC_092865.1:65752809-65762813 GCF_032062135.1 Pyxicephalus adspersus | reverse complement strand
GCTAAACACATAGAAGTTTTACCTTGTGTGGGATCCTAGCGATATCCTAGCTGGATCAAGAACATTGTTCTCTGAAAGAAATCTTCCTCCCACACAAGCTAAAAATTATATACGGACTTTCTACTCTTTGCTCCAATATACCATAACTCAGACATAGAAATACACTTTGGGTATGAAACCAACCTACCCAGTGCATTAAAATTCAGAGGTACCTAGGTGCTACTCTGGCACCGGACCTACCCTCTTCCATTGAAATAAAATCGAGCTTCTAATCAGGAACCTTATTTTACTGGGTGGGAGAAGATGCAGCCCTGGAAATCCTCCTGTTCCCCGGGCGCTCAACCTCTCGGCAAATCAGAAGGCTGTCCTCGCTTACATTTTAGGTAAGCAAGAAAGGCTTGATTCGCCGCGAGATCGAACTTAATATTCTCGCTCACTCATCCTTATTGCCAATAAGCAATGAACAATTCATAAGGTGGACATTCAGTCATTACATTACTCTGCAGTGGATCATTGCATGCGTTCATTTCCAAACATCATCTTATGAAGTATACCGATAAATATATGTCCCCTGAGGAAGCCTTTTAGGCGAAACACGTCGGGATTGAGACAAGACTGTATATTTGTCTTTATGACCCTTTGTCAATATGTTAACATGGGCTCCTTCTAACATTGTTTAGCATAGGGGAACTATGTTGAGTTCAAGCAGCATAGGAGAACAATGTTATGTTTAGGATTGTTAACAACATTTTTCAAGTGAACAATACATTTACTTTATTGCCATGTTAAGCAGCATCTTCTCTTTTCTTTTGAATCCTGAATACCTATTTTTTTTAATGCCAAATCTGTGTCTATCAAATAGCTAAAATGTGCAACAGATTTAGAGTTTATAGATAAGGTATACTTGAAGAAACAAATACGTTTTCACTTGTTTTCTTTGTAAGTGACAGTCCACCAAGAACTATGATGCGAGAAGCAACATTTCACTACTTGCTACATTCATATTGCAGTGTATTATGCACTGTAAGTAGGGTATAAATCACATCCTCAGTTAAATAGAAGCTGTCAAAGTTACAGGAAAGTTGTCACAGTGATGGATGACTGTGGGATCTCGCACTTCATATTACATTGTTCTGCTCAATAGAAACACAGCAAAATGTCAACTGATTTATTATGTATATGTCTGTTCCTCAATAATACATCATTTACACAAGGCATGAAATTAATTCAAAATGAGGCAATAGACAAACAATGGCAATTTGTTATTGTCATTTTTGACCTCTTTATCTGATGGGAAACACCATTGCCAGAGGACGAGTCATTAAGCTGCTATTAAGTTAGGGAGGCACACTGTGGGGTGGATTAAAGCAGTTTAGCAAAATGTAAAATCCATAATATAGGAATATGCTTAAAAGAACCCTTATCCTGCAATAATCAGTCTAAATATAATATAAAGTATCATTTATGTTGAATTAAAAGGCAACTAGACTCTGACACTAAAGCTGTAAAGATTTCCTTTATATGAAGAATCTATCACGGGACTGCATTTGGGCAGATAGGAATATTGTGAAGAATAATGTGAAAACCTGGATTTCTGTGTGCTTTCTTTTCAATTTTGTGACTGCAATATACTGATTGCTGGGAGAGCTGAGATTTGATTCAAATTGGATAAACTATAGGATTAAGTAAGCTGTGTGTGGGTCTACAGTGGTCCACTCCTATGGGTTGAACTTAAAGTTATAATTTAAGTTATAATTTTATAATTTAATAAAGTTCTGTTTGTTTGATACAGTTGATGTGTTTTGACTTACGCAACTCGTGTTGAAGTGGAAACAATAGATCTGCGAAACGTGTCGGGTCTTAAATTGACATACTCCCTAGGCAGACCTTTACAAAACATTTACTGTTATTCAGTGTCCTGTTTGGATGGAAATATTTTGATATTTCTTAAATAAATCATAGTTTTTAACCAAATGAATATGTTAATACTTTTTGAGCATTTGTGGATGACGGGGTAATAACTTGTAACTAAATATATTTGACGGTGCCATTAAAGTCCCATGCACATAGCTGTGTTTGATATAAGACCCATATTTAACATGCTAAGCGTTTGCGTAAATAATGATTATATCCTATAGAAATTGATGGGCCACTCTGGGACTCTCTATTCTGTCCAATGGTTGGTACTCAATGCATGTGCCCTATGGATGACTTTTCATGTCTTTTAGGTTTGTTTTTAATTAGTTTCCCTAATTTATGTAAACCCTAATGATAAACCTCTCTTATTTTCCTGAACTAAACACATTCCCAAAGCTTCCCACTCAGCCTTGTAGCCAGCCACAGGCCTGGGACATACTCTATGCTTCTAGTTTGGGGGAGAACATGACCCTCTCATTTCTCCCAAGATACAGTGCTCACTGTCCAATCTCCAGTTTTAAACGTTGTCACGTGGAGAAATATCCTTAGCCCTATGACACTATATGAGTCCAAGGGAAAGCAAAGTGACAGGGTCACTTTGGGTTTGGGTTAACATTTGCTACATTACGTTGCTGTGCAGTGGATCATAGCAGCTATTGATTGTAATGAATGAAACCGCAAAACAAAAAAAGCATGTCATTAGCAGTAATTTCTATTGAGAAATATTGTGCAGTGCACTGTACTATACTTTGGCTATTATTACATTTTAAAATACATCAGTGGCCCTTACCCCCATTATGCATTGTGACAGTGAACTAGACTACACTATAATTCCCAATAGAAGTTTTCTGTTAATTTAACCAAGGTCCCTAACACAAATACAAAATAAACACAATGACATGCAGAAGAACTAACAGTCAATATACTATATAATATAAAATGTCATTTGGGTTGGTATAGTAGTTCAAAAAATAAACACTATTTGAATTCATGCACACTATTTGGGCTGCATATGCATTACATTTCTATTGTTTTTGTCTAGGGCAGAGGTCGGCAAACTTTCATGGCCAATAGGCCATTTCAGGGGTGGGCGGGAGCACACTAGGCTGGACTCCCACCCTAATGGCTCCTAAGGGAACACCCCTGGCGTGAAATATGCATTGCGGAGGGGATGGATATCCCTTCAGGGAGCTTTCCCAATTTACCGCAACAGCAAGGAAGTGGCACCTGAGCTCCAGCGGCTCCAGAGTTCCAGCGGCTCCGGTAGTTTCTAACGTTCCGGAACGAACTACCGGCTAGGCCGTATCCAGCCTAAAGGCCGGAGTTTGCTGACCCCTGGCCTAGGCTATAGTACTGCATTGAATAATTTACAAGAGAAAAGAATATAAAACAATTGGCAGATAGTATTTGGTCAGTAACTTGGTGTAACTGTCCCTGCTTTCACTAATACAAAACTGACCTGCCACTGGCCAATTTCTATCAAGCTATTTCACCAACCATAAGAATAACATCAGAAAGTACAGCACTATAAAATTGGCCAGTACCAGATTAAAATTTTTTTTAGGGATAGTAGGAAATAATGTAGTAGAGGCAAATAAAAGGCAGCTCCCAGAATAGCCATTACCAAGCAAATACTTAACTTTAAATACTCTAAAAAATACTCTACAAAATACTACAAAAAATGAAACCCCCAAAAATCACCCTTCAATTATCACCCCACAAAACAACCATCCAAAAAAGTTTAACTTTAAATAGATGCTCAACCAACATAATATGAAAAAACGAACACCCCCAAATTAAATGAAAACAACAAAACACCATACCCCCAATCTCACTATGGATGGGATAGCAGCAAAAAGTCTTCACATTGACTACAAAATAAAATGCAAAAAAATAAAAAATGAATAGTAATAAAATAAAGAACAAAAAAAAAAAAGGCAGCAATGGGATTGTGAATACCAAAACAACTGTCAATCAGAATTCATTCAAAGAATACTTTCCTGTTTTAATCTTTAATCTTTTCTTATTCTGTCTTCTTTCCTTTTGATTTCTGTACAACATATTCCATTTCACTGACTCTTTGTATGGTCCTGTGTCCTTCTTTTATTATTAGGGTTCTAGCTTAACTAAAAGCTTCTACTGGCCTTTCTACGCCTGCTGGCTATAGTTGAAAGACTATGCAATGTACTATGATTTAGGAAAATAATACATACATTTAAGAATTTATACAAAGACGCTGAACCAAAAATTTCAAACCGACACAGATCATCTCAAACCCTTGTTAGCGGTGAACAATATAACAATATGTTCAACTTTAAATTGAACTGCCTATTTACCAATACATAATATAGGATAAAACTTTCAAACAGACAATTGCTCACCTGTGGATCTGAGAGTCGAGATAAATCTGGATATAAATAAAATTTAATTCCTTGGGATGCTCCAGGTAAAGTGACTCCACGAACCAAGAGAATGAGCAGCATGACATAGGGGAAAGTTGCCGTGACATAGACCACCTGTAGAAGAAATACTCCAGAGTTAAAAACTGTCATATATAATAATGTATCAAAAAGTTGATTTTCCAAGAGGAAAAATAATAGAAGAAGCTGGTATTCATGGCAGTATAATAATGTCAAAGTGTTTAATACATCAATGACAATCAGTAACAAGTATATAGAAAAATTGTTAGTGATCCCCCCATTTATTTTGCATGGGGTAAACAACCAATTATCTATACAATTTAAATCCCTAAGTAATAAACACTGGTTAGCTTAAACATTTCTTGTCCCATCTTGTTTACTGCCATAAATATGTTATCACACATAATCAGTTAGTAGATCCCAAACCCATACATTCTGAATGATATAAAAAATATGAGAAACAGCTGAAAGAAAAGTTCTCAACTAACTTGCAGAAATTAAAATGTAATTTCTATATGTAGTGTATGTACACCAACTAATTTTAGAATATCAGAAGGAGCAAGAGTAAAGACTGGGTAAAATGAAATTGTAGTGCAGAGATATTGGGTAAAATTTTGTGTATTACCATTGGCAGAACCTTGTTAGTTTTTCCAGTTCAAAAGAGAAACCGGAGAAGATGTAAAAGCTAGGTTCACAAACTCGCACTGCATTTAAGCACCCATGTTAATGCATGTTACATTGCACTCATACATTTTAAATGACCTACCAAAACACTCCAGCTAAGACTAAACCTACACTTTTTTAGAAATGTAATGCACAGTAGTGTTGTATGTCATGGCCCATTTTATTATGGCTTTAGTGAATTGGATTGCCATTCATTCTGCTGCATTGCACTCATGTAATTTTCCTGAACATTGCAAGCTGAATTAAACAGGCAGCCCAAACATAGATTTAGCTTTGCTCATTCTTCTCTGTCAGACTTCATCTGATCTCTTTACCTTTATACCTATATGAAGATAGGAACTTCTTCCTTCTAGCAGTTGTAACCTTGGGAGATTACACAAGTGCACTGCAGCATGCATATAATCGTTTATGGGCTAGGGGTGTGGAATAGACATCTTTATTGCCTAATTATTTGCTTTGCTCAGCCCTTATCTGCCAGTAAAATAAAAATACATATAACCTGCACAGAAACAATGCATTGGGTCTGATTTATTAAAGCTCTCCAAGATTGGAGAAGATACACTATCGTGGGAGAACCTAAGTGATCCACCAAACATGGAATAGATCTGGTCCAGCATTGAAAACATTTGCCAACCACTAGCAAACGTTTTTTAAGAAATCCATTGCAGGTTTGCTGGATCACCCAAATTCTCCCATGATAGTCTATCTTCTTGGAGAGCTTTGATAAATCAGGCCTAATGGTTCACATCATGTTCTGATAGCCTGCAAAGCACAGTATAAAAAATAGATTATAGGTTATATTAGCAAAGTTGTTTGGAATCTCTATGAATTAAATACACTTGTGTGTTTTAATTAATAAATGACTCAGTTATTTAGCTTGTCTCAAGTGTCAATTTATTAATATGATTCTTTGAATATTACATAGGTTTAGTTACCGATATTGTGCATTGTCATCAGGCATTACGTAGTTAATAGCAAAGGAATTGCCCTGCTCATAAAAAGCACTCATTTTTAATTAGGAATAAAAACTTGTTTACCATCGGATTTGTTTGGTTCATTTGAATGTTACTCTTTGAAGTATATACAAAAGGTTTGCTGGCAATATACTGAATTCCCTACAGTTCCTGCACTAGGGCCAACACACCCACGTGAGAATTTAATATGTTCTACTTCCAGTTAGGAAACAAAGACAAATGGAACATTAATTTTATTAACCAATATTTAAAATGAGCACAGAGGGGATAGATTTAATGAAAAAGTAACGTGCAAAAAACAAAGTATTGAAACACAGCAAAACCCATAATATTATTTGTGTTTTTATATTACTTGATCATTTTTACCTTTTATTAAACATTTGACTACATTTTGCAATATTTGTAGCATTTTTACACTTTACAAATAATGTAGCCACTAACACTATAAGGCCAATATAAGAGCAGAACATGGCCAGTTCTACGGACATGACCTATAGTGAAGAGCTAGCATGTTTCTACAAGGCACCTCTCTACATTATTAGAGAATGAGGAAGGACACCCTACTGGAATATTATCTTAAGGGTTTAATGCTGAAAAGATATATATAGCTTTCTGATGATGAATGGAATTCATCAAACCCGGGTATAAATTATTTCACAATATTTATAAAGCACTGACATATTATGCAGCTCTGTACAAAGTCCCTAGTCATGTCACTAGCTGTCTTTCAAAGGGGCTCACAATCTAATGTCCCTACCATAGTCGTATGACTTTATTACAGTCTAAGGCAGGGGTCTGCAACGCGCAGCTTCGGAGACGCATGCGGCTCTTCAGCCTCCTTGTTGTGGCAGGCGAAGGGAGCGTGAGATCCTTGATGGGGGATCCCCTTCCTCCTGTAGACACTGTCGAGGAAGAGGGATTCCCCTCCAGGGTTCTAACAAAAAAATCTACCAATGAAATAAATCTACCAGGGGGTGTCTACAATGACCTCATCGTCAGGTCATGTTCTGCAGCCTTGCATTTCTCCCAGTACAAACATCCATATCTCCTAAACATATCTCCTAAACCTCCTAATGACCTAAAATTTCAGGGTACACAGCGTACTCTCATAGCTAGCAGTACCCCAAATTTCATCTTCCCACCTTTAATATCTTTTAAAGTATGGGGGTCATAATTATTAAAAATAGTTATAATTGATTATATTCAGAGTTGCTGTTTAAAAGTGTGTCTAGAAAACCCGAAATTAAACATACAAATTATGGACCCCCGGGGTTGCTTACATGGCAAGGAGGTGCGAACTAGGGATGAGCAAGAATGCCTCTGACATTCTCGCAAAAAATTCCTTGAACTTCAGATGCTTTCGCGAAATTTCGGCAAACCAATATCGCTAAACTATCGGAAGATCTCATTTTAAACAGGAGGATTCACAGGGAATCCTCCTGTTTGCAATCCCCGGGGCACTAGAGGTTAATTAATAGTATACTAATACACTTTGACTGTTTTTGTGAATCCTGTAAATAGGTTTAGCTGCAGGGTGCTAATTCAATAGTAATCCACTGTGTACATATAATTTAAACAGTCAGTTGCTTCATGTGTTCCTTTTTAGATCTGAAATGTAAAATTAAAACTAATAAAGTACTTTTTCAAAAAAAAAAAAATGTACCCTTCAGTGCCAGGGATCATACATTCTTCTCAATGAATGCAGCTGCCTTGGCCGCATTCATTGAGAGGACGTGTGATCCGTGGCACTAGAGGTTAATTACGCTCTAGTGCCTGTGATATTCTCAATGAATGTGGCTGCCTCGGCTGCATTTATTGAGAAGATGTGTGATACTGAGCACTAGAGGTTAATTGCCCTCTAGTGCCGGGGATCGCACACTTAAAAAAAAAAAAAAAAATTTAAAATTCGACCTTGATCGGCGTATTTACACCGGCCATTCTCGCTTAAAATTCGGTAAATTAGAACGACCGAATTCGCCGCGAGATTGAGTTTTAAAAACTTGCTCATTCATTCCTAGTGCAAACCCCAAATTTATACCTACCTGTCAAAAAACTAGTCATACTACACCACCCTGTCCCCTCCCTACTTTGAACCCCAATTTCTCTGGAATGGGTAGTTGTACAAAACCAGAAATGTAGGTGTAAATGTAAGTGGGGGACACCTGTGGCTATCACTCTCTAAAATTTCATCATTAGGCCATCAGCAGAACATAAAAAAACTACATCAAAAAAATCTACCCTGTTCAAATGTAAGTTTCTTAAGATTTATTCCTACAATGTAACATTTGATATACATAATTATATGTAAAGACTTGATATAATTATGTAGGCTATATAATAATTTGTTTAAGTAACCTTATTTTAATATTCAAATATATATGTATTTCTTATTGTTCTATTTATCAATTACCAAATAAATTACCTATTAATTTTGGGAAAACAATTTAAAAATATAAAAGTGTATATACAAGAAAGATTACTGAATACTTTAATCATAAGTTAAATAAATCAAAAGAAATACAATAAATACTGCACAAATTCATAAAATAAATCATGATACTAGGGGCATAGTTCAGTGTTTAATTTATTTCAAAGTATGCCTACACATGCACACCGCAACTTCTGTTTGTTGTATTCTGTTGTTGGTAACAGGTAAAATTAAAACTTTTAAAAGTTTATAAGCTGTGTTACGTTCTGCAGCTCCAGACTATTTTTCTTTAGTGTAAGAGGGGGCAAAATGGCTCTTTTGATAGTAAAGGTTGCTGACCCCTGGTCTAAGGTGAAATTTAGGGGGAAGCCAATTAACCTAACTGTATGTTTTTGAAATGTGGGAGGAAACCGGAGCACCCTGAGGAAACCGCAAGCATAGGGAAAACCTGCAAACTCCATGCAGATAATGTCCTTAGCAGTTTTAGGGAAAAGTAAAGGAATGGCCAGGGTTCGGGGACTGAGTACAAATAAATCAGTGCCTTGTTTTGAATGCTTTTGAAGAAACTTGATCCATGGTGGTGAAGACAGGACAGAGAGAACACTACATGTGTAATGGTCGCAAAACTCTCTACCAACTACCGATAGTTTACATTCAAAAAGCTAACTTGAAGATTAAAAGAGCTTTTGGGATGGTCTCAAAATATGTCCTCCTGCCAAAAATAGGTCCATCTCTCTGATGGTTCCTGGGACCCTTCAACATGATATCAGAACACTATTTCACTTTTATTGCCATCAGATCCTAAGTATGTCTTCCAATGCTCCAAGATGCCTGTTGGCAAGCAAATACCAAAACATTACTACTACCTTCATTATCCAGGGAAGTTCCCACTTTCCATATTTCTGAAAAAGAGCTCTATTATGAAGTACAAAAATGTGCTTTACAAATGTGCTAAGTACTTTGCTGGCTTTGGGAAGTTTACTTTTAAAGGTTTACATGGAAAACAACTACTGCTAAACTAATAATCTTACATATGTGAGTATCCTTTACTTTCATCATAGCGAATAAAGAAAGATCTCACATGTCATAAAAATACTTATAAAAATGTATATTGTGCATTGTCTTCAGTGATATATCTACTATATCTAAAAAGCTTAGAATTACTAACATCTTAAATTGTGACTTTTCTAAATTTACTGGTGTATTGCAAGGAAAAAAAAGTTTTAGTCACATCTTCCATCTGTCCCTTATGAGGATAAAATCTGTTCTAGCATGGTATTCCCCTAATATTGTGATTCTAAAGGATCTGGATGAGTTTCCTTTTTAGTTACATCTTTCAAGGAAATTCTTGATCCAGTTTATATACCACATAATACAGATTGATCTCTGATGCCACTCTCTAAAGTATTCTTCCATGAGTCTGGAAGAAGTCTAGCCCTTTACACTTGGAATCATTGAAAACCAAAACAGGAACAGAGCTATATTGGTGAAAGTAGGGATATGCGGGGAACAGCTCCAGGGATAGCATAAGTATTGCACCCACAATTGCTTTTTATTTTTAGGAAGGTGAAAGGGTATTTT
>NC_092865.1:65735653-65751926 GCF_032062135.1 Pyxicephalus adspersus | reverse complement strand
GACAGGGGGGCTAACCGCAGACAGACAGGAACACTGGAACAGCACAAGGGAATTGGCTGGAAACAACAGACTGGACAACGAGGGGTAACGCAGGAGCTGGACCTTGGAAACACTGAATAAGCCAACAGGTGTACAGGTTAAACAGAACCAGGAGCTTGGCACAATGAAGACATGTTGCACCAACAATGAGCTAAGCTAGCTAAATAGCCACAGGTATTTCCTGATTGGTCAGCGGTATGAGCAAAACTGATAAAGCTTGGGATCAGAGGTATGCCGAAAGTCAGATCTGCCCACATGTGCAGGAGAGAGATGCCTGCACTTTAACGAGGAAGAGGTAAGTGTGACAAGATGTATTAGTTTTTGACCATGATCTTGTACTGATGATAGGGGTTAAACCTCTGTGCAAAGCCTTCTCCAGCACATCCCAAAAATTCTTAATAGGTTAAGGTCTGGACTGTGTTTGGCAATGTATGTGTGTAAATGAAGGCTCATGCTCCCTGAGCCAATCTTACAATTACAATTTGATTCAAATGAATCCTGGCATTGTCATCTTGGAATATGGCCATGCCATCAGGAACAAAAAAAATCGATTAATGTAAAAACCTGTATATTCACGTAGTCAGCTGACCTAAATTTTGGGCACATTGCTGCACCTAGATCCGACTTAGGCTATGTACATGCGTCAGATAATTATTGCCCGAGATGAATGGTCATCTTCGTCTTGGGTGAAAATCTGACAGGGGTCACCAGACGTCGTCCATGAATCACGAATCCCGGATCATACCACTGCCCCCACAAGCCGAGAGACTTCTTTTGTGGCCAGGCAGTGTACACATGTATGTATTCCCTCCATGTATTTAACTGATTGAGTTTTGTTCTTTTTTTCCCCATATACTATTGGAGATGAAAGTGAAATGATGTTTTCTCTATGTGTACAAACATGTTTCTTATTTGCGGACCCTTGCTGTGAAAACAAATAAATGCGGATTTACTTTGATGCATTGTTAGCATTTATCGAGCTCTCCCTAACATTTGAAAACATTTGAGGCCCTGGTTAATCAGAATGAATTCATTAAAGAGCCTAAAGAATGACAGACACAAGAGATTTCTCTCTCTCTTTCTCTCTTGCCATTTTACAGCCTCTCCCCGCAAGTTTAAGAGTGAAAACTCTGTATTCCACTCAGGGACGCTCCAGATTTTCCCAGTGAAAGTGGAGATCAATCTTGGGTTGACTGTTAAAGCCTTGCCTTGAAGGGCTATTATTTAAAATTACTTCAAGTTGAAACAAAGGCTACTTCAAAAGATATAATCATTGCTTCTTAGTTCCCTTTCCTGGGCCCTCACAAGGACTTTCTTTACACCTCTTTATTTTGTTCGTTTGTCGCTTTAGATATCCTTGCGCCTCATTGATCACATTAGGCTTGGTATCGCTAAAAGTACATTTTAAGCAGTGAACACTGAGGACACAGCCTGTGTTGATATTAAGATGTAGCATCTGATTGAATAGCTGTCACATTAGGGGGAAGCTTAGTGTGAATAGTAATTATTATCTCAAGCATCAGAGTAATAAATAGCTAGCTGATTTTAAATGTATATTATTTAGGAAGACTTTTGAACAAAGGCAATCTATTATAAAAAAAAAAGTATAGATTTTTTACCTACAGATCACAATTATTAAAATACACCAATTGGGCTTTACGTGTTGAGGTGACATAGGTAAATACTGGAGGTGACAACATTTTTATTTATAAATGTTTTCATTCATCTATTACCCAAAATTTAAACATTTTCATGTTGGGTTCAATAAGACAATTGGCCTGATTTAATAAAGCTCTACAAGTCTAGAGAAAATAGACTATCATAGGAGAACCCTGGTGATCAAGCACGCCTAGAATGAATTTCTTAAAAGTCATGTGCAATTAGATGGCAAATATTTTAAATCGTGGACCAGATATGTTGGATCACCCAGGTTCCCCCATGATTTTTGTAATTGAATTCAATGTAAATATGTAAATTTTGGGTAAAAATTGGGTAAATCCGAGTGAAATCCTGGGTGTTCGTATTCAGATAGACCCGACCCGCAAAAAAAACAAGATTCGACGGCAAAAATTTGGATAAAAAACAATGTGTTAAAAAATAAAAATTAATGTTAAATTATTTTATTGAGTGTGTTTATTTAACTTTTTTTTTACAGGTTATCCTACAATGACATGATATCTCTTACTCTGTAACACACTTTCCAGCACAGAAATATTATGATCCATTTTTTACATCTTTCTTTTATCCACTGCAAGAAACATGTAACAAATGTATCATATTACTGTGCTGGAAAGTGTGTTACAGAGTAAGAGATACTTGAAAGGCATGTAATTAACCTGTAGTGCCCTGGGGATCGTAGTGGAACTGCAGAGTTAATCTGCAGTTCAGTTCCCACAGTCACATGACCGTGGGAACTTTATGGTCACAGCTCTGACTGCAGGCAATCCCCAGGGGCTCTACAAGTTAATAAACCTGTAGTGCTCCGGAGATCGTAGTGGAACTGCTGAGTTTATCTGCAGTTCAGTTCCCACAGTCACATTACTGTGGGAACTTTGCAGTCACAGCCGTGACTGCAGGCCATCCCCGGGGCACTACAAGTTAATTAACCTGTAGTGCCCTGGGGATGGTACTGGAACTGCAGAGTTTAGAGGCGATCCCCGGGCACTAGAAGTTGAATGGGGACAAGTTTCACCATTCATCACATCTAGTGCTCTGTGTTCTTGTATAGAGAAACTCTATCCAAGAACACATACTACTAGCAACAGCAATCAGGATCGCTGTTGCAGTCCTGTAGTATGTGTTCCTGGATAGAGTTTCTCTATCCAGGAACACATGACTCCCTTTGTTCTTGGATAGAGAAACTCTATCCAAGAACACATAAAACTAGTAAAGAGCTGCAAGAGCAATCTGATTGCTCTTGCAGCCCTTACTAGTCCCTAAAAATAACCCAAATTCACCCACCATTGACTTCAATGGTGTTCAAAATCGGCATTCGATCACCCGAACAATATCTCACTATTCGATCAAATAGGCTGTTGTATAGAATAGTGAGATATTTGACCAACACTACATACCATACTTTAACTGCCATGTCAGACTCTTTAGTCTTTGGAAGTATAATAAAATTCTGTGTAAACTATGAGTTTATTCACTCCTTATGTGAAAACATTTCTTGTCACCAGTAGTGATTGGATATTTCCAATCAGAGTTGAATTTGGCTTACATTTGAGCAATTTCAACCTCAGATTTAGGAACCTGGGTGGGGGTAATAAATGCTGCAATACCTGAACATACACCGTTGGTCTGAACATCACCTTAATAGGACGCAGTTTATTCAATCTGAAAACAGTGAGCGTTATTAAATTTAATTTAGTAAACAGACCTAAGGACCTCTTTACCAATTTACATGAGCTGGTCAGTTTGCAATCAATCCATTAAGATCATTTGCTCATTACATATTGGACTGATCTAGAATAAATCCCTGTTTAGGTAAATAAATGCACATATATCTATTAGACAGTCCATTAAAGTTTGTCTAAAATCACATTTTTGTAAAACCTGTTCCTCTGTTATACCCTAATGAGCTGCAGTGAGGCCAATGCAGCTGTTTAAGGTTTTTATATCTGTAACATATCATTGTTCTGCATATACGAGCAAAACAGTGACCTCGGGTATGTTGACCCAGATTTCTATTCTTAGTGCCATATAAACTTGCATTGCTATATAACTAGATAAAACTAAAAGTCTGAAAAACCATGCTAGTCATAGAACAAGCTATGTTTGGCTATAGCCTATTTTCCCAGCCTTGTCAATCCAATCACTGGTCCTATTACAATGGTAATTTTTGGAGGCTTAAAATTAAAGTACAAAATTGTTTATTTGAAATAATTTTCCCCTTTTTGTTAAATAAATCTGATGGGATCAAGTCCATGTTTTATCCAAAAAATCTCTGCACTTGTGCTTGAAAATGGATTGCATGACTAAAGATATCTCCTGGCAATATTATTCCCAGACACTTCGACAGTCATCATCTCATTAATCTCTCAGAAATACATAATTTAGCTGCAAGCTGATTACATTAGTATATTATTATGTTAATCAATTCTAATTTTATCTCTCTAGTTCTGTTTATAAAACAATTACCTTTTATCTGCCTCCTAAAATTTCATTTAAGAATTGGGGGCTGAATTCTCTGAATTTCTCCAACTCATTGAAATCCCCCCCAATAAAATTGTTTCAGTATTTATTAGGGCAATACATAGGACAAAGGTATGGCATTTTGTTGGGTTAATAAATAAATTAATATAAGGAAGGTAGATAATGGAATCCTCTTGCTAAGAATAGTAATAGCCCTCATCTTGTAGTGTCTGCTCTAAAGTGATGGTTTCTTCTGATTTCCTAGCCTAGATTTCCTAGCTTGTGGATCTGTGACATCATATAGCAGATTCCAGTTTGGATTATCTAGAATAGCACTGGTAAACTTTAAATGGAAATGAGTTGGTAGTGTTCTAATAAGACTTTTGTATATCCCCATTTGATTTTAGCATCATCCGCTAAATGCAGATGTCAGCTATCAAAAGTCTCCTAACTTCCCATTCCATAATCTACTTCTCTAATCCCTACCTGACACAAGAGATTGTGATATTTTTCTTAAATTTCTGCTATTCCCTGGTGGGTCAGTGCTGCTTGCACCATGAAGGACATACCATGAAAAATTATACAGAAATGTTAAATGGGAGTTCAAAAGGAAAATACAGGATTTCTGACAGTATTACTTTTGGTGTTTTATGTTCCAAGGAGAAAACAAGGAGGAAACTCCTCAAAATGTTGCTGTCAATCCTTTCTGCCAGAACCTATTTATAACAGACATTTCATAAAGACCGCTCCTTCTGTACTTTGATATATTTACAACAAAAATATATAAAGCGTGCAAGAGTTAGGAAGAGTTTAACTAGAAAGATAAGGATATAAAATCTTCTCCAACACATGCAATGGACAGACCTACAAAAGACATCTTTAATATATACAAATTTGAAAATGGTGCCCATCCCACATCTTTAATAAACTCCACCCCATGCGTCCCATTCAACAAGGCTATTTTTTTTTGTTTCACCTGCTTTAGGAAGAAAGGTCCCCATTATTTTTAGCGTCATGCAGTCTTTAAACTTGCATTCTAATAAGAGTAGAACTTCAAACAAAAATATCTATCATCTATCACAATTGAAAATTCTATTTTCTTTATCTTTAGTAAATGAAGGAAATTTGTTTGGCTCTTACCTTTCCAGTAGATTTTGTCCCTTTCCAAATGCAGAAATAGCAAACGGTCCAAGCAGCAAGAAGACAAAGTGCTAATTCCCATCGGAGGTCTCCAATATGCTCAATCCCATCTGAAATGGCCAAAACTCTTCGTCTGTAAATCAGAAAACAGAACAATAATTTATGTCTACAAAAATGCCCTCCAATAATTCTGGATGTTTTAAATCTTGAAATGTTAAAATGATTTTTTTTTTTAATTTTTGATGGCCGTTGATGATGCCCAATCAAAGAAGTGTCCATTCCTTTGCAAAGCACAGCAGATGAAGGCATTTTCAGTGGGAGTATTGTGAGCTCAATGAGAGGTAACAGTATTGGTGAGTGTTATACTTAGCATGAATGCTGTTAGCAAAAAAAAACAAAACCTGATGCCTAATGACTGATGACTAAAAAATTAGTTTTAGGCAAAGTGACCATATTTTTAAAATAATATTCATACATTCTTTGTGAAAAAAAAAATTCAGTGATTTCTATAAAACATAAGTTCATAAATTCATTTTTAGCCTTTTAGTTCTAGAGAAAAAGCCTGAAGTTATGATTTTTTTCTGTTGCTCAGAAGTTGCATTAGTATTTTAATGTAGTTCATGTAATCTGTAGTCGAGTTACCACGCTGTGCACTGCTGACTGGGGCTCACAGAAGGGTCACTGAGAGCCAAATGATTTCAACTAAATCCAAATAATTTTCTTTCTGACATTTTCAAAAACTACAAAATACTTTCTGAAGTTTTCACTATTTTGAATGCTGTAAACCAATGCCAATATTGCCATCATATTAAATGTTTCTTTGTATAATAAAGACATAATAAAATAATAAAAGGATTTAAAACCAAAGCTTTAACATGTAAAAAATAAAATTAAATCAGCCACAAACCGTACAATTTATCTGAAAGCTATGACTCTACAGCTCCGCTCTTCTCATTGGCTTGATACTTCCCACCAATCACAAATATAACAAGGACATATATACTGATCACCACTGTCATGGAGGAATGAACTCTGACCAACAACATAATGAAGACAAATATACTGACCAACATTGTAACACAAATATACTGATCCGAGAAATCAACCCTGACAGCCAATGCAACAATACATTTGCACTGAGCACCAATGTACATTAGATTTTTTTAAAGTGAAGGGTTGAATTTGATAAATCTAAGGGAGGCTTCACATTTACGGTTCTGATGGTAATTATATGAAGGACTTCACAATATTAGGGGGCTTCTGGTGGCCAGTGTGAGAGAGAACATTGTGAAGAGTTGTAGGATCTATAGGAGGAAGCTGGTGTTGGATTAACATATTTTATGGCTGTACATGAGGGAAACTGATAGTGGATACTTTCAAAATTAGGCTAAACATGAGAAAACCAAGGATAAACCATTCTGTCATATATTGTACTGTTAACATGAGATATAGTTTGATGATGCTGGTTATAATTTGCTTTTTCACCATACTATGATTTAGGTAGGTGATACCAATTGTACAATTGCCATTTATCCTTTCTGGGAGACACAACTATTATCATTGTGATATCATTTACCGTTGTTGATTGTTGTAATTTACTGTTAGGATAAAGCAAATAAGGAAGTTGTTAGAAATTACCAGTGAAAGGAGCAGTAGGGGACTGGAATATGGGGGAACACCTCCAGCACTTTAATAGCTTTGCCTAAGAATCTGGATGGAAGGCTTAGATAAGTATATCTAGCGATACATGTTACGAATAAATGGGTTTTGGGATTGAGAGTAGGCATTAGGCAAATATTTTCCATCACTTCCCTGAAATATAACCTAGGCAAGGAAGACACTTACTACTGCCTGGTGGGTTCAAGGGCCACACAGTAGATACCAATGGGCTTCATGTGGCCTGTTTTCATCCACGTAAGTGGTACTTTCAACTCTCATTGTCCTGATTCCTAAAACCAATGTATGTGTATTTACTGTAAATGGCTCATGTAACTGGGGTATGTCGGGACGGGATTCTAGAAGGTCCCTCTATCTCATCTTAGAAGCTAGGAAGATAAGGGATTAAGCTGACAGTGTGCAGAATTGATGAATTATCAATGTGCAATCATTGTTTTCACTGTCTAATCGATGGCCTGGTTGCAATTAGCTGACACCACTGTGTTTCTTTAGTCTAAAAGAGTAATTTGGGTCACATTCAATGCAATGCTGTAGGACACCGGTATCTAAATCAAAATTGATTAGACAGATTTACAAACCCTTTGGCATTAAAGACATTTATACATCAACAGTGTATTTGCATGGAATTCATCTTTAAATATATTACAATCTACATCTCCAATCAAAGAATACAATTAAGTGAAGTCTATTTTAATAAGTGACCAGGTTGAGGTGTACTGTAAATTACTTGTACAGTCCTCAATTCGTGTGTAATACAGAATCCGATGTGTGCACCTTTAAAATGAACATGAGCAAATTACTGGGATGAGATAGATTTTGAAAGCTGTGTGGTCTTGTTATTTCACTTTCTGTGAGTGCTGTTCTAAAACTGTCTCTAGTATGTTCCATCCCAGCGGCATAAAGGGCTTAGATTTCTCTTGGGAAAAAAAAGCTCTGCTAACTGGCTTTTTCATTTATAGCTAAAAACCATGTTCCTCAAGAGCACGTTCTCTCCTGTACAAAGTGAGAAGCAGGGGGATGTGGAATGCTGAAGAATATGTCTGGGGTATTTTATCCATGCAAGCTTTCACACTTTATTTGGAGGCAATATGTCATTTCAGAAAAGAAATTCAAAGAAACTCAAAGAAATCAAGACTTGCAAATGAAACACTTCCATATAATGCAAACAACGCTATGTCATATTCCCATAACATATTCACACAAAAAATATATTAAAGTCAAATAGAACTGCAGATTAAAGAAAAATTATATAGATTAAATTATGGTGGCTCACAATAGTAAGTGATAAGTGACATGCTGGGATTTATTTATAAGGCAGTGAAACTGACATTCACTGAAACATTCCCAAGTGTAGAATAAATCACTGACTTTGAAATCTTTGGGACTGGAAGATTCTCCACCAGGGAATGTTTCAGTGAATGTCAGATTTACTGCTTTGGAAATAGACCCCACTGTGTTTATTTTATAACCTTTTATAAAGCTTTTATTATACTATGAAGCAGCAGTCTCTCCACGTTACTGAAATCACCATAGAGCCTAAATACTGTTTATTGGAGAGCTGTAGATCTGACCCAGCAAGGGGGTGTGCTAGACTACTGTAGGCCGCTAATTTCACATAGAGGGAAAAATACTCTCTGCAGCATACCAAAGAGTGGGAGTTTGCTGCTGGGGCTGCAGAGCAAAGACAAACAAAAAAAAAAATAATCTAGAGCTGCATACACACATACAATAATTGTCGTTGGAAAGGATGTTTCACGATCCTTTCCAACGACAAACTACTGCAGGATGCATAAACGAGTGCTGTACATACAGCATCGTTCTGCTCTATGGGAAGGGGAGGGCGAGAAAAATGGAGCGACACCCTGCTGCGCACTCTCCCCTTTCACTTCCATTAAGATCGGTCGTCGTCCATCGTCCGTGGATCCACCAGAACCATTGTTCGGATGATGGGAGCTGTACACACGCCAAATTCTTGTCCGATATCGGCCTTGAGCTGATTATCAGATGAGAATCATTGCAAGTGTGTACGTAGCCTAAAATAGATTGGCTAGCATATAAAATGTGCTAAAATCAATAGTTAACATAAATAACAGAAAAAACATAAAATATATTCTTTTAAAAATAAATAAATACAACTGCCCCATGAACCATCATTTTTCTAAATTGTAAAAGCCACTAGCCACCAGTCAATCAGCACAAGAGACCTAAAATTGTTTTTGTATTGGATTGCAATTGTGTTGCCATGGGTTGCACTGCACTGGAATGTATGTCCTATACTTACTTGTATTTATATAGCACCAACATATACTGCAGTGCTTTACAGTCCATAGTCATAGCAATAACTGTCCCTTTAGAAAGGCTAACAATCTAATGTTCGTGCCATAGTCATATGTCATTACAATAGTCTAGGGCCAATTATGGGGGAAGCCAATTAACCCAACTGCATGTTTTTGGGATGTGGGGGAAAACCCTAGTGACCGGAGGAAACCCACGGTAACATGGGGAGAACATACAAACTCCTTGTAGATGTGTCCTGGACAAAACTTAGACCTGTGAATTAGCGCTGGAAAGGAATTCTGGGCCAACAATACTTTTACATGCACTCTATCACAACTGGTGAAAACCACACACAGCCTTAAATTGTCCAACGTTATAATCATTCTGAAGCTGGTCCAGAACAATCATGTACAGCAAAAAAAAAGTTTTAAGAAGAAGGTAAAAAACAACTTTTAATGACAAATGTTTATCATATCTCATCCTCTATGGGTTTAACCCTACACCAATGTGTTTAGTTTACTAAAGTACAACAATATTACTACTTTAATATAAAGATCCACCATCTTTGTAGGTCATGGACCATAATGAGGGCTTTTTAGCTTTCACCAAAAAAGTAACAAAAAACTTCTTTCAATACCTGAAAGAATTAAACTCTGGGGTCAGGAAGGTGTCTGCAAATATCTGACAATCCACCAGCCAATCCGTTTGATTAATTCACCTATGTATGATGTGCAGAAATTTTAGAGTACAAAAATTGATTTTTAAATTTTCGATAGATACCAGTAGCTTTGAACGCCTTCATACAATTTATTAAGACTCTATTGGTAAGAGTTCTGTGCTCAGGTTTGTGGGTCTCCACATATGTTGTTTTCATTATGATAATTGAAAATATTTCAGAAAATGGCACAACACAGAATAGATTGTAAAACACTACAAAAGTCTGATACATTTAGGTAGTCCAGAGTTTACCACTTAGCTACCCCCTACACACACATTCTCACTGGCTAATCTCTGTAATAGGCAATGTCATTGACCAATAGGAATACATTGGTGGTAGTAAGGTGTGGGCTACTTTTGGCAGTTGTGACAAAGCCATTGCAGAAAAGACTACAATTTAGGAGTATCTCGAGTTGCCTGCACTTCAAACCGGCAGCAGTTTAAACCCTGTATCCTATGTAAAAGGAGTTTATTTTGAGAAATAAAAATCGTTTTGTAGACAAAAGGCATCATAGGTAAAGCAAGGCATCAGGGCATAGCTGTAACACACCAGTGTGTTCCACCAATTTTTGGTTATTTGTGAACTCCTACTTATAGTAATGAGTGAAACTAAAACTATTTTTCCCAACAGTCAACATTTAAATAGACTAACAGCTAAGCTAATACTAAATGACAAACTGCTAATATACACTGGTTAGGAAATATATAAAAAACTTTTTTTTTCACATGAACATGAGATTTGCAACAGTGTCTTTCTCTGTTAGTGGAATAAATCACACTGACAAGGAAAGAGAGAGAAATTAGATGCTACTGTGGTTCCTGATAGAATGATTGCCATGATCTATGGTTATCACAGTGATCACAGGGTCAGGAGCAAATGAACTAAATTCCCTGACTTTGAGTTTGAGTGAGAAATATTGCAGGCATGCTTGACAGTAGACAAAAAAAAAATAATGGTGGGTCATAAATACAGCATCCTGACCTGCCATTTATTTTTTTTATATGTGGGTGCCATGTGGTTTAAATACATTTAGAATTGGGATGCATAAATATGGGAAAGCAGGGAAGTCACTGTCAGAAAATCTAAGCAATAATGTGCAGCTGATGTTGTAATATGTTAATAAAATGGCCGGCATCTTACCGGTCCCGCTGGTATAGGAGATGGCACCCGACGCTGGAGAGGGAGATCGACGCTTGAGGACGACGCTGGAACACGGACCCGACGCTGGATGAACACAGCGGGACCAGGTAAGTGAGATTTTAATATAGTGAGAAAAGTACGGGCTTATCAATAATTGCAACTTTTTTTTGCACGGAAAAGTACGGGCTTAACGGTTGGGAGGTTAACCAACAGTTTATATATTGTAAAAAATACTAGCCACCAGTCAATCAGCACAAGAGACCTAAAATCATACTTGCTGATTTGTTTTGTATTAGATTGCAATTGTATTACCATGGGTTGCGCTTATTTATATAGCACCAACATATAATGCAGTGCTTTACAGTCCATAGTCATAGCAATAACTGTCCCTTTAGAAAGGCTAACAATCTAATGTTCGTACCATAGTCATATGTCATTACAACAATCTAGGGCCAATTATGCTGGAAGCCAATTAACCCAACTGCATGTTTTCTGGATGTGGGAGAAAACCCGAGTGAACGGAGGAAACCCACGGTAACATGGGGAGAACATACAAACTCCTTGTAGATGTGTCCTGGCCGAGATTTAAATTGCTGGAAAGGAATACTGGGCCAACAATACTTTTGACAAACATTTACATGTCACAACTGGTGAAAACCACACACAGCCTTAAATTGTCCAACATTATAATCATTCTGAAGATGGTCCAGAACAATGTACAGCAAACAAAAAAAAAAGTTTTAGAAAAAAGGTAAAACACAACTTTTAATGGCAAATGTCTATCATATCTCATCCTCTATGGGTTTAAACCTACATCAATGTGTTCATTTTACCAAAGTACAACAATATAACTACTTTTATGCAAAGAACCACCATCTTTGTGGATCATGTACCATAATGAGGGCTTTTAAGCTTTCACCAAAAAAGTAACAAAAAACTTCTTTCAATATCTGAAAGAATTAGACTCTGGGGTCAGGAAGGTGTCTGCAAATATCTGACAATCCACCAGCCAATCCGTTTGATCAGTTCACCTATGTATGATGTGCAGAAAAATTTTACAGGGTCAGTACAAAAATTGATCTTTCAATTTTCGATAGATACCAGTAGCTTTGAACGCCTTCATACAATTTATTAGGACTCTATTGGTAAGAGTTCTGTGCTCAGGTTTGTGGGTCTCCACATATGTTGTTTTCATTATGATAATTGAAAATTAATCAGAAAATGGCACAACACAGAATAGATTGTAAAACACTACAAAAGTTTTATACATTAGGTAGTCCAGAGTTTACCACTTAGCTACCCCCTACACACACATTCTCACTGGCTAATCTCTGTAATAGGCAATGTCATTGACCAATAGGAATACATTGGTGGTAGTAAGGTGTGGGCTACTTTTGGCAGTTGTGACAAAGCCATTGCAGAAAAGACTACAATTTAGGTGTATCTCTAGTTGCCTGCACTTCAAACTGGCAGCAGTTTAAACCCTGTATCCTATGTAAAAGGAGTTCACCAAGGTAAATATACAACAATTAATTTTGTTGTAAGGATCAACAAACGGATCTCCTAG
Organism: Pyxicephalus adspersus; assembly: GCF_032062135.1. Taxonomy (NCBI): domain Eukaryota; kingdom Metazoa; phylum Chordata; class Amphibia; order Anura; family Pyxicephalidae; genus Pyxicephalus; species Pyxicephalus adspersus. Next base: position 65,739,231 of record NC_092865.1, on the reverse strand, counting down.
TCAAAAAGCTCCATTAGATCAGTATGCATATGAACTCAACACATTTCCCACCAAACACATGGTAAGGTTTGTACACATGGAAATCAAACATTCATTTCCAGATGCTCTAGATCAGTGGTCGCCAACCTTTTTGGACCTCCAGATCACAAAATTGACGGGCTCAGGACCACGCATGTGCGGGGAGCCTTGTGTCAATCAAAGGGGAAGAATCTTCCCACATTCATGATGTCAGAACCTGCCCACTCTGAGTCTGTGATCCTTACAGGGGACATGGTTTGGGGCTCTGGTCGGTGTGCCCCCCCAATGGGGGGTGCACCTGCCAAAGCCACGTACCACCAAAATTTTCATTTGACTACTGGTCACTAGCAACCCCTGTTCTAGATGATCGATGTTTCTCAGTCAAGGTATTAAACCAATAAGAGGACCAAACAGACAAGGTCAAACAGGGCCCCCCATGTCATATTTTTTCAAAGAAGGCGCCATCATTATTAAGTATGTTTATCTGTGTCAAATGTAGGAAACCTTTTAAAGAATATCCTGCCACTGCCCCTATAGTCTGGCTGAGAATGATGATTTTTAAAATCAGATATGCTTTAGTTGATTCATGTTAGGACCTTGTATGCATTATATATTTAATTAATTATATATCAACATTTATACTAATATATACATTTAAATCTGCATTAAAAAAAAAACATTTCAGAGCTAGTTATTCTTAGGGCTCACTGTTAACCACCAGCAGTAAGCAGGAAATAACTGAAAGACTATCATTGTACAAAAGATCTCCATCGCCCCATATAAAAATAGTTTTAGCTAATGCAAAACTGGCTTGCCAAGTTCTGACAAGCTCTCATTAAAATTTAGTATATCACAAATGATTCAGTAGTGTACAAAAGAGATGGGGGTGTAGTAAGAATGAGCAATGTAATATGGAGTGGTTTAGGTGCATATATTTTTTTCTTTCTTCCCAAATGCACTGTGCTTCAAACAAAAGATAGCTCCAAAAGCAGATGGTCAGTAACCAGTGCATGCTGCATGTGGAGCTCCCAAAAGTCCCTATCATCATCAAACAATCAAAAAAAAACATCAAAATACAGTTATAATAACAACATACAAGAAAAACGTAAAAAAAAGGTTAACCTTAAAAAAAAACCCTATCGACATAAAATTAAAGAACAATATATCCCATTTAAAAATGCTATGTTAGTAAGCCAAAAGTGACCACAAACCTCAAATTAAAGTAAAAAAAGAATAAAAGTAAAAAAATAAATAAATAAACCACAAAAAGGCAGCAAAATGATAGATTCCTTAAAGCTGGTAATCAGAATAAAAAGTGCATTTTCCTAACTGACACTAATCAAGCCCTATGTAGTTTTCCAAATACCCCTTAAGGCCCTTCTAAGCCTTTGAGCCATAGATCAATGGTCATTATGTTTTTAAATCTTAAACCCTAACCTCAAATTTATGCTAGCGGCAGATCCTAACCTCATTCCAAGTGGTCGGTAGTGGTAATCAAAAATAAATAAATAAATAATCACAGTTTATTCATTTTAAAGCCTGACACTGCCTATCCATAGCCCAGACACTGGCCCTTGAGTACCATTAAAATAAATGGATCCTATTTTTTCCTTACAGGCATCTGTATTGACTTTAACTTCAAATTATAATATATCTCAGGAGTAATATCTGAAATGTGAGTTAAAAACCATTTCAAAGTGGAGGTTTCCCTAAGAGTAATTAAATATAACTCAGAGTCCTTAAGGAACCACAGCTTAATAGCATCATTTAAATCTGGGCCAAGCCTGGCATGCTCTGACGATAAGCAAAAGGATAAATATGAGCCTTTTGGCTCCATTCTCTCCACTCTGGACATATCTCACAGATTGACTTGGACACATTCCTACACATTAAACAACTGTTCTATCAACAGAAGCAAACTAGAAGCAAACATGTTATTTTCCCTGCTACCAGCATCATATGATGTAAAAGGATCAAATAAGCTGTTGTGAAAATGACTGCAGTAAAGATCTCATACCCTAAGAAAGATGGGATCCAACTCTCAGAAGTGAAACAAATGAGGTTACACAAGTCTAATAAACACAGAAATCCAAAGGTTTGTAACTCTACCCTATGTCCCATCTCTTTAATGTTTCTTAGAATTGCTCTTTATTTGAAGACTTTTGCAACTTTAATAGTTACATAGTAGGTCAGGTTGAAAAAGTCTATCAAGTTCAACCACTAGATAAACATACCCCAGATTTAAAACCCTATGGATGTGCACACAGAAAGAAGATCTAGTAGGTGAATAGAAGTAAGGATATCAAATGTAGAAGAAGAAGAAAGAGCATAGCACACAATAAGAGGGGGGGTACAGAATAGTGAGTAGGTAGTGAGGATTAAAAAAACAGAAGAAGACCGGTAGGTGAGTTTGAACAGATGGGTTTCAAAGGCTCTTTTAAATGTGTAGAAGATAGGAGCAAGCCTATAGGAAGAGAGCTCCAGACAGTCAGGCTGGCCCTAGACATGTCTTAAAAGCGTGCAAGTGATGCGGTTATGAGTAAGGAAGTCATTAGTGGCTTATTGGTCAGAGTGGGACAAGAGCAGTGGATGAATCACAACAATTACACTCTACAAGTAGAACCTATCCAAAACAAACAGAAAAACAAAATTGCCACTTGATACACTTCACCAATAAACAGGAGTATATGATATATGTCCAAGTACTGAGTAAATATCTCATGATCAAAGACGGTAGGCACATTGGGAAGTGTCCCACCACTGGACTGTACCTTCCCATCCATCATCTTCCTGATCAAATCTACATTTGGCTCAATGGTTAGTATAGATGGCATGGAGACTGGTTGGGTCATCTTTGGTGCCAGCAGCAACAATTGTGTTTTTTCCTTTAAAGAACATGAGGCTAAGAATATATTTCTGTAGGCTACAATTATATTAGTAACCTAGCAGCTTAAAAAGATTCTTGGTGAAAGTCAAATATCTTGGGTTAGCAATAAGCTGCTCTAAGGAAGACTGATCAAAGGGTTTCACAGCATGTCTTACAGATCAGAATAGCTATTCTGAGAATATATCTAACTGTATATATATATATATCACTGTTCATATGTTCATAATTAAGTAAGTATGTCAGGACATGTACACAGGAAAAAACTAGATAAGTGTCAGATGCTCTATAGTGTATGCCATATTATTATTAAAAAAAATTTCAAAAACTGTGAAATGCACTTACTAAATTAGACCAAATAAAAGCAGTGAGCATATACTGAGAGATACAAAGGATCTCCTAGTTTCAGCTCCCTGCCCTCTCCATTGGTGGGGGAAATCCACTGCCCATAGAAAGAAAGACCAACAGCACGTCAAAAGACAGACAGCAATAAATACTTTACATAGGTTTCAACCCATCAACACTCAGCTTAAAATGAAAAAAAAAGATTAACTTTGGATACACCAGAAAAAAACCTTGGCTCATCTTAAAGTCATGATTACATTAAAAGAAAAAAAAAAGCTAATGTCGATATTGCAGTATTAGTACAAAAATCTGTCACAAAAACTTGAAAAAA
>NC_092865.1:65725797-65733991 GCF_032062135.1 Pyxicephalus adspersus | reverse complement strand
TTAGACCACTAGGGAGGATAATGGGCGAATGGCAATGTTTCTTTACCCACTTCTCAGAACTTCTTTAATATTTTATGCCTGGCTGTATATACAAACCTGAAAAAAAACATACTTTGGAGGAAAAAAAGGATCAAATGTCTTTTTATAAGTGCCAACCGGGTCACTTTCTCCACTTACTCCTTGGCATTCCTTGGTAAAGTAGAGAAAGTAGCAAAATCCAAATACTAATATAAGCCTTGGGAAAGTTTTACATTTGCCTGGAGTTCTTCTCCAATAGTTCAGGTTAAACACAGAATTTATTCAAGAAAACTTTCCATAGTACAATTTCTGATTTAGAAATAGAATGCTAACATCCAATGGACCATAAACAAGATGATCGCTGCAGTGGAAAGAGCTGTAGGTTTTCATATTTAATAATGCTAAAATAAATTCATGCTATTTTGTGTGTATTAACTAGGGCATTTTATCTGGTCTAAGCTCCAAAAGTGACATTTTCTATTCCTTGAACTATATAAAAAATATAAATATATCTGAAGGTTATTCTGACATTCTTTGTATGGTCCTATTAAACTGGAAAGCCACAAGGCAAAGAAATCAAACAGAGCGATACAGACATCTTCCTCTCACCCTTAACACGTTACTATCACATCTAAATATAAATTGCCAAAGAAGTGTGGAATCCAAGTTAGAAGTATTTTACAACATTGTCCACCACCTTTGTAAAGTATCTTAAAGCTGAACTCCCTATAAAAATCTAATTCTGATCCCAGCAATATTAAAAATGCAATACTATAATACTTATCTTTATTACAGTGCTGTAACCAACCATAATTCTTTTTGACTTCTAGATGGCCTTAATGTGATAAATGATGGCCAATATTCTTCAACCCCTTCCCCTGTGCCCAGGTTATAAAGGGCAGATCTATTGGGATGGCATCATCACACAAGACTCACATGGTTTTATGTAAACCCAGTCCCTTTCATCAACATGGTTAAGAGAAGTAATAATAATAATAATCAAAAAGGGTTTCACCTAGACGTAAAATAAAATAGGCATTTATGCAACAATGTGTCCCAAGAAAACATTTCATATGCACGAAGAAACCAGTTAAAATAATGTTTATTTTCCAGATCTGGAATACATAATGAATGATTGTTGTAAGCTGACTAGTTATTTTGAACACAAAATAAGCAAAAAAAGGATTCTCCATTAAAGCATTTGGAGGTATATATATATATATATATATATATATATATATATATATATATATATATATAAATTGACATATTTTTACAGGTTGACAATCAAACATCCAGTCATCAATCCCGAATTTTCGCAAATCTGGCACTCCTCAGGTCCGAAAGGTTGCCGGATTTTTGATTGTCAACCTTTATATATGTATATATGTGTTATAACACATACTCTAATTTCACAAAATACTCCTATTCCCAAAGTGTGCATTTTTTTAGAATTCATTAGGCTACCAAAGCTCTTTAATGTGCTAGAACAGGACATTTCTTTAAAACAGGACATTTTTATGTTCAGATCTGTACATTATAGTGACCTACATGACAAATTCATTGTAGTGCAATGTCTGGGTGTGTTTGGGTTGTTTTGGGTGGCCCAACATTCAGTAACAATCGTGTTTTGCCACATGTGAACATTCCCTCATCTATTTTAATCAGTAGAAATGTTTTCTATTCTTTTTATCCTTTCATTTCAAAGGACAAATTGGGGGGTGGATGGTGATTCCCTTGTCAGCGGCTGAAAAAAGTGAAATTGGACAGCCATTACCCGAGCCAAATTCCACCAACTGCCACCAAAATCTACCAGGCCTATGGATCAGTGACCTGATGGGAATCTAAACCTAAGTGATATCCCAATATCAACCCACTTTGTGTTTTTGCTTTGGTTGGTCTGTTGGTCAGTAAGCTTTGAAGTGTATGTCAGGGTAGAAATAAAAAAATATATGCAGTACAATTCTGAACTCCTTTAGCATTATCTCATGTTCAATTCCTCTAACAATCCTTCTGGGACAACAAATACCAACTAATCTTCCCCTATTTGATTCTCCCTACCTATTATTCTGTCTAAGATATGAAATAGGAGGTTTAGTTGGCATTTTTTGCCCTTATCAAACAGATATAACAATATACTTTTTATAGTATATATAACAAGCCAACAGGGAGCAAACAATCGAGATTTATTTTTAGGAGTTATTTCTCTGTCTGTGCTCCTGTACCTTTTCACTTTATTGATACTCCTGAAAGACGACATGCAATAGGCATTCTTTACCATCCAAATCAACCAAAAAATTAGTTGTAAGTGAAGAAAGAAGATGGTAGTGCCCACCATGGAACAGGGACAAGTGAGTGCAAGTAAAAAATGTGATCAGACAGGTAAGGTTATTTTATTGGAAATGGGACATCGCCTGTGTTCTCTGCAATAAAGAACCTGCCTGGTGAAAATATTTATACTATATTATATATTTAGTTCTGCTTTAAGGTCTGTGTTGGTGGGGCTTTGGGCTCATGTCTATGGACACTATGGCCCTAATTTAGGAAAGCTCTCCAAGGCTGGAGAGAATACATTTTTTATCAGTGAAGCTAGGTGACCTAGCAAATCTGGAATGGATCTGGCCCAGAATTGAAAACTTTTACTAACAAACAGCTAATGAGTTTTAGGAAATCCATTCCAGGATTGAATGAACCCCAATGCACCAGCACAGGAGCTGCATCAACCCAGCTAGGCCAAATAACATGACCAAAGAAACTAGGAAGAAAAGAATGAAGAAGATGGTGGCAACCGCAATGGAATGAGAAAGGGTGGGTATAAATAGTGTTACTCCACTTTAAAGCTTGTAAAAAAAAATTAAAAAACAAGGCTTAAAAACATTTGCACCTTGATTGAAAAAAATGACACTTGTCCCAAAATGAAGCAAGTGGCTTCACACACAAAGACTGATACATTACATTATAATTGCAGTAACATGTCATGTCATACTGTACCTTCAAACAAGGGACAAACTTTTCTCCAGCATGTTATTCCTCCTTCACTAGTAAATTGCCCAAGTGCCGTCTCAAGGAAAAATACCGGTATGCCGCAGAATATAAAGAACACCACGTATGGGATGAGAAAAGCTCCTGAAACACAAGAATGATGAATTATTATACATAATATGTTATTAGTATTGCTTTGGAGTATTCAATTATAAAACGTCTGTACTTAAATTCTACAACTATTTTGATTTTGTAATCCAGCTGTAATCCAATATGGCTACAAGTCTAATTGTTCAGTCATGGAACACAGTCTTTACTCCTGGTACTTTAATGGGATTCGAATTCGAATTCGACCACCCGAATTTTTTTGCTATATTCGGCCGAATAGCTGTCGAATCGAATAGTGAGCTATTCAACCAACACTACTTACAACTAAAGTATGTCTAGATTTGGATAAAAGAAAAGATTGGAACTCCTGGTGGGTTTTTACTGCTATGCGGGTCTATTCTTTTTTTGGTTGATCAACAAGAACGTATACCAACGCTACCAGTCCCGTACCCCTTGCCTTGTGCATCCTTCTGTATTTCACAAAAGCATATTTTGCCAGATTTTAGCGTACTTACTTTTCGCATCCTTCTCTAAATTTTACCCCACATATTCACAAAGTGGAATATAATATGTTTGCTTTTCTTTTCCTTCTGTGTGTTGTAAATGTCATTCCTGGTAAATGCTCATTCTGTGGGATCTGGCTTGCTTGGTGACAATTCCTGGATTCTCTAGACCTAGACTAACCTTAAACCTACTTATGACTGTTTTTCCTTTCTTTCCCTATTTCATTTTCCCTGAGGATTTCATTTTGCTTATTTTATCATACAAGTTTACCTTTAGTAGGAGAAATTGAGCTCTGAGTAGAGCCCCTGTATTTTATCCTCTATGAATATTTATATTGCTGATGGGTTTATCTATATTAGGTATATGTTGCCCATGTGGATTTGCACTATATGTCTATAAATGTGTTGTATGCTGAGTGACACTACTCAAATACTGTGTGGTGTCAGCCTATATCAGGACCTATAAGATCTGAAGGAATAAAACATGCGGACATATATATGCATGTGCATGCATTGCAGAAGTTACATAGTCATAGTTAGTAAGGTTGAAAAAAGACATAAGTCCATCAAGTTTAAACACTAATGAAATAAAAACATCCCAGATATAAAACCCTAGGGACATGGTTGGTCCAGAGGAAGGCAAAAAAAAAACCCGGGTACAATTTGCTTCAACAGGGAAAAAAAATCCTTCCTGATCCCATGAGGCAATCGGATGTTCCCTGGATCAACAGTCACTGTTATCTTTACTTTAAAATCCTTAATCCCCAGTTATATTCTATGCTTCTAGAAATCATCCAGCTTTTTCTTAAACCAATCTTTAGTAGTTGCTGAAACTACTTCCTCATGGTGCCGATTCCACATTTTCACAGACCTTACAGTGAAGAATCCCTTCCTTATCCCATGTAGCATGTAAATAAATATTTTGTTTAAAAAAACACATCCTTTTATTGTGAAATCTAAATACAATACATGCATTTAATGCTTATAAATGCCCATACAGTTTTAAGTGTTTATAAAGATGTTTTAAACTAAAATATGTGGCATAGAAGAGTTAGTTTGAATGGGGGGAAATACTTTCGAAATACCACAAAATGCCTGAAAACACCAAAAATGACTAAAAAGCCTAAAAATGCGTCTATAACAGCGGTCCCCAATCTATGGTAAAATTTTGGTGGTCCGCGGCTCTGGTGGGTGCACCCCCAGCGGGGTCCTTCTCCTGAGCAGGGGCAGTGGGCGGGTTGTGTCTCTGGCACTGGATTTTTAGGTTGGTTTTGATAGGAAACTTGCTGTTATATGATCTTTAGTGCATTGTTTTCAAGCAGTAGACGGTGTTGTGTAATGTGTAACAACCCTAATGACTGTTGCCTCTGACGGCAAGAGTTTATTACAAACTTTACATAAGGATGCATTGTCATCTATTTGGTGTGAAGTACAAACTGAGTGTCTTTTTATAGAAGCAATTTAAGGGGAAAAAATATATAGGTTTATACTTGGGTATGCATGGTATGTGATCCTTGTAGTTCAATCATAGTTGAACTCAAGACTGTGCATATATTAATAATATAAAATAGATATTAAACAAAAAGAAAAAAGGAAATTAATATACAACCTTAGGCTCCCATGTTTTTAGCAATCACTATTTTGTATTTTGATATAATATTAATAATTTTTTCAATTACAATGTGCATGTAGTAGCAAATGCCAGTAAAAAAAAGCAAACAATTGGTAAATGCTAGCCAAACATTTCCTTATCACATCTCACCTTAGTATTATAAATACACTGAGATAGAGGTCATAGATTTATATTTCTCACAATAGTAAAATAAAGCTCTGGTCTTTATTTCAAAGCCAAAGATTCTATAAAGAAGGATTTATATAAAGAAATCTTTTGATGTTTAATATCAAGAGTCCCATTGCTGAGTTAAGGTTATACTGTATATCTCATAAATATAACTCCTGGCTTTTGATCCAATCGTAAAATAGCCGAAAATGTTATACATCATCAAATTCAGGCTGCAAAATAAGTATATATCCATTTGTATTTTATTTTTATAGTTAAGCCAAGAATAAATCAAACAGTGGTGACAGCCTTACTTTGGTCTTTAGTTCCTGCACATATTAGCAATATTCTAGGCACAGCACCCCCCACTGGCCTGAGTCTGTACAGACACATGTTCATCTTCAACGCTGAACTCAGAATAAGAAAAGATTGTTTAAAAATGATTCTTTGATTACGATATTCAACAACAAAAATTAATAAATTAGATTTAAACTGTTGAATAACAATATAAGATGAAATTAAATTGTTTTGGGAAGGTAAATCATTGAAATTTTTGAAGTATAGAAAATTTGATTACTTTAGTGTAAGGACCTGGTCCACCAACAGTATTTACCAGATGTCAGTCTCCCAATCCAACTCCATAGTTTTCGCAAGCATGCCCCCGCTAGTTTTGGGAGACCAGTTGTGCCTCCCAGTCCAGGGTTGCCCCCAGGACTTTTGTGTGCAAAGGACTGCTTCTGCTGAAGGGCTGGCAGAGGACCAGGAGCCCACAGATAATGCAGTAAAAGGGTATTACAGAGGCAAATCCACAATACTAAGGCAGAGGTCATACATAGGTAATCAGTCCACCAGACGAGGTATCCAGGGGGGAATACAAAGCAGAGTTGGGGTCACAGGCAAAAAGTCAGTCCAGGCAGCATACAATCCAAGGGTCAGGAACAGGCAAAGTAAACAACAGTAAATCCAATAAAATTATTTACCAGCAGCAAGTCAGCCCAGTTTAATGCTACAACAGGTGCTGATTACTAGGAGCAGGAAGGTTAAAAAGTCCCAGCAGCCAATGGCAGTGCACAGGATAGAACCAGGGACTAATCTGTTCATAAATCCTCTTCACCAGTTCACAGCCTCAGAGTGCGTGCTGGGGATGCCTGGAAAGTACATCTTGGCTGCAGTGCTGAAGGAAAGCAGGGGATGCTGGTATTCCTTTGTTCTCCTATAAACAGGGTGTAATACTGTGATGGTGCACAGTGTGGGATTGCTGTCCAGATAAGCGTCTCCTAACATTACCCCCCCTCCAGAGGAGTGTCCCCTGGATCCTCCACCTGCGGTTTAGGAATGGAAGCTACATAAGAACTTGCTTCAGGGACGTCCTTGCTGGCACTGGCAACACAAGGCAGGCAATGAATTTGCCAAGCACTTCTCAACACATGCATTACCCCATCTCACAATCTGCCCCGATTCCCAATCAATTACTGGGTTATGCTATTGCAACCATGGCAGTCCTAACCTTACGGGAGATGAAGGAATGTTTGGCAGAAAAAATGTCAACATTTCTGAGTGGGCAGCACCCACCTTATCCGAAACCTTAGGAGTTGTAGTGGTTTTGTTTTTTTCTGCTGCAAAGGGGAATCATCTATAGCCAACACACATAATGGTTGGTTAACAACTAGAATTCCAAGTGGGTCAGGGATATATACATAAAATTACTAGCAGCATCACTATCCTTAATGTTCAAGAGAAGAATTTTAGCTATTCTTAACAGGTAAAAGAATATGATTAGATTTTATTGGAAATAATTGCCTGCCTAGATGGGTTTCCACAGGTTCACGTAGGCACTGAAGTTTCCCTGACTTTTTTCAACCTCTCTGTGGTTGACAACCTGCAGAAGCGCAACTGCATTGGCTGCTCGGCCGGAGAGGGAGGACAACTGGACTCAGAGGTGATTAGAGACTTGGAGGGTACAGCTGATGGAGAAAGTCTTTTCATGCAACATTCACCAAGCCTGTGGTTGATCCAGATGGCCAAATGGTCTCATCCAAAGAATCCAGCAATTGGTGACATACAAAAATGTCCTTAACAGCATTGGATAGGCCCAAGCAAAATTGACTACTATGTGTCAGATCCAGTATGAACTGACATCCCAGCGGCGAAACTCCATAGAATACCCTTCGCTGGCTTGTGACCCTACTGAAGACCACAAAGTTTTGCCTCTGCAGTTGAAGCCAGGTCAGGGTTAGCATACAGAATCCTCATGGCCTTGAACAAATTGTCAACTGAGGAGAGAGCTGGGTCCCCCTCAGGCAGGAAGGTCTATATCTAGGAATACGCCTGGAGAAGGGAGATTACTAGGCCAACTCTCAGTGATAGGCCAAGATTCAGTGCCAGGTGAGAGTGGTTGCAGCCAAAAATATAGCTTGCATGCATTCATAAAATTATCAAATATGTGGTATTCACCTGAAAATTTCTCTGACAGAGGGATCTTGGGTTCAACAGAATGGATTGCCACATCAGGAACAGGATCCTCTGTTTGAAGCTGGGGTTGTCTTACAATTGTAAATAAATATAAAAGGCACGTGTCTTCTTTTATAAATCCTGATGTGCTTTGTGCATTTATTTTAGATTTGTGCTGTAAACCCTCGTGAAGATTTTCTCTGTGCAGCACCTTCCTGTAGTAAAGACCCATTAATGCTGTTCTCTATGTGTTGAAAAAAGTCATACATTTATCAAGTTCAACCACTAGGGAAATAAACATATCTCAGATATAAAACCCTATAAGACATAGTTGGTCAAGATGAAGGCAAAA
>NC_092865.1:65720761-65724852 GCF_032062135.1 Pyxicephalus adspersus | reverse complement strand
ACAACTCTCTGGATGCGGTCTTTAAGCCAGTTCTCTATCTTTTTACAGATTGACTTTTCTAAACCTATTAACCACTGTCTACCTGTTTATTTTCACATAAAAAGAGAGAAAATTTGTTTGACAACTTCGGTCTTTCTTAAAGCCATGCTGACTATCACTTATAATATTATTTTCTAGCAGAAACTCCTCTATGTGGTTCTTTATCAAACTCTCTAGGAACTATGGACATTAAAATAACCGGTCCATAGTTACCTGGTATTGATAACTTTGCTCCCTTTTTGAAGATAGGAACCACATTGTCCTTACGCCAATCCATTTGGGTACCATGCCAGTGACTAAAGAGTGTCTAAAAATTAGAAATAATGGCTTTGAAATAACCGAGCTCAGCTCTTTAAGGACACATGGATGTAATTCATTGGGTCTTGGCGCTTTGTCAACCCTAATTTATCCCAACTGTTTCTCAATCATATCAATTTTGAGCCATTGTGACTCATTTAGGGCAGTGACATTGCTATTATGAATTTGGACTTGAGCTCTGCCATTTTCCTTTGTGTACACAGAGCTAAAAAAAAGTGTTTAGTATAGCTGCCTTTCCCCTGTTGGGTGTGTGTGTGTGTGTGTAGCACAGTGATAGTATTACTGTCACTTTTACATAGTAATAACTTTTACAAAGTTAGGCACCAGGGCCTCCAAAGTGGATTTTTATCCTTTGTGGCTTTAGAGTAAAAACTAACCACCACCAACCAGTAATAATTCTCACTGCTATATACTTTGGAAATGGGTCGACAGTTTTTATCTAAAATAGTTACTATAGTAGTTGCAAGCATGCAGTGAATGTTCACAGTGGGCAGTGGCCCAACAATATATATTGTATATTTTAAGGGGGGGCACAAAGCTTCACCTGACCACTGCAGCAGAAAAAATCCTAAAGCCAGTCTCCTCTATATAACTAGAACCTACCTAATAATTAGGGCCATTGATTGTAAAAAAAACATGTGTGTGCTCACTAGAGCAGCGGTCATCAATGGGTGGTCCACAGCTCTGTCCCCGTATGAACACAACCCACCCAATCTCCCATCGCAGGCTTAAACCTGCTTGCTAAAAATCCTGGGGGGACAGAAGCCCTGCACTAATGTCCCCCACTGGAATTGTCCCCCACTGGCGGGTTCTGGCATCATAATGTCACTCGGGGGGAAGTTTCTTCCCCTTTAAGTGACACATGGCTACCCGTGCTTGCGTGGTCCGGGTTTGGTGAATTCAGGGGTCTGTGAGGTCTGTAAGGTTGGCGACCACTGCACTAGAGTGCATAAATATTGTTGGTGTTGTTTGTAGAGGATTATTGCATATTTCTGACATGGTAAAATAGGTCTGCAAAGATAATTGTAAATGAGCTTAACAGGATTGACTTACTACTGATTTTTATTTACAAAAACTAAATTCAATGGTCATAATTGTAAAAACAGGCAAGTCTGGGATTTGTATAAAAGATTTTGCAAAACTGAAGCAGTAATAAACTCCTACACTGAAAGACACAAAGCAATCAACCAACCTGACTATTGCAAAATACTTCAGTGTTCTCAATCTAACGTACAGGGCCTGATTTAATAAAGCTCTCCAAGGCTGGAGAGGATACACTTTCATCAGTGAAGCTGGGTGATCCAGCAAACCTGGAATAGATCTGGTCCATGATTGAAATAATTTACTAACAAATAGCAAATGGCTTTTAGGAAAACTATTCCATGTTTGCAGGATCACCCAGCCTCACTAATGAAAGTGTATCCTCTTCAGCCTTGGAGAGCTTTATTAAATCAGACCCATAATTCTATATTTCAATACTCTGAATAAATTATCATTCAGAGGCAAGGACATAAAACAATGTTTCTATTCATGACCGGTATTCCCATTTCAGATAGGATACTTGTGGCAACAATGTGACCATATCTTGATTTTTAGCTGAAAAATGTAGTTATATCTACAGTGGGACCTCAAAGGCATTTAAAACCAACCAATAAATATTAAAACCAAAATAAATCTTTTTAAAATGGCATTTTAGACAAATAATTAGGATGTACTACTGGATATATAAGACTAGGTGCCAGCATACAAAACCTGGCCATATACCAACTAGTCACATGCAACAGAGAGAAGCTGTTACCGATCCATCTATGAACGTATTTTTGAATCTCTGTCCTGAGGCAGCAGACTAGTTCTGTACAATGGAAGAAAAGGTATAAAAAGGTTCACAAACACGTTCATAGATGGGGAGCAACAACCACCCAGGAGCAGAAACAAATGGTAATCACTGAGTTTTTTAGGCATTTGCTTACAGTCTTCCGTATGGAATTCCATAATACTTGGTTGGAGAGTTAACCACTCCAGCATGTTGCATGTAACATCTGAAAAAAAACAATGCTACAACAAGCAAACACCTAAAAAATCGCAAGATTGAACAAATGTAATAATTCTAATGTTAACCTTTTTTAGGAGGTGGTTAAATGTGGGTGGCTAAATCTCACAAGTACTGTTGGAAAAAAATCTGCTACTCTGAATTTAGCCTAAGGGTTGAGAAATATAAAAACAGGGCAGAAAGTATATTTTGCTGGCTAGAAATGAATGCTTAAATTGAGGAAAATTTTCATTTTTGTTAGATCATCATACTTTATTTGCAAGGGAACCTGTAATTCCCCTTACAATATCCTCTTGACCTTTGCAAAAGCTTGCATTATATTTTGTTAAGGCTCAGCAGTGTAAACTATCAGATTTTATTTCAAAATAAAACTTCCCTGAAAAATCCACTAATGTTGGGAAGGCATGTTTTTAGATGTGGACTCCTAAAAGGAGCTGTATCACACAATACAATTCAGTTTGCTTTAACTTGATATGTAAAGTTTATTAAAGTCTATGTAAAGAAATGTATTTCAAAAGGCAAAGTCAAACCCAAAGTAAGGAAGAATAATATGCTAAAATGCTTGAGTAAAGGAATAAAACTAAGGAATATGGTCATGACCTGATGGTTGCCCACCATTCTACCTATATCAACCAGCTATAACCAATGGTCATTCTGGCTATCTTAAAAAAAAGAAAAAACAAACAAACAGATAAAGGAGCAAATTAAAGCTAGCTAGTACAATCGGACCAGATAAAGGCTTAGAAGAAATGTCTATTGGGGCTCCCAACTTCGGAATTTTAACTTTAAATGGCCCAAGCTCTTATCCGGTTGGACAATGACGAAAGAACTGAGTACAGAACAAGCAATTGAAAACAGTAAGTAAATACACTATTACTTTCCAAAAGTGTTAAGGTCAACCACAGGCTAAATGCAGAAAAAAAAGACAAAGTATCAGAGCTTTAAGTGGAATTTTAGACCCCGAATACAAGCAGCAATCATAAAAATACCATTGCAGCAACAACAGAAAATAGCAACTGGAAAAGACTACATCCGGTTAGGTAGCAAAGTGGCTGTAATGTGTTGTTGTATATGTGCACCACATTTTGGCATCATAAAAACTACCCGTATTCTATAAATGTACGTGGTTACATGGTTGCACTACATTAGGCTATTGTCATATTAATATTTTTGGTCCAGGATGTGGTTGATATGGAGCAGTAAATCCCCAGTGTCATAACTGTCCACAGATGACAGCACAGCAATACAATAGGAAATAAAGCTGCCAATTCCAAAAATTATTATACCATTTAAAAATTGTGTTATAGAAAAAGTTTAAGCCCCATCATTCCATTTTCATTCCATAAACTCCAAAAATAATACCCATGATACAACTACGTGTATTTTATTTACAAGTGTTTGTTCTTTGAGCAAAACTAGTAGCAAGTTGATCAAAGAAGGAAAAAGATAACTGCAGTTCAGTATGAAGATATAAAATCTCCAAATAATATGGCTTGTATATTTTTTGTTTACACTCACTATGTGAAAGCTTTCTCTGACTTTTGCCCTTAATGGTGTTTAATTATCATGCCAGATGGTTCCAATTTCCAAACAACATAATTTGCTAAGGATGGCCTGTGGCTTTAGAGATCCCCAAATGTTTTATAGCTCAGGGCCTCTGTCATATCTGTCTGCCGATGTCTGT
>NC_092865.1:65709051-65719656 GCF_032062135.1 Pyxicephalus adspersus | reverse complement strand
ATGTCAGCATGTATATTATGCTTTTGGGATTTTTAAGCCGTCATGTGACTCCTATAGTGGGTTATTATAATTGATGCAGAAATAATCCACTCTCTGCATCATTACACAACATATATTGGCCAGTGTGGTGGGATCCCTTTAAGGGGTGGGCCATGATGCCCTGATACAAAGGATTGTGCACCACCTGTCATATATACCAGGCAATGTTTATCATAGACTTACTCATTGAGGGAATGTCCAATGCAAAAAAAACTTGCCAAGTTATATTTAAAGTATATCCCGTTGTATACCGCTGGGGGAGAGTTCCCTTTACATCCAGGGATTCAGAGAAAATCTCCCTAAAATGAAGGTAATTCCCATTACAGACATTTGTCCCCAACATTAATTCTTTTTTCTGGGGTATATGGTCAAATTTTGGATTCTCTACCCTAAACCATCAGGGGTTTTAATTAAATTTGTTTGTTGGCTTACCCAACATTTTACACATCAAACCTCACAATGTAACCTGTTTTAAAAGGTAACTTTAAAACTTCAGTACACCAATAAACAGAACCACTTAAACTCCAGACTTTCTATATTCAATAATGAATATACCCCTTTACTCTCATAACAAAAACATTCATTTTAATGGACTACACAAGTATATAGTTTATGGCTTTCAAGTGATTGCAATATAAATACACATGTACCTGGAAGGTACATCTTTTGTTAACCCAGTATTGTATCAAAACCTATACATATAAAGATATAAATGCACTCTGGACTACTTGAAAAAGGAGAGATAATTACAAAAACATTTGCAAGTCACTGAATATATCTTGGCATAAATCAAACATTAGGAAATAAAATGATTATGTCATAGCTGTAAATATGCCAAATGCAAGCTTGCACAGTAATAATTTATCTTTCTTTTTTTTAAATATAATTTTTAATATTTTTTTTATTTTTTATATAGATTTTATATTATATATTATATGATATATTTTTATTTTTTATATATAGAAAACAGAATACAACAAAACATACAACACATACAATATGTTTAAATTTCCAGATTCTGAAGTTAACATTACCATTTACAGTACATTTTTACATTTTTTTGCGTTTCCCTTTAAATATGTTATTATTATTAATCCAACTGAAGTCATTTCAAATGGAAACCCTAAACCATTGCCTGCAAACTTATACTATACTGTGATTTTATATTTAACACCCATAAAAATAAAACTAAATATTGATTACCATATACTTATATTAAGACAGTCCATGTGTGACACCCTAAGTTGAAGATCTAAACCTATCATCTATAACTCTTCTTTCTTGAGCTTTTAGTACTTTCTACATATACTTATACCACACCCTAAAAAACAAGTGGTTTGTGCATCTTCCGTTCTTTCTGCTTCAGATTTTTCTTTATCAAAAACTATTTTCAACATTGTGATTACCCCTTGCAAAGTAGGTGCTCCCGGATGAATCCATTCTGTGAGAATGGCCCTCCTGACTGCCAATAAACATATACTGATCCAACCCTTATATTTTATACCCTCGGTAGGTGAACATACCTGTTTCCAATACCCAAATACACACAATATAGGATGTATCACTAATGATTGATTCATGATTTCATTTACAAATTGTATTACTTCTTCCCAAAATGTTTTGATCACTAGAGAATTCCATAGATAGTGCATCAATGTAGCGTGTGTTTAACTACATTTTGTACATATAGATAGATTTCTTCCCAACTCATCTTGTTCCTTTTTCCTAATAACTTTATGTGCTCTATGCATTATTTTAAATTGAGTCTCTCTCCAATTTTCATTAATCATATATCTCCGTACTGTCAGGTAGCCTTGTAAAATTTCATCTACTAGCTCTACATTCAAAAAATCTCTTTGCCATTGTCTCACATTGGTATGGGACAATGACTTATTAAAATTTCTTTGATAATTTTGGTAAAAATTTTTATATCAATAGAGGAGATAAGGTAAGTTTTCAAAAGCACTTCTCTGCATTGGATTTACATGGGAATATGGCCTTATCAATGTTCTATAATAGGATACCGCTTGCAAGTAATATAACGCATGGGTTGACCAGGCTGGAAAATTATATTTCTCTTTAAGGGCTTGAGGGGTCAACACCCGGTCCATCTCTGCGTCTAATAATTCTTGCCAATAATATAACCCTTTTTGTTGTCATATTTGGAATACCCTACACATGTGTTCAGTTTTAAAATGTAGATCTCCACTAATAGGGCGATATCTGGACACACCTGTGGGTAGCCTCGTTTTGCGCATAACTTTTCGCCAAGTATTGTGTCTTTAATTAACAAATTGTGTTTCAAATGGTCTTGTAGTTTAGTTACTCTGCAATGCAGTAAGGTTTTCAAGTCCCATGGTGACACCATATTCATTTCTAAATCAACATTGGAATGTCTGGATGCATCCGTTAACCAATCTCCTACATGGCGGGTGAGACACGCTAAATTATAAAATCTTGTCTGAGAAATAAACCCCACCTTCCTCTTTGGGTAATCTCAATTTAAATAACAATATTCTAGCTCTATTACCTTGCCAAAAAAACCTACTAAATGCCCTGACCAGCATTTGTATATCTTTATGTCTTAATAGCAGAGGCGTTGTTTGCATAGGATAGAGCAAATATAGTGTCTCACATTTCTAATTCTTTAAGAATTTTCTGTATTAGTGGAGGATAATTTAGATAGTATATAGAAGATGGATGTTTTCCAGTTTTGATACCAAGATACGTTATATTTGATTTTGCTATTGCAAAGGGAATATTTTGTATCCCAGTTTTTTTTGGAATTATATGTTTATGGTAGTATTTCACTTTTTTCAACGTCAATCTTCAGACCTGAGATTTTACTGAATGTCTGAAACAATTCTTGGACATAGACTACATCAGTGACTGGTTTGACCTTAAATAAAAAGATATCATCTGCAAAATATACACCTTTTGTTTCTTGTGTCCCTATCTTTACTCTTTGACTCTGTGCCCCTGATTCATCAAGCAGAATCAGATTATCGCTCGCGCATTCGTATTCGCGATCCGAAATCGTACGCCGTCGCGCTATTCAGCAACTGAAAAAGTGGCCGCACGTACTTTCACGCTTCCAGCGAGCGCGGATTTTATTGATGAATCAGGGGCTGTGTGTCATCTCAATCGTATGTATAAAAAAAAGCAAAGGTAACAATGGACAACCTACCGTGTTCCCTATGAAATATCGAAAGTATCTGATATTTATCCTGGTGTATGTATTCGTGCTTTAGGTGAAGAATACATATTTTGTATCAATTGCACATATGCACCATTATAACCATTTTTTTTGCAGAACTTTAAACAGCCATTGTATACTAACGTTATCGAATGCTTTTTCGGCATCAGCCCCCAAAATTGCAATATCATTATCTGGCTGTATTTTAGCAGCTTCTTGAACCGCCAGTACTTTCCGGATATTTGTCAATGCTGAGCGTCCCCGCACAAATCCCACTTGGGAAGGGGATATCAACTGTGGTAATACAGAGGCCAATCTTTCAGTCTTGATTTTTGACAACATTTTCGCATACACATTTATCAATGAAATCAGCCTATATGATTCAATGAACATAGAATTTCTATCCTTTTTTGGCAGAATTTTAATTTTGGCTTCTTTACCCATGTGGAAATAATTGCCCAATATCCACATGTTATTATAGAGCTCATACAGAACTGATGACCAGGCATCCTTTAACATTTTATAGAATTCTGCTGTATATCCATCTGGACCGGGTGACTTCCCATTTGTTAAGAAAGATATTGTTGATCATATTTTGATTAATGTAATCGGTGTATTTAACATTTCCCTCCATATTTTTATAGTCAATGGGGTTTGATAGGCCGGTACAGTACGGCCACTGTTTTTTACTGTTACTTACGCCAGAGTTTTATGTACCATTATCGGATGTACCTATCACCCTGTATGCTGTGTTTACAAGATGTTTTGCTGTATAAGCCTGGTTGTCTTTGTATGTGAAAATGTTCAATAAAAATTCAGTTTAAAAAAAAAAAAAAAATTTCCCTCTGAGTTTCCGATAATCTCGGTAAATTCAATTTCTTCAAAAATCCCTCTGCCAATTTATTATCTATAGGTGTTTATTTAGACAACTTCACCTTTCTATATGAGCAACCTCAACTCCTTTAGTAAATCTATCCTGTAGTCAGAAACCTACCTGTACACTGCCCATTGTGTCCACCAGAATGCTGGTCTTCCATCTGCCCTAACTGTGTCCTGCTAATTGTTCCAGCTTTTGTGTGCGTTACCTTTAACCTTCTATCTTAATGACTTTTACAGCTAAAGCCCCCTTTCCTGTGTCCTTGCACAAGAACCCAATCCTTTGTTGAAGGGAACACGCACAGCCTTGCTAAGACCATATCCTAAAAGCTTAACTCTTGTAAGATACTAGCACCATCCTAGCACCATAACCCAACTGCCCCTTATCACATCCAGATTGGCATCACAAACGGTCTGTGTATATATCAGACTCGACCCTTGCGCTAGTTGTCCTGTCCCTGGGCTGTTTCTAGTTTCCCAGTAAATGCCAAGTTCTTGTCTCTATATTATTGGCTTTGACAGTCTGTTTTAATACTGATCCATGTCTGTCATACATCTCTCTAGACCTTGGTAGCTGCCTTTTCCTGATAAGATCCTGCCCGTACTACACCTGACCTGTGAAATTTCCTAGCTTTAAATGCTTTTTTGACCAGACCTTGCTAGAATACTCTTTAACCTGCCCTTGGATTCTTTATTGGCCATATACATGCAAAATCATTGGATCATAACTCTGTTTCTAGTTTCCCAGTAAATGCCAAGTTCTTGTCTCTATATTATTGGCTTTGACAGTCTGTTTTAATACTGATCCATGTCTGTCATACATCTCTCTAGACCTTGGTAGCTGCCTTTTCCTGATAAGATCCTGCCCGTACTACACCTGACCTGTGAAATTTCCTAGCTTTAAATGCTTTTTTGACCAGACCTTGCTAGAATACTCTTTAACCTGCCCTTGGATTCTTTATTGGCCATATACATGCAAAATCATTGGATCATAACTCTCTGTTAGTACATATATATACACGCAATTCTCTATGTTAACATTAGGGAGATTCTGACATTTATGGCAGTGTCAGATATTTGTCTCATCCCCAATGGGCTATGGTTCTTTTATTTAACACATGTCCATAAAGAATATATTGGGAGAAATAGACAAGCTTCTGACTCTCCTGGAAGTATTGAAAGCCAAGGAGTCTGATAATGGATTCAATCAGTATATCACTACAGGCAATCCTTAACTGGCCTAATATGTATACCTATAATGTACTGATCTTTACTGGATTATTTTGTATACCTATAATGGACTGATTTATTCTGGTTTAAAATGTACATATACATATATGTGCCTGGTCTTTTTCCTTTTTTCTTTTGCCAAGTGGGCAAAGGGCGTCAGGGTTTTCTTTAGACTTTCTCTTCAGATAAATTAATTAATGAATTCTACAATTAAGAGTAAACTTTAGAAATTCTGTGTGTCTAGATATCCCAATACGCTCCACCAATAAAGTGGAACTGGGATCACCAACATCTTTATATACATATTCATGTGTGACATCACTTTGTATTTGCATTTTATGTGCTATGAATACAATGTCTTAAACAATATACTGAATAGATTTGCTTCTACCAAAAGTAAATCTGGTGATATGAAACTCGTTCTAAGCCAGTGTTTCTGAACCATTCTAGGGTTCTTTCAGAGATTGCTAGGGTTTCCTTGAACAATGAGCAATTTGTGTCTCTCAGGTCAGTTTAAGTGACACCAATGATCTTTTTGGCAGTCTGTAAGGGTGATATTTGTCCCAATAGCCACAATGCCACACCATGTACTCTGAAATGTGGATATAGTAATTATAGCTGATCCAAAGACCTGAAAGTTTTTTCAAGGGTTCCCCCATGTTAAAAAGAGAAACACTAAACCAGACTCTAAACTATTAAAGCAAACACTGACTTGAATAATGACAATATCAAAATGGCACAAAGTTAAAAATGGAAAATGTTGGTAGGAATGTTCAAATGATTTTTTTCTAGGCTTCATCATTGGTATTATTTTGAATAAATATATTGAAATATATATTGAAAACGGTAAATATTTTTATATCTGCAGCTTTTCCCTTGATGATGCTGCCAAGGACCTTGTTCAAGCACTTTCCAATATAAAGTGACAACACTAACGATTAATGTGACAATTCCCCCTATGTAAAATACCGGCGGCTATGCCAACCCATATTTCAGTTGTCAGTATCAGGATACCTGCTCTTAGACATGTCATGCAGCGCTTGCTGGAATCCTTTAGATATTCAGGAAAGGGTTACACAAAAGCTAGTAGATAGCTTTAGATAAGCAGGACTGAGATGTAGCAAAGAGTGGCAAAAACAGTATTTTATAAAAATATATAAAAATTTTAATAATGAACAATGCTTTATCAAGGTCATTCATTTAGGGATCTATTTATAAACATGTGATTCTGACATTCACTGGTGGAAAATCTTCCAGGTCTATGTCTTTCAATGGCAGTAATTGATTCAGAATGTTTCAGTGAATGTCAGATTCACTGCTTTATACATAGACCACTTAAAGTTTACATGTACTAAGAGGGAAGAACAGAAAAAGTCATTGTTGATTGGCACTTTAATTTAATGGCACTTTAGTTTAATGGGTAAGCAGGAAGCATTCACTATAAATGAAACAAATCTTAAAATATCAAAATAAGAGGGGGTGCTGATAAGTTCCTGGCTTTGCCCAGAAAGAAGAGAGCCAGAGTTATGAAATAACACATTTATTAAAAATATTCCCCCCTAAGACTGATGCACGTGGTACAGCGTAGTTGCAGCTTTTCTAGACTGTTCAAATAAAAGTCCTTTGGTTGGGCCGCAAACCAGCTCTCAGCAGCATTTTGGACGTCAGAAATGTCCTCAAAACGTTACTCCAGGTGTTTCTTCAAATTCAGGAACAGATAATAGTCTGAAGGGGCCAGATCAGGTGAGTAGGGGAGATGGTGGACCAATTGGAAACCCAGGGTTTTCAATTTGGCAGCCACAACGTTGGACGTGTGCGTAGGTGCATTGTCCTGCAAAAAAAGGATCCCTTTGATCAACCTTCCACGGGGTTTCGCCTTATATGCCTCCTTCAGCTGGTCCAGGAGGTTAGAATATTACTGTCCGGTGATACTAGAACCCTGAGGTCCACCAACAGAATACTGTCTTTGTCCCAGAAAACAGACTCTATGACTTTTTTGGCCGATTTCTTGGTTCGGAACTTCTTCGGCAGCCGGGATCCGCTGTGGCACCATTCCTTTGACTGTTCCTTGGTTTCAGGATCATAGATGTGGAGCCAGGTTTCATCCTCAGTCACTAACCTAGCCAAAAGGTACTGTGCAGCTTCAAAATGGGCCAAAGCGGCTTTGGATGCTAGAACTCATTCCTTGGAGAGCTTTAAATATTCAGACCCTATAGGTCTAAAACTATTGTGGTGATTCGGGATGAGGTTCAGGTTTGCCCTACCACAATTTCAAGACAAATCCTATTTGACTAGTGAATGTATGTACAAATTCACTCAAGAACCGTAAGTAGTAAGTAAACAAATAAGTACAAGAACAGTCTGCACCTTAACTACCTTTAACTAATTTACCTAAAATTTATGATTGCCATTTTTCAACCTGAGCTATTTGTTCTAGAAAATTTTGACCTACCTTTGCTAAAAAAAAAGTGTCCTGCTTGTGGCCATTTTTACATTACTCTATTATTTGTGGTCTGGTATTTATTGTAATAAAACACCTGCCAGTTTTGGCCCATTATCTTTGAACTAAACTCTCCTACTTTTGGGCATTTTTACACCTCTATACCCTATGCAGTATCTAAATTCTTGCAGTAATGTCCTTTCCTGTGTTTTTTGTCTACTATATTTGGGGATAGCCTTGCTCATTAAAATAGTCCTGCTGCCGGCTAATTTTATACTGTTGTGTGACCTGTTGACTTATAATTCTTTAGTAAATCACCTACATGTACTCTTTTTCTAGTACATTTCCTTTCTACATTATTTATTAAAAAAACATATTACTGACAGACAATTTTTTAGAGTTGTAACATCTGTGCTCTTTTCATTCCTAATGAGAGCTTGATAGAAACTGGTCAGCGGTAGGACAGGTTTAAAGAATAGCAACAGCAATGTAAATGGCCATTATTATCTTCTAATCAAAGTAGTACCTTTGGTAAATGAAACTTGGGTGGATTTGTACTTTATTAGTGATGATACCTGTAGAAACAACTCAAACACTTTGCTGCCACTGCTGAAATCATTGCAAGAACAGTAATTGTCTGCATGTAAAGCTAATATTTTGGCTTCAGCCATTTTATTAACCTGAAACAAGCATAAAGGTATTGATGTGACAAATTGGAGGACAATTAGCTGAATGTATCAGTTGCATACTCTTTCTGGGTCATCAGTGATTAGGAATGTGATAAAAGCAGAACACCAATCAGGAAAGATGAATTGTTGAGAACAATGTCGGAAATGGCAACTTACATAATATTAGGTCCACTTTAAGTACACTTACATGTTAACTACCTAGTGGTTGAACTTAATGAACTTATGTCTTTTTTCAACCTAACCTACTATATAACTATGTTAATGCACACCTAAGATACAAATAAAGGGATTGGCATTGAGTAACAAAGAACTTGGTATATAATGATGTATTTTACTGTTTTTTTTTTGTTTTTTTTAGTTTTGTTGGTAAAAGATATATAAAGTTTACCAAAAATATTATATGCAATTTATCCCTGGCATCAGAGGTAAGGCCTTTTTTAGACATTGAAAATCACACAGGTAGCTGGTGCCAGATACCTTTATATGCACCTTAAAACATCTTTCAGAATCAACAGCAGCACTTGTCGAACTTTTGTTGTGCAGATGAGTACAGTCCCAGTGTAATTTACTGCACCATTATCAGTAACTGATTCTACTTGGGGTTAAACTTTGGTCTGTTTGGTCTTAGACTGTTTCCTTGCATGACTGCCGCTTTGACTTTTGATAACTGACCGGAGTGTTGCTTAGTGAATCCTGATTTGCAAAATCTTAAATGCTTGCACCTGGTTGTGTTCCTGTGTCCAAAATGGATGACTGACTTCCTTTTTAAACCCTGCAAGCTTCCTATTGCTTTTGACTGATTATTGTACTTTATCCCTTGCGCTTGCACACTGTTATTTTTTAATTTGTAATTAACTAATTACAACTTGGACTTTGGCACTTTATCTCCAACTGGATGTACCCATGGACTTGCCTCTGCTGCTGAGAGCTAATGGCAACTCATCCATTTATTAGCCTGCTGTGGGTTCCAGGGGCCCAGATGCCCAATTCCCCCTTTGGCTGCCCAGCCACCATCTAACCCCCTCAATGAAATCTCCCACCAGCCTTCAATAATGACACTAAACCCATTGCTGGATTAAATGACTTAAAACACCCGCTTTATTAACTTATATATTAACAATAAATGTAAATATATATATATATATAAATATATGTATATGCATAACTCCCAAAAACCACAACATCTTCTCATGTAACATGCATTTTTAGCTACATTTTCCCAAAACTTCCAACACAACGTAACCAAATGAACACCCAGTATCCTCCAACCACTAACACTTGGCTCTAGGTCCTCAAGAGGGGCCATCTTTTTACCACCTTCAAATAGGGTCTGCCAATCCCTAATTCTTATATCCCCAGCTGCACCACACCAACTCGGGACGTTACCTATCACAAAGCAGCCCCTTCACCAGCATCCATACTGCAGTTACTTTTTCTGTAAGCACTCCACCTTTTAGAGACACCACACCTAAGTTTGTTCCCCACCACCCAAACAATACTCAGATACTACCCTCAAAGACCTGCCAACCGCCCAAGCCTATAAATCACAACCACAACCCTCCCAATCAACCATGCCCTAATAGAGGGTGGGTGGGTCACTTTCCCCTCACTGCTTCCTCTCTAACTGACCCCACGTCCTTTTCTTATAACCTTTGGACCCCCACCCTTATTTTTTAAAACCGCCAATCCTGCTCTGACCTCACCAAACTAACCATCCCCGCAATTACCCTTCCAAACTTGTGCCCTGAGCCCACCACATGTCCAGCTCTCCTCCTTTGGCCTCAGCTCCAGTCTTCTCAGTCTTCTGGTTCAACACCATGTCTGCAGACTACTGACAACCACAAGGGATTATGGACTACACTCAGTCCTCCAGCATCAATGTAAACTGCAACACATTAGCAAATGTAACCATGTTTGATTGCAGCTCACGTATAGAACGCTAGAACCTGTCCCAATTCAATTCGGTGGAAGCAGCTGTCTGCTCAAGGGAGGACAGAAGAGATATGTTGCATCCAGGAACTGCACCACAAATCACAATGCCACTAAATGGGCCTTCATATCCTTCAAATCCTGATGATGTCATAAATTTAATCACAGGTGCAGATTTTTATATAAATATATATATATATATATAT
>NC_092865.1:65706057-65706778 GCF_032062135.1 Pyxicephalus adspersus | reverse complement strand
TAGGGGCACTGATATCCGATAGGGATACTGATACCTGAAAGGGATACTGATACCTGATAGGGGCACTGATATCCGATAGGGATACTGATACCTGACAGGGATACTGATACCTGACAGGGATACTGATACCTGATAGGGGCACTGATACCTGATAGGGGCACTGATACCTGATAGGGATACTGATACCTGATAGGGATACTGATACCTGATAGGGGCACTGATATCGGATAGGGATACTGATACCTGACTGGGGCACTGATATCTGATAGGGATACTGATACCTTATCGAGGCACCAATATCTTATAGAAACATTGATATCTGATAGGGATAACCTGAAGAGACACCAATAACTTATGGGGATATTGATATCTGATAAGGACACTGATACCTGATAGGGGCACCGATATCTGATAGGGATGCTGATACCTGTGGAGCACCGATATCTGTTGGGATACTGAAACCTGATAGGGGCACACATATCTGATAAGGATACTGATACCTGATAGGGGTATTGAAAACTGATAGGTGTACTGATACCTGATAGGGGAACCAATATCTGATAGGGATACTGATACCTGTGAGGGCACTGTATCTGATAGGGATACTGATACCTGATAGAGGAACCAATATCTGATAAGGGTACTTATACCTGATATGGGCATTGGAAGCTGATAGGGATACTGATACCTGATAGAGGAACTAATATCTGATAAGGGTACT
>NC_092865.1:65697523-65705025 GCF_032062135.1 Pyxicephalus adspersus | reverse complement strand
CAAGGAATTCACTGTGGCTAGGAAGAAGGCATGCAGTGCTTGAACACACTGTGAACTAATCCCAGCCAGCAGCATGAATCGGCTGGTTGATTAAATGGAAGATACGTGTGGCAGATCACTTCACAATTGCCTCTCCATTTCTCCTGACATCATTCAGAGGTCAAGTTTCATTTTAAGTGAATCTGACAAATTAATAATGTTAGGCTGTTCTAAATGAATTAGTAATCAGTTTCTATACACGGGGCCACTTTAGTAAGAGACCCTGTCGCAGATCCCATTAGTGGTCGTTGGGTATCTCAAAAAACAGTGATGACCATGGCTACCCATCTTCTGCGGAGAATGATGGGCAGTCTGAGATCTGACGGTTCTTTCTTGATTTTGTGTGGCAGGAACCGACCTAGCACATTCTATCCTAGATGAATATTGCACAGCTTAGAGACGGGGCAGGAGTTTTGACTGCAGAAATCTTTGAACTTGCTGTGAATCCTTTTCACCTGAATACATTTAATTCCTGAAACAACCTAATTCCCATGGTGGTAAGGGATGTTTGAATCTGTTACTTGCATTCATCATCTGCTTATGTATAGGACATTTTAGGGGTCTATTTATAAAGCAGTAAATCTGACATTCACCAAACATTCTCTGATGGAGAAATATTCACCATAACTAAAATCCAAAGTCAGCTACAATAATTTTATAAGCTGGCCTGTTCTATTTTAGGATGACATCTATATTCATGTTGAAGTACTCAAGAAGTAAGGCGTGTTCACATAACATAATACATTTTCACTTGGTTTTGATAGAACTAAGTGAAAAAATCACATTGCACAGGATCTCCACTAATAGAAGAAGGATTCTTTTTCAGAACTGTTTGCTTGCACATATTTGGATAATTAAAGTCAGTGTATATTTGACTAAGTTTAGTGAAACTGGTAAAAAAGAAATACCCAATCATATGCAAGGTAAAGATTTTTGTTTGCACATGATTGGAGGCTGAAATCAGTAGAGCTACACATCATTCACTAAGCAAAGATAATTATGCTTTTGAAAACAATATGTAATCTTGCTAAGTGAACATCCTAAATGCCCTTAATAAAGCAACCCCATTGTGTCTAAGTCACCCTCTTCTTCCCAAAGAAAAGGTTAGCATTGTGGCCTTTGCAGTGTTAGGTCCCAGGTTCAAATCTCGGCCAGGGCAATATCTGCATGGAGTTTGCAGGTTCCCCCCGCACTTGCGTGGGTTTCCTCCCACATTCCAATAATATGCAGCTAGGTTAATTGGCTTCTGCCCCAAAATTGACATTTGACTGTATTAAGTGACATATGACTATGGTAGGGACATTAGATTGTGAGCTCCTTTGAGGGACAGCTAGTCATATGACTATGGACTTTGTAAAACACTGTGTAATATGTCGGCGCTATAAAAATAATGGCTAATAACAAATAAATGAAACAGCCAAAATATCTAATTTTGTACATGAATCAGATCTGCTCAGTGTCCAGCTACAAAATGTTGAGATCAATGGATGGCTACAGACTGGTTCTGATTTTATTCATTCTACTACATATTTCTAAACAAGGCAACGAGACTATACAAGTCCTACAATACATTATCAGAGTCCATATATAATTGTCAAAGAAACATTTAAACAACCATTATTTCAAACAATACACCCACACATTTGAGAGTTCCAGTTGACCAATTTTCTCATCAATCAACCCATTAATGGAAGTTACTAACTGGAAACCTCTCACATTGGGCCTGATTTATTAAAGCTCTACACTTTCATCAGTGAAGCCAGGGGATCAAGCAAACCTGGAATGGATTTCCTTAAAGTCATTTGATATTTGCTATGTTTGCTATGAAAATGTTTCAAATTCTGGTCCAGATAAATTCCAGGTTTGCTGGATCACCCAGCTTCACTGATGAAAGTGTATTCTCAGCCTTGGAGAGCTTTATTAAATCAGGCCCATGTGTAAACATTTCCATTGTCATATACTTTCCTGATCTTAAATACACTACCCAATCTTTCCAAGTAAACTTTTCTAATAAGCATGATTAAAGAAATAACCTCCATACAGTTCTGCTATGGCAAATATCAAAACGTTGAAGTTACCAGCACCGAGTACCACTTCTAATTTTTTTAGGTCCACATTTCCAAGGCAAGGCTTAGGTCCACATTTCCAAGGCAAGACTTGTGAGATTATTTCTGTTCCTCTAGAATGTTGTGTTTAATAAATCCACATAAATCTCTGTACAGTCACATATTTTCTAATTATTCATTCTCTGTGTGCAAAGCAAGTAGGAGCAAAGCCCCAGGATGATGTGCCTAATATCTTGCCCATAGCAACAAATCTAGAACTTTCATTCCAAGCTAGCATTAGCTACCACACCTCCTAACACTGCCCAACTATTCCACAAGCATGTGTTGAAATCAAATGGTTCTGAAAATTAAAAAAATAAAACATAATTTATCTCAGCCTACCTAATCATTTAATGTCAACTATATCCAAATATATCAATTTGAAGGGAGGGGGAGGAGCAGAAGGGGGAGGGGGGAGGCTTTATAGGCACTGGTTAACTGTGTTTAAAGGGTAGTCTTTATTATTATGTTAACTTACAATAATCCATAGCTAAAATCTGATCAGTGTATGTATGTTTACAGTACACATCAAGATATATAAAAACAAATATAGTTCGCTTATACATTATTTTTATAAACACACGTTTTTGTAAATGATTTACAGATCAGTTAACAAGTCCCATGCCCGACGCGTTGCGCCTGAATTGGCTTCATCAGGGGATATCAGAGTGAGTTAGACCCAAACTACAGTTTCAGAAAACTAGAAAGAACCATAGTATTAACAGTTTGTTATGAAGCATATAGTCTAAATCTCTAATTATAGATCCTATTATGATTTTGTCATATATATGTTTACTACATCTTGATCATCCAAAATATGAACCATTACATTGTAAAGAATGGTAAAATTAGAATAGTAATCATTGCATTAATTACAGTACAAATGGTAAGAAAGTGGCTTTCAAATACATGGCTTTTTTTTGTGACTCCATTAAACCAAATATACTAAAATAATAAAAGGACATAAAGTTTTAAAGTACTTACATAAAGTGTGTGTGAGTTATTTAGTGTGTTGATGATTATTAGTAACTCTTCAGAAAAATCATCCCAGTGCTGATAGGGTTGCTGCAAATATTATTTTTTTGGCTGAAATTCCTAGTGGGGAAAAATATCATCAAGGTTGCCAAT
The DNA here is from genome assembly GCF_032062135.1 of Pyxicephalus adspersus. Lineage (NCBI taxonomy): Eukaryota > Metazoa > Chordata > Amphibia > Anura > Pyxicephalidae > Pyxicephalus > Pyxicephalus adspersus. Next base: position 65,701,753 of record NC_092865.1, on the reverse strand, counting down.
CTGTTGGATATATAAGAAATATCCAAAAAAAGGTTTCTGATAAGGGATGAGGAATTGTAATTGAGACTTACTTGCTGTAAGAAATCTATTCAATTCATGTCTTGTTAAGAGAAAGTGTACAACTTTGCAAACATTTTTCTTTTTGCTTCATCCCTAAAATGATATAGGGACCTGCATTTTCTTCACTATACATTCTATGTAAGTATTATTCATGATAACTAAATAATCTATATGGAGCAATGTAGGCATATAATATAATGATAACTCCTTTTATCCACAATACCACATCAGATATATTTAAAACTGTTTACTTCAGACAAATCCCAAAATCAATTATCCCTATAGCAAGGTAAGCTTATTTCAGTATCCTTTAAAGAAAATCATCAGGGACCTTTGTGGGCTATAAAGTTATCTTCAATACCTAGCTTTTGGAAAGCATCATTTGAACATCAATCAACCACTTTGTTATCACGGACCTCAACGCCACATTTTATCTGCGCCCAAACACTTTCTTTCAACAAGACATGAATTGAATAGATTTCTTACAGCAAGTAAGAGTCAATTACAATTCCTCATACCTTATCAGAAACCTCTTTTTTGGATATTTCTTAAATATCCAACATATTGGCAACCTTGATGATATTTCCCCACTAGGAATTTCAGCCAAAAAATTTATATCTGCAGCAACCCTATCAGCACTGGGATGATTTTTCTGAAGAGTTACTAATAATCATCAACACACTAAATAACTCACTCACACAATTTATGTAAGTACTTTAAAACTTTAATTCCTTTTATTTTTTTAGTATATTTGGTTTAATGGAGTCACATACAAAACCCATTTATTTGAAAGCCACTTTCTTACCATTTTACTGTAATTAATGCAATGATTATCATTCTAATTTTACCATTCTATACAATGTAATGGTTCATATTTTGGATGATCAAGATGTAGTAAACATAAATATGACAAAATCATAATAGGATCTATAATTAGAGATTTAGACTATATGCTTCATAACAAAATGTTAATACTATGGTTCTATCTAGTTTTCTGAGCACTGTAGTTTGGGTCTAACTCTCTCTGATATCCCCTGATGAAGCCAATCCTGGCGAAACGCGTCTGTAATGAGACTTGTTAACTGACCTGTAAAACATTTACAAAAACGTGTGTATATGAAAATAGTGTATAAGCTAACTCTATTTGATTGTTTTTATATTACTTGATGTGTACTGTAAACGTACATACACTGACCAGATTTTAGCTATGGAAAATTGTAAGTTAACATAATAATAAAGACTACCCTTTTACAGAGTTACCCAGTGCCTAAAAAGCCTCCCCCCCTTCTGTTCCCCCTCCCTTCAAATTGATATATTTCATGAGGCTGGCACTACTTCAGGCTCACCTGAACGTCAATTCCATAAATGCTCGACTGAATTTATACTTCCTTGACTATTGTTTAACTATATCCAAATAGAAATTCCAAAATGTAAACCACCTCGTTTAAAAAGTGCACTTACCCAAACTTGAATTGATGTTCTATAGTGACCTGGTAGCCCTTGAACCCAGAGCATCCATGTATGCAAATACTGACTTACAGGTGAAGATTATTTTGCTTCTACCATGTTTTACCATCCCTGCTTCCTTCTTCCCATCATCATTAATATAATAATGGCTTTTTTTAAAAACACCTTATTTAACACCTAGCACCTAGCAATGTCATTGGGGGGTCTGTGTGCTTCTCTAACAGACAAGTCATGGCTGGCGCAATGAAATTAAAGTAAGCAATTTCAGTACTGGAAAAAAGCCTGTACAAGACTGGAGATAAGGCTAGAGTTATTCTTTAAGCTAAGAAGTCATTGATATGCCATTTCCTCAATGTGAGGCCCTCATTATGTTAGATTGCTTCTGCAATTAAGGGGAAGGAAGAGGGTGGACCAAAGTGGCGACTTTCTACCTGACGTCAATATTTGCATTCATTATTTGGAGCTCCTGGAGAGCTTTAATGGTGGAGTTGGAATGTTATTAGAAGGTTACAACAATATTACAATCAATTGTTTTGAGTCTTCCACGGATCATAATAAAGAACCACAATGCATCATTTGGCATCCAGTACACATCCAGTAACAAATATTACTCAAAAACAATAGAAAATACATCAAATACACATCTTTAGTAATTATAAATAATTAATAGTGATATTATATTACATAAATTATAGAATTGTGCAGAATTCTTTGCCAGTGGATCATCTCTGGCAAAGCAGATTATTTCTTCTTGGTGCACCAGCTAATGCATTACTCAAATCTAAAGTCTTTCAATACACAAATCATAATAAACATTCTTGTTCCTTTAAGTGCCATTGTTGTAGACTAGGCATTGTATATTTTTTTCCTCAATTCCTTCTGTAAGTTAAGTGAACAGCCAATTAATTTACCAAGCAATAGCTAAGTATTTTGAAGGCAAGAGGGGATGCTGAACATCATTGGCAACAACCACTGAAGTACAGTTATATTACTCATTGCTTCTATGAAGGTTTTATCTATACATTGTCAGAAGGCTTGGGTCTGTACTTGGTAATTATGTATTATTAATGGAGTCTTAAAGTCTGTGGTTTTACACTTATCTGGAGTGAAGATTGCACATCACCTCTACAACCCTGGTAATCATACCTCTGATTAAGAATATCACGATGGTACCATTATTTCCTTCAGGTCCATGGCAATACTAATACTTTTAAAATACATGTAAAAGAAAAGTGACGTGCTAGAGCAAAGACATACATATATAAAGCTAATTCAAACATAGTGTTATATTATTTATTATACTATTATATCTGTAAAATGATTGTATGTATAAATCAATTCTTATCTTTTAAATCACATACGTTATCATATGTTTCCTTTTTTTACAACTCTAAATCTCTTTATTTACAAAAGTTGTATCTTAGATGTAAAATTGAGAATATTTTATTTAACAAAATATACTTAAAGTGAAATAAACTATACCGTTCCAATATATTGTTATTGGTAAAAATTATGTAGTTAAAAAGTTGTCTAAATATGTATAATGTGTCTAATATGTTAGGGTGAAATTAAACAAGGTAGAAATTTTCCTATGAGCAAACTCAGATTATGGTAAATTCAAAGTACATTTTTGCTATTTCAATAACCAGTTTGCCATAAACCTAATTTGACTTGAAGAAACCATCCCAGTAAAATACATAAACATTAACATTAATATATAAACATTGTACACAGTGATATAATTATCCTATACAGTAAAGCCAACTGCTTGCATTGTTTCAGTCTCAGGTCACCACTTAGGAACACAATCTAACTTCAGGGCAGCTATAAAATATGGAAAAACCCTATTAGACTACATCATTCAAAAAAGTAAAATGAAAACTGTTGATCCATGAGCTGAAATGGATATATCTAATATAGTTTTCACTGGGTCTCAAAAATGTTAGTGGCTATGCCATAAAGTGAGACCTTACTACAGTAAACCACACCTAGAAATGTATAAAATGTATATTTCGGTGGTTTCAACATTAAACATTTAAAGTTAAATACTGAAATGTTTATTTATTAATAGTAAGGTTAAGATAAAGTGTATATACATATAGTATATATATATATAGTATAGAGAGAGAAATGTGTGAGAGTGTGTATATTTCTTCTAATCTAATTTATATATACATATATATATATATATATTAGATTTCTCAATTAAAAAATTATTACCTGCACTTGCCAACATACAGTATGCTCCTCTAGGCACACATACTACTTTAATAAAATCACCCATATTGAATATATTGATCTCTATATGTGTTTAAATTTGCATGGTAAGCCTAAATATTTTAATCCAACATACTCAGATTATCATAAAATAAACTCTTGATTAATAAACAGGGGGAACTGTCCAGCACTTTGCATCCTAGGCAGCTCAGCCAAATGTCATCCTTCTTACCTCCTCCATTCTTGTAGCAAAGGTAAGGAAACCTCCACACATTTCCCAGCCCAATAATTTCCCCTGCCACAGACAGCACAAATTCCACTTTGTTATTCCAATGGCCCCTTTCATTGACTTTCTTGTCGTTGCTGTGGACCAGGTTGGAACTTGAAGCTTCAGCATCCAAAGCATCCTCAGGTTTCCCATTAATCACAGGGATAGTCTTTTCAGCTGTCATGATTCTTGCTTAACCTGTCATTGTAAAAAGAGAT
>NC_092865.1:65691772-65697258 GCF_032062135.1 Pyxicephalus adspersus | reverse complement strand
TTCAGTATTGTGTTTATGAGAGGCACAAGTTTATAGAATAATAAGTATGATATGCAATGCATCCTTTTCCAATAAAATACTAGATGTCACCATGGCCAGTATGCATCCCTTCACCCTGTGCATGTTTTTATGAAATGTGTTTGTGTTTATAGATTTTCTTTCAAGATCCAAGGAGCAGGCTAACAGAATTCTGATCAACTGAATACAGAAAGAAAAAGGAATAGATATTAAAGCACTTACCCTGTATTGTTTCGGCAAGACGGTAATAGTGGATGGTAGCAATGATGTTACTGTTCACGTTACCCATAAAATGGATAATTTGCAAATGTTCTGTCTTAGCAGGAGTGATGTGATAGCAGCCTCCTCCTGTTCACTCCCCCTCCTCTTCCTCCCCCTCTCCCAGACTATCCATCTCACTCTATAGCTTTCCAATCTAGGGAATACATCTAAGGTGCTCAGTGGTGAAACCCTAAGCTGTGTTTTCTTTATTGGTCTAATATCTTTGCAAGAATTCTTTATTTACAGTTTAAATCGGCACATGTTTAGCACTCATTGCTAAATTCAGATGCTTTGCACTTGGCGTGTCTTTGGCTTCTGCACATTATTTTGCACTGATACTGTGTAGCTTTTATTATTATTATTATTATTATTATTAATAAACAGGATTTATATAGCGCCAACATATTACGCAGCGCTGTACATTAAATAGGCTTGCTATAATGTTCTCATGTTATGCATGCATTACATGGAACACCTGACATTTCCACTGTCCTTGTAGACCTAAATGTAAATGTGTACGGTTTTGATTTTTAAAAGCAATGGATTATTAAAAACAGAGCTTGTTAATATTTCAATCTGGGTATTTATATATATATATATATATATATATATATATATATATATTTATATGTAAGATAGCAGCGGTCGCCAACCGGCAGCTCTGTCCCCCGTATGGCACAACCTGCCCACTCTCCCATCGCAGGCTCAGACCTGTTTGCTAAACATATTGGGGGGACAGTAGTGTAGGGCTGTAGACACAACTTTTGTTGCGTCCGCAGCCCTGTGCCATTGTCCTCCCAGAATTTACCAAGAAGGTCTGAGCCGGAGTGGGCAGGTTCCGGCATCATGACGTCACTCTGGGGGAAGTTTCTTCCCCTTTGAATGACACACGACTCCCCACGCATGCGTGATCCAGGTTCTGTTGACTTAGTTGTCCGTGAGGTCCGAAAGGTTGGCGATCACTGTATTATAGAACATGCTTGAATGTAAAGCATATATATTCCCCACTACAAAAAATAATATTTTGTAGCCCACTAGTTACTAAATCAGGTGGCAACATGAACGTTCTTCTACAGGATTTCGATGTTTTTTTTACTTTATAATAATACACTTTCTGTTAGGTGATTATGGTCACTCGTTCCACTGTAACTATGTCTGTTACCCTCGGACAGTGTTTCTCAGTGTTCTCTGGAACCCAAGGATTCCTCTAGAGGCTGCTAGGGGTTCCTTAAGAAATTAGCAGTTTGTGACTTTCAGGTTAGTTTAACTGACACCAATAACACAGCTAAACAAAAATATTTTAACTTGCCAAGGATCTTTTAATATATTTAGTGTATTTTAGGTCTGCTGAATCCAGAAATGACATCAGTTGCACTGAATTGGCTCTAGTTCTTGTGATACAAGAATCCGAATAGACGATTTTACCAACAACAAATGTTCACACAGCATAATATTATCAATCTTTATTTACACCAATGTTTTGCATTTTATATAATAAATGTAGCAATATTTTTATGAAACTTTAATTTGCCTTTTTTTTATTCATACAAGAAGTTGTTTAAATGACCCTAATGTATTTTGCTACATTTGTGGTGAATATTCCCAGCAAAAACAGAGAAGAGACATTAGAGAATTTGTGAAACAAGCATATCTTGCATATTTTGGTATTAAACTGGCGGACCAAGATAAGTATTGGGCTCCCCATATGGTATGCAAAACTTGTGTAGAGTGTCTACGACAGTGAAAAATTGGAAAACTGAAAAATTTGAAATTTGGTGTACCATGGTATGGCGAGAGCCCAAAAATCATCATGAAGATTGTTACTTTTGTGCTGTGAATGTAAAAGTTTTCAATCGTTACAAGAAAAACAAGTGGGAGTACCCGAATTTGGAATTAGCAAGACGACCTGTGCCGCATGGTGCTGATGGTCCCATACCAGTGTTCAGTCCCTGATATTCCTGTATCTGGCATGGAGGATATACAGGGTTTGGATTGTAATCCAGGAGTAAGCAGTGGAAGTGAATATGAAGGAAGTGTTTCATCAAACCAGCAGTTCTCCCAAGAAGAGTTCAATGATTTAATTTGTGACCTAAGTCTGTCAAAACAAGAATCTGAACTTTTAGCATCCAGGCTAATGGTTTATATGACAAGAGAGATAACACTCCTACCATATTTCAGTGAAGATGAAGACTTTCCAGTGTACTGATGTAACATCCCTGGACTACTAGCTCATATGGGATTACCAGAATACCGAGCAGAAGACTGGCGGCTTTTCATAGACAGTTCCACTCGAAGTTTGAAATCTGTTTTACTGCATAATGGCAACTACTATGCATCAATTCTAATTGGTCACTCAACAAAACTTGAAGAAGAATATGAAAATGGTCTTACAAAAGCTTTGCTATCATGAAAACCAATGGTCCATATGTGTTGATATTAAAATGGTGAACTTCCTACTTGGACAGTATAGTGAATACACAATGTACCCATGTTTCATCAGCTTGTGGGATAGTAGAGCAAAGCAGGATCACTGGAAAAAGTGACATGGCCTCCAAGGGAAAACATGAAATAAGGTGCAGCGAACATCATTACCAAGCCAATGGTTGACAAAGAAAAACTTATTCTCCCTCCACTACATAAAGTTGGGATTAATGAAGCAATTTGTTAGAGCTCTGAACAAGGACGGTGATTGCTTCACATACATTTGTAGATTCTTCCCTGGATTGAGTACTGAAAAATAAAAAGCAGGAAACTTTGATGGACCCCAGATTCGGAAACTGATAAATGATTCAAATTTCACAAGTTACATGACTGATACTGAAGCTTCTGCCTGGCACAGCTATGTCATGGTTGTCAAGAACTTCTTGGGTAACCAAAATTATGAAGAACTGGTACATAAACTTGCTCTTAAACTTTAAAAATTTGAGTGCTACTATGAGCATAAAGGAACACTATCTCCATAGCCATTTGCAAAAAACCTTGGCGATTTCATTGAAGAACAAGGGGAGAGGTTCCATCAAGATATAAAGAGGATGGAAGAAAGGTATCAGGGCAGGTGTGATAGACATATGATGGCAGACTACTGCTGGAGCCTTCAACGTGATTGTCCTGATCATCAGCATAAAAGGAAATCATACAGAGTTTTTTTAATTATTTCTTTGTGATTAGTTCTGTAAATATACTGAATATAGAATATATTGACATTAACTATTTCAAAAATTTGTATAGGTAGGAATATCTAGTTTAATTTTGCTTATTTTCATGTTTCATTAGTTTTCTATGATGTTATTTTTGAGGTAATTATTTTAAAAACTAGAGTCAATCAGGTCAAACAGGGTGATTCAGCAAACCTGGAATGGATCTGGTCCAGGATTGGAGAGCTTTTATAAAAGAACTTTAAAAGCCATTCTTTCAACTGACCCTCACATTAATATACTGTGAGTTGTGGATATAGTAATTATAACAGGGGTTCCTTGAAAGACCTGAAATGTATTTCATGCCCTCCCCCCATGTTAAAAAGTTTGAGAAACACTGTCCCAGGTTTTTCACCTGCTTTGGACTACAATTACTTAAGCTAACATTTTATTAAGTTCTGAATTGGGTTTGTAGTGTTTTGGTATGGAATAAAGCAGTGAGAGACTGTTGATGGTAAAAAAAGGCTGACTGAGTAAAAATGTTCAAATAGTTCATATATTAATTTTTTAGGAAACCCTTTAGGGAGCACTCTGTTAGTCTATAGTGGCCAATACCACTTGACCCTGGCTTACAACTTGGTGCTCAAGATGCAATCAGTGCCTTAAACAGATGGGCATCTATCGTTAAACAAAATGAAAAGTTTGCACGACAGCTTGGACTGGAAAATGCTAACCAGCTACGATGCAATTCTTCCTAACAGCAGACTAATCCGGTACCCTTTAACGCCCAATAGATGCAACAGCTGTCTTAAAGCAGAGCCTAAAAAATCTATTCTGCTCCAATAGATTTGCCACATAATTTCTAGGAACAGACTTTTGTTTAACAATAAGTGTTTGAAAAGCGTAAACTGAATTGGTCTTGAAAAGATTTGGTTCTTATTGCTAGTGTTGGTGTTGGAATTCAGGTTGTCCTTATATTCGACCTGAATATGGCCCTCCGAATTTGGATAGACCCAACCAGAAAAACACGGGACTCGAAGGCGCGAATTCAGCGCTCTGAATTCCAGAATCCAGAAGACCCCTTTAACAAGGTGAGCCCAGATGTCCAACTATGAGGAATAAGTACAGGGGTACATAATAGTAATATGTACCCCTGTACTTATTCCCCATGGTTGGACATTTGGGAGTCACCTTGTTACAGGGGGGCTTCCAGGTCCCAAATAAGTCATTGATAAGTACAGCCCAGGGGCCATGCGAACCTGGACCATAGGAACCTGCAGTCACAGCTGAATGGAGGCATGTGGGTGGAGGGTGCCCGTGACCGCAGCCGTACTGAAGTCATAAGACCTTACAATGGAGATTCTACATTGAGAGGTCATATGAGTTCAGTATGCCTTCCTGATTTTTTTCTTGCCTTGTACAGTATTGTGCAAAATTGTGAGAGTCTTCACATGTCTTTACAAATGTACTTGGTGGCTGTAGAAGCTCCACACTGTCCCGAAAAATAACCTGGATTTCCCCCCCGAATTCGACGTTTGACCGTCCGATCAATATCGGCCTATTCGATCGAATAGCATTCAAATCGAATAGTGAGATATTCGACCAACACTACTTATTGCAAAGAAAACAATCAAAACATTTTTTAATGGCAGATATACTCACTTTTATGCCACATAATGTATTTTCACTAACGTCTGACAACTCTCTCATGGAACAGAATATGACCTAACCATGCATATTGGCTGTGACTGTCCCATTAAAGAGGGGTAATTGTGAATTTATACAGATAATATTACTTCAGACAAGAGCGAGTATGCCAACAGTATAGGCATTAGGCAATTGGGAAACAGATTTTTATTGTATGTTGATGGTACTGTAAGCTCATCAGAATGCCTAAAAATGCAGATATAAGTCCGGTCAAACCTTATTTTAACAAAAGTAATATATTATATTAATTATAATAAAATCTGAAAATGCCTACTTTGCACTTACCAGGAAATCATGAAATCCCTTTTTTAGAACTCCCTGCTAACTTTTTACTTAAAAAATAGGTGTCATTTATTATCTAAGTAG
>NC_092865.1:65683831-65690982 GCF_032062135.1 Pyxicephalus adspersus | reverse complement strand
GCAGCGCTGTACATTAAATAGGGATTGCAAATGACAGACTAATACAGACAGTGATACAGGGGGAGAGGACCCTGCCCCGAAGAGCTTACAATCTAGTAACATGACGTGTATTACATAGAGGCAATTAATACTGTAGTTCAGTTTGGTATGCTATAATTTTACCTTTAAGCAGAATATATATATATATATATATATATATATATATATATATATACAGCTCTAGAATAACTTGAGTTATTCTAGAGGTCAATAGCTAAAGCACAATAGACCTCTTCTGAAGGCACCAGCTGTCAAAGAAGTGCAAGACTTTCAATTAGAAGCAATGGGCCTAATGTATATAGCTCTCTAAGGCTGGGCAGTATACACTTTCATTAGTGAATCTGGGTGATCCAGCAAACCTGGAATGGATCTGGTCCAGTATTGAAAACATTTGCTAGAAAATAGCAAATTTCTTTGAAAAAATCCATTCCAGGTTTGCTGGATCAGCCAGCTTCATTGATGCAAGTGTATCCTCTCAAGCCTTGGAGAGCTTTAATAAAACAAGCCCAATGACTTTACAACAAAATGTAGGTATACAATTAGATTTTTCTTTGAGATACGTCATTTGGTGCCAACCATAGACTTGTATAGGAATATTATAAAATCACATTTGAACAATATGGCATGTGTATTACATAGAGGCATCTAATACTGTAGTTGGGTTTGGTATATTATCATTTTACCTTTAAGCAGAATTGAAAATGCAACATTGTCTTGTGCTTAGTTACATTATATGTTATTGGTGTCCTCAATATGTTTTACAGAAAATGTTTCAGTTGCAATTACAGTCATAGCCCCTACTGGGTTTGGATCAGCCGATAGCTTGTTACACTGATAGAACATCAGAACTAACAGATGGGCTTGTGATGTTTTTGAGGATGTTGAAAGGTTTGGTGGAGGTGATAGAACCTTTTTCAAGTTAAAAGCTTCTGCTTCTACAGATCGTGAAATGAAAAAAAAAATGAAAGCAACGAGGACCTATTTCAAACTCTGGGTTTATTCTTTTATCTTTCATGTCATTTATTTTCTGTTCTTTTAATTAAACTACTTTAAATAATTTCAGTCTAAAATAGAGTTTGTGAAATCTTCACATACTCCATAAAACTGCTTATTTGAATTGAAAAGGACCTTAAGCGTTATTGTACCTCAAGCATTACAAATGAGGAATATTTTAACACAAGCCTTAAGGCTAAACTCTGGGCAATAGGGAAAACTACACTTGCAGTGGGGATCTTCCTAAATTGCAAGGGTTACATTTTTTATATATAACCATCAAAACACATGTTCCTAACTTTCCTCATGTCTGCAGGCTTCCTCCTTTCATGTAATTGGTTACCTAAAATCATATTTTTGACTTTTTGGCAGATCGCAGCCAATCTGACATCATCATGTACAATGGCCGTTTGCCGGCATCGCGGTCAAACAAACCACAATGCTTGTTCTCCAAGAACCAACATCTGCACATTTGACAGTTGGTGGCAGTAGGAGGTCCCAGCTCACTGTCACCCTCATTCATTCTCTATGGAGTTTCTACCTGGAAGAAGCTAATTGTAGCATCATGGTGGTGGTATAAGAGTTTTTCAAGAAGGGTATCCTATGTAAGAATAAATCTGCTTAGCTCGAATGTAACTATTGTATGAAAAGGAGGGAAAGGAGAAAGGCGGGCTTTTATATGCAAACATTGTAAAAGAAACAAATAAACAATTTATTGGTTTAGCATTATCACATAAATGAACAGAGATCTGCTATGCTGTCACCTAGACTAGACATAAATCCTGTGCTATGTACATAAGATGGTAAGCCCATGTTTTACATTTTCTCACATGGGGTTTTTAATCATTCAAAAAAATTACCAAGTATTGGTCTCATACCTGAGGCGTTTCGCCTATCATCCTAGAGGCATGAGAAAGCAGTATATGTACTGCAACCTCACCACCAGTGTGAACATAAATTTAAGAGTAATTAATTCCAAAATGGATTCAGGCACAACAACTTTCCTCATCAGAAAACCAAAAGAGCACTAGTTTGAACATAGTTAAACAGACAGATATTTCTTTTTAATGGAAAAAGGCATCAATCTGCAATAAAGTGTATTTAAATCCTAATAATGATAATAAATCCCCCAAAAAGTTCACCTGAAACTAGCTAATAAAAATACTTTTTTAGGTTTCTGTCTCCTTCTTACCTTGAAACTCATGTTAATTTAAATTAATCAAATACAAATGAAAAAAATCTTCTTCTGTAAGACAATCAATTAATATTTACCTGTTCAACTGCACATGTATAGTGTAGTGCCACAATATGAGTAGTGTGATAACATAGGTTAGAGTAAGGAATCACAAAGAACCAACATCTAACAGTTTTGAAGTGTTGAATGCTGCCGATTTTACAGCAAGATTTTTTCTTGATAACAGAGGAGTTCGAACATGGACAGTGGGACAAATCTTTTAAAAGGGCTTGTAGGATTTTCTTGAAAGGGGGCCTGGAAGTTGTGCTAAAAAGGCATGCATAGGGCAAATGACTAGATACATTGCTTCTTGACTCCCTATAGATAATATTTTCAGTTACTAACTTACTATGCCTTGTATTTACCCATCCCTATGTGGAAGCTCCCACCAAGGTATAGGCAAGGAAAATTAGATTTTTGATTATCTTTTGATTATTTTTGATTTTTGAATCATATGTTTTATGCACCAACAACAAAAAAAGCTATTATGCTATTATTTTGTAATAATGTATTCTCTGTACTTATTTAATTTTAAGTATTTTTATCAGACCAATTCCAGAATTTGTGGATTACATTTACTTATTCACTTATTCGCTCCATGCAATCAGTATACAAGTATTAGGGCTGAAGTTCAGAAAGCACAAATACACGAAATGAAGGAAGCAGAAGCAGGCAGATCCTTGCAATGGAGGTCCTCAAGTACAGCCTCCTCTCCTGCAAAAGGAACAAAGAACAACACAATAGTGGCATCATCAAATCTAATTCCAAACCTTGTGAGGCTATAGCAGCTGGAACCGACACTGCCTTAGATGATCTCATACAGCAAATATACAACTATTAGGCTGGAGATACAGGCATACCTGGGCACAGCTGCATGTCAGGATGTTTTTCAAGAATGACTTTTAATGCAGTGCATAGCCTGCCCCTTATAATCAGAGAACAGAATCAAAAAATTGTAATAGATACCCCAAACTCCTTTCCATAAAAAGACGAGCACACAGCATCCATAATATCATTGTGTGTTGGATTTTTAAAGGAGAACTCACAATTCTCTGCAGGTGAGAATAAACTGTTAATTTTATTTGTTTTAATTTTGACATTGTATTTGTCGTGGTTTGATAGCAACTTACTTATTAGCCCTATAATACCCAGTTTCTAACTACAAGATTCACCTACCCCTATAGATTGCATTGGTGCTCACCACTAAGTTTGTAAGCAAGATTCTTGCGAATGTTCCAGAATTGATGAATTCAAGGCATTGTCCTCCATTCTTAATTATGGATTATCACTTAGAGTCTCAAAGATAAAGGAATCAGGTACACTCCACCAATAGCTTACAAAGCACCTTGTGATCACAATATCCAATGTGAAAGTAGTTGGAAAGAAGTTGACTATTTGTACTTATAGTAATCTTCAGTTTAAAGTGCTAGCTCCAGGCTGTAATTTTCTGTGAAGCTTTCAGCCTTCAAATAATCACCATATTATAGCTGACATAGTGATCAAATGAGCAGAAACCATTTTGATTGCTTTGACCAAATGAGTGGGAATCCTTAGTAACAATAAAGATTAAGAGCCACCAGCCATGGTAAAACATCTACAGAACATGACATAATGCTGGAGAGTGTAAATGTGCCTCAGTTTGGAAAAAAATCAATTTAGTAATCTTATCTGAAGTTTGCTTTGCCTATTGGTTGGCAAGGTAAAAAAAAAATAACTGTAAGCCCTTTAACTTTTACAAAATAGGCAGCCACTCATAGTTTTCAAAGTAAACTTTAGACTGTGAGCCCTTTGATATGGAACACAGAAGGGCAACTTTGCCATTGGCTGACGGTTCTCAGGGGCAGTTTTGCCAAAACATGAATTACAGTTGTAAGCCTCCTGTTAATCTTTACCGTGGGCAGTGAACAGGTTTATTCATTTCTTATAGAACCAATCAGAATTTTGGATGTTCAGGGCAATTGTGCAATCAAATCAGTAGCCCTAATACTTGTATACGGATTGCATGGAGCAAATAAATGAATAAGTAAATGTAATCCACAAATTCTGGAGATGGTCCGATAAAAATAATTAAAATCAAATAAATACAGACAATAAATTAATACAAAGAATAGCATAATAGCTTTTTTTTGTTGTTGGTGCATAAAACATATGATTCATATAAAAAATCTAATTTTATTCTTGATGTAGTACTTAGGATTTTGTTTTAAGATTCTGTAAACATAAACCTAGGATGACTAAGGACATTTACTAATCTTGAATATTGTTTGTTTTCAAGCTTCTTTCATGCCTTCATGCTGGTGGAACAGCTGCCACTGAACAGAGAGCCAAGTTGTTTTGTTGTTAGTGTGGCACAGATTTTTATAGATAATAAGGAATGTATTTCTTGGAGAGTTCCAATGGTTCTGAGGTCTAAGAAAACTCGAGCTTCTAATATCATCACCACTTCCTACACATTTATATGTGTACTCAACAATGACATGGATTTACCATTCAATTTTCTGGGGAAAGGTAAATGAACCCAAACGAGGACTTGTTGTCCATAGTGTAGTGTGAAGCAGAAGGTTTCAGAGGACAAACATGAGTGTGACTTTGGGAAATGAAAGCAGAAGTTGCAAAAATACTTTGGTCTTGGGTTCCATGCTACTTTGGTGTTGCAAGGAATGTGCGGCATAGATCTATGCACACACACTAGAAAACTGTCACTCAAGATGAACAATTGTGATAATCGTGGATGAAAATCTAGTGTGTACAGCAGTCCCCAATGGCAAAGGACCAAAGAAGAAGAACTGCTGTTCATTCCCATGGAAGAGGATACAGAGACGAGCTTCCTTTTCATCCTTCCCTCTACAAAGAATTGAACCCCTTTGTGCATATAGCACTCATTCCCTCTACTGTCACTGGAAATGATCACAAAAGGCAAATTCCAGTTACAAAAACTAGACTGTACATAGCTTATGAAACTTTGCACATTCAGGCCTAAGTGACAGAATCTTTTTGAGGCTCATTTTACGTTCTCATCACTTTCTCACCGCTTAGCACTTGGTAATCTCAGTATCAGATGGTATACCCTACAGAAGGTTGATGACATTGTAGTCCTTCTCACATGGCTTTGTCCAGGCCTGGCAATCACCTGGGAGACATGATCATGGGTGGGGATAAAATGCTTCCATTACCAAGAAGCATTGTGGTGACCGATGGTACTAAATTACCAATAACTGCATGTACATGGTCAATCAATATATTCCATTAAATTGAAAACTAAAGACTATGAAACATCATCAAATCAATATTAGTCTCTAATGTTCTATTTTTCTTATTCTTGCAGAGAATATTAGGGATGATATTCAAAGCAAAGAGTGACGTAAAATCAGACAAGAGGAGAATGTAAGCAGGTGACATAAACAAAACACTATGGCAAAAATAAGAAAGAGCTTATCAAGGCCAATAAAATTATCCAACCAATGTGACAAATGTTTTTTGAAATGTGTGTTATGAGTCATTTAAAATGGCCATGAATTTATGGTTTATCATTATCATATCAAGCCTATTACTGTGTTTCCAGGAATTCTTCAAATATTTGTCTTGTTGCTAATCAAATTAATTTGAACAAATTACATATATTTTATTAAAATGGGTTGGCACTATTTGAGAGGTTTGGCAGTATTAGAGGGCCTCTCAGTGGATGTTGGAAATATTGTGGTGAAGAATACTAGTATTAATTTACTAAAAGAATCTAGGCTGTTCACTTAGCAAAGTGAATTATCCACTTCTTTTACTTAGCATAGCAAATAAGATGATGTCGTGATTCTTGTCTTTTATTTTGTGCATGATGAAGCTAGCCCTGACACATTAGAAAATGTTCAGGGGGTTTGAAATGAACTCGAAATTGAAATATGTGGCACTTGTGTTAAGCATAAATAATGCCCTTATGTTAAGTTCCAGTTATCTTCAAACCTGTGGTAGCAGGATAACTTCCAATAACGAAGGCAAGGGGATTCTGAACTTATATAAAATGTATCTGAACTCAAAACGTTCTGTTTTGTTACAGGGAATATTTAGAAATGTTATTTGCTTCGAAGAAGTATTCTAAAATTTACTTTTTCCTCCAGAAAAATAGCGATTTATAGCGGTACTTACTATTCAATCTTTAGCCATCTTGATTGGCTTGCCAGGATGATGTAACCCCCATACAGGTGCATTCATTCAGTCCCGGCACCCCAAGAGAAAGCCAAGATCCTGGCATCCTACGTTAAGTTGTGCATGCGATTTTTGACAGTTGAGGGGAGCTATCAGAAAGGTAAGTATGTTTTATGATGGAAAAGGGACATCACCTGTTCTATCTGCAATAAACCCTTGCTGGATTTCAGAATATGAAATAAGAACTTTAGTTCCGCTTTAAGATCTAAGGCACTGCTGCCTGTGACTGCTAATCTGGCATGATCTAGTTATGTGAATACAATGCTTCCTACTGTCTAACTGTCCTTCTTTCTGGATGGAAAGCATTGGTCCACTGATCTGTCTCTGCTTTTTTATTAAAAGGATCTTTGCTTCATATACTTCTGCTGTTTCTTGGTCACGACCCAACCAGTCATCAGATCCATAATTATCAATAGGGAACTCTTACAGGAGGCAAAGCATTTCCTCACCAAGAAGGTCCGTCTTCATACAGAGACACCGCGTGGAACAGGAAATGTTAAGTCTACACAATCTCCAAAGTTGGAACTTATTTAAATTTAGAGAACGCTAGGAAGATTAGAGACATTTTGAATTGTTAACCTCCCAAGCAGTCAAATTTTGTCCAAACTTCCATGCAAAAAGTGGTACAATTTTGGAAAATTTACATGGAAATTTATTTTCATTGAAGGCTATAATTCTTAGACATAAC
>NC_092865.1:65656160-65682663 GCF_032062135.1 Pyxicephalus adspersus | reverse complement strand
CTTAACAGTAATAAATAAAGAGAAAACATAATAAATAAAGGAAAAAGAAAAAGGCCATCATTCCGCATTTACAGTCACCAGCCGATAATGATTATGGTACAGACATTACGACAAGAAAAGAATCATGTCATACATTACTATCCAGCTTACTGGGCAATGTTCATCTTATAATGAGTATTGGGTCATTATTGTAGCTTACATTTCCCAGGTATGCCAGAGGTGTTAGGGACGGAAGGCAGGCAGATACATGAATAAAGAACCATATAGGGATGTTTGGGTGTAGTGAGATGAACAAAAAAGACTAACTGATTACACTTTAATATAATGTTGTATATTTATTATATTATTGTAATGTATATTGCAGTTTCCTTCTTTCACCTATTTATGACTGGTGTAAGTGTGTCTGGCTGACTTCTTTGTAGGATTCTGTATCTTAGCCCAAACCCTAACCAGAGAGGTTTCTGAATCTTTTTCTAATATATATCACTTCTGATCATGTTTTAAGAAGTTTCCTACGTCTTTACAGGTAAACGTTTCATTTGATTAGACATAAGAAACACAAAGATATTATTTACAGGCTTTAATGCTAAAACTGTGCCTCCTGCTGGGTAATAACCAGGCTGTGTTTGTTAGAAAGAAATAAAGACCTAATATTATACATTACAAGAATATGAAAAAAATTTAGATGCCGATTTTATTTCAGCATTTTAATGATGTTGTGTAATCTTTTATACAATTAATTTGCATATATATACATTATAACTCAAAAGCATCCTATAATTGGATGCCACTCTAGTAGAGGAGAATGAGGTTACTTGAAGCCATACTTACCTTGGCAATAAATAAACAAACATACGGCATTGAAGGACCACTATTATAAAAAATATTGTATTCTGGTTTCTTTATGTAGTTAAAATATAGAGAATTCTGAATGCACATTAATTTTTTTATTTCACATTTTCTTTTAATCTGCATGCAAAGCAAGCTGCCCAGAAAAAAAACACTTAATAAATAAAGGAGAAATCAAATAACCAATATTTTACCAAATAACACAATGGTCAGCTTTTATTCATAGAATGGATATAACAAGTGCACATACCAATTAAAATGCCAGGTTATTGTGATGTAAAAAATGAGACCACAATAAATTAATTCAAAACTTTTCCCGCCTTTAATGTGATCTATAACCTATACAATTCTATTTAAAACAAACAAATCTGTTGAAGTGAAAAATATAAAAGAAAAAAAAAACATACAATAAGCTGGTTGCATACATGTCCATGCCCATATTCTAAAATTGTGTTAAAGCACCTTTCGATTTAATTACAGCATTCAGTATTCTTGGGTAGGAATCTATCAGCATGGCACATCTTGACTTACCAATACTTGCCTACTTTTCCCTGCAAAGGTGCTCCAAATCTGTCAGATTGGGAGGGTATATTTTGTGTACAGCCCTCTTCAGGTCATCACACAGATTTTCTATTGGATTTAGGTCTGGGCTCTGGCTGAGACATGCCAAAACTTAATTTTCCTCTGGTGAAGCCATTTTGTTGTTGATTTGGAGGTATGCTTGGGGTCATTGTCACGTTGAAAGGTGAAATTCATCTTCAGCTATCTAGCAGATGCCTGAAGGTTTTGGGCCTAAAGTGACTGGTATTTGGGACTGTTCATATCTAAAACACCAGTTCCAGCATGATACTGCCACCACCATGCTTCACTGTAGGGATAGTGTTCATTTGGTAATGCGAAGTGTTGTTTTTGTGCCAAACTTACCTTTTGGAATTGTGGCCAAAAAAATCCAACCTTGGTCACATCAGACTAAAACACATTCTCCACATGCTTTGGGAGATTTGATGGGTTTTTTTTTTTGCAAATTTTAGGGCCTGGATGTTTTTTTTTTTTCATAAGAAAAGGCTTCCATTTTGCAACCCTTCTGCATCACCAAAAACAACACATTTATACAAACCACTCCAGTTGTCGTCAGTTTAAATCCTTTGTAAAACCATAGTTTTTAAATATTCTTCCTGTTACAGGAAGTAAAAATAAAGGACATACTGGCTTGTATGGATATTGTATAGATAATGTATTTATAGATAATAAAATCATGTTACAGGGGAGACTTAAAAACAATAACTGCTGAGTAAATGCCAGTGACAGGTTGCAGTATATATTTAGAAATCTGTAAACAACCACAGACTATTACTGTATTTTAATGCAAACTTTTGTTCCCATGTTTTTACCTACCCATCTTCTTCTGTCTATTAAACCCTCACTACTCACCTACCATTCTACATTCCCCCTCCTATTGTGTGAGATTTCCCACCATTCCTAGATTGTAAGCACTATTGGGCAGCATCCTCTCCTCCTCCAGTGAATTTTGTTTATATCAGTCTCTCATTTGCTACCCTATATATTGTACAGCGCTGTGTAATATGTTGGCGCTATATAAATACTGTTTATAATTAATATTACCAACCTGCACAAAGAAACTTTTCTTCTTAGAAAGGTGTTTAATGTTACAAGATCTACAGGACAATCATGTGCATATGTACACTTAGAGAGTCAAAGACATGTTGAAATTGATCATTGTGCTGTTGGGAGATTTTTTCCATGTAGGTGGGCAAACTTTGAAGACTGCAGGTTTTTTTCTTAGGTTTGAGGGATTTTTGCTAACAGGAGCATGGCTGTGTTTCTTGGGGTTTAGGGGATTTTCTGACATGGCACAGAGGTTGATTTTGAAAGGTGAGATATTTTTGCTGGTGGGGGCTGAGGAGGGTTTTGGGTGGCAGTGGGAATATAGAATTTTTGCTGAAGTGGTAAGCAAAGTGTTTCTATCAACTTTCCTTCTCAATATTCTAATGATACACTGCATGATAAATAAAGAAATACACCTTAGTAGATTTTGCATCTCCAGGATTCCCTTGTCTAGTCTTTAAACCATTTGTGCCAAATTCCCGTTGGATTTATGTTATCAGCTTAGCTTTAGAGGAGCTTAGTCACAGAACCATGCAACATTTTTGGTGTTGTCCATAAGGTTTTTTTTGGTATGTTGTTGATAAATTAATCAATAAAAAGCCTTGCATTTGTACTCTACCTGCCTGTGGAAATGTTGTTGCTGTCATAGTCTTCTTTACCAAGATATCACTCTATAAGCCAGCCATTCTCAACCAGGGTTCTTCCAGAGGTTACTAGGGATTCCTCCGAAAGTGGTTGAATGATCTCGAATTCAATGATACTTGCATAGTTCTAGGGCCACTTGAAAGAGCCAGCTGCATGACTCTAATGATGTATTTAGTTATCTATATATGTTTTATTAGCCATCACCATACGTTGGCATTCATTCCACCAGCCACCAATTTGGGAGGCTTTTTTCCCACTTACCCCCAATTAATTTGTTCTAACAAGGGATCCCTAAGACTTGAATATGATTTTAGGGTTTTTCAGGGGTAAAAAGGTTGATGTGGTCTGTTCTATGCTGTTGAGTCTAAACCCCATCTCATAAAGCTTCTTTATCTAGTGCAAAATGTGGTAAGTGGAGGAGTCAAAGTATTAACTTCTACTGCCTCCGGCAATCACTGTATTCTAAAAGCTCTGGAAACAATAAAATAAGACAAAGCCTCTGCCAAATGTTCTTTGCTTCTTCCTACAATAGTAATTGTAGCAAAACAGAAGCTACAGGGGCAGCCAATTACCTTTTGGCACGCTTACGGGTAACAACCTAATATGCCGGGCTCTGGTTGCCCTGATAGATTAGCTGGCCACTGTACGTGCCCACCAAATACAGGTTCACACATTCATTATCACAATGTAAGAAAAACAGCTTCTTTGACTCAGCTTATTTTGAATAAAAATCAATTTATCTGCAATTTTCTGACTTTTCTGTTTGGACTGACATAGTAAGAGAATTACGTTCCAAAAAACAAGTGCCACGTTTCAAAGGCTACTAATGATTCCCCTTCAATGTCATAAAAGAGGACAGAGCATTTTCTTTGTAGCTCCATATAGTATTTATAGTGAGAATATAGATATGGAAGAGAGAGCGGGAAAGATGTAGAGAGCGAGATGGCGGTTGCTAGGAGACCAATCTAGGCTATTCATATCAGAGAGCTGCGACTATGCTTTAAACATGGAAGCGAACAAAAGATCCACTCACAAAAGGTCTGAGAAAATCTTTCTTAGGAGATTTGAAATCATCCCTGAGTTCAATGTCAAAGTCACTCATTAAAGAAGTGATTTTAATTTACAGTTGTGTAATGTGACTGGTACGTAATTGTGCGGGAAATGATGATAGGCTCGTGACTTTGAAATTAACACATGTGCAGTAATAGGTGCAATTTCAAATGCAGCAAATTTATATATAATTGCTTGCATTCATCCTGAGGAAATACTATAGGGGACATCTGAAGAGCCTGGAATAAAAAAAGCCAGAACCATTAAACCCTTTTCCTTTAAACCCACGATGGCGGTGCCTGTCTGGGACTTCTGTTTCTTCTCAGCACTAAGCTGCTCCTTCATATTATAGCCCTGCAAAAAGCCGATATCAGACCAAAATGATGTATGAAAATTACTTTCTTATATTTTAATATCTTATATTATATTTTAAAGCTATCATCACATTTTCCCTTTTTATAGGTTTATTTTTTATAGGGTAGATACCCTTTTACATGTTTTTTTTTTTACTTTTTTTTAACATTTGAAGGGGGAACTCCCCTTATGTCTTTATCACTGTTATAGTATAGATTGAACGAGAAGCTCTCAGCCTTCTGGGATACAAACGTCACGTTTTCCAGGAGGCTACGGGCTGCTCCGTCTACCCAATCTCAGGCATGCTCCGAAGGGGCTTTCTTCTACTGTAAAAACGTGCCCTCCTGACTCATGCGCAGTGTGTTCGGCACTTGTTTCTTTATGTTTTTTAAAAGCACAAATCTCGAAGTCAGGAGACATATTAGGAAGAATTTAAAAGAAGAGCAAGAAGATGGGACAAAGAAACAAGGCAGGATGGTGCGGGACTGACTCTACTAGGATTGTAACGGATTTGACGACTTTCCATCTGTATTTTTTTTAGTAATAGTTCCGTATATTATATCTTAGGTGTATATTAATGCCACACTGCACAATTATATGGAATAGGAATATAAGAATATCAACAATAGATGTATGGGATTTTTAAGGCATCATAAGCAATGGACGCCTATGCTGAAGGCAGTTAGCACCAATAATCCAGTGTCACCTCCTAGATTGTAAGCTCTTTGGGGCAGGGTCTTCTCCTCCTGTGTCACTGTCTGTATTCGTCTGTTATTTGCAACCCCTATTTAATGTACAGCACTGCGTAATATGTTGGCGCTATATACATCCTGTTTAATAATAATACTAATAACTTTTCTATGTGTTGACAATTGAAGTAACTTCTGTATCTTCGTGTTATTAATGTATTTGGGTGATCTGCAGCTATTGGTGGCTTCCTTGTTTTTCTTTTGGTTTCTATCCTGCTCAAGGTTATTGGCACTAGGCAACTTTTTGTATATCTGAAATGTTGGATTCAATTTAAACCTCCTTCTGTGTGTCAATTTTCCTGATGAAGCAGACCTGATCTATGAAACGTGTTGAATCACCATAAAAGTGACATTGTTGGAACCAGTTCTCAGTGATCAAAAACTAGAACCTTTGTGATTATATACACATAAGATTGATATAAAATATTAGTACCTGGCTTTACAAGATAACAGAGGTCATAATTCACCTTTTGGTATTAAAAATATATGTTGGAATTTTAATTGTGATCAAAAAAGTTTTATTTTACACTATATATATATATATATATATATATATATATATATATGTCTTTCATGATGCCTTAGAATATCCATACATCTATTTTTGATATTTTCTGATATTGTAATCTGGGTAAATGTTGCGCTAAATGAATGATCTTGATTGTCTTTGGCAAAAATTTAGTGTACAGCGGTCCCTTAACATTGTTTAGTGATATGCTGTGGCCGATCACTAAACAACTGCCTGGGGACGGTCACTGTGATTTTTCGTGGAGAAGGACGCAGCTGGGTGCCTCCCACTCATCCTCCCCCTTCTACTCTTTATAGAACATGACAGCTTTCTAGGTGCAGCGTTCATTTGCTCATCTGTCTCTGGAAATGGCTACAAAAGATAATTTCTTGCTACAGAAACTCAACATCTGTATGCGACTTGGCAGCAAACAATGCAAATCCAGTCTGGTGTAAAATTAAAAGGAATATGGGCATCAGAATTTTAAACTGTAGCTTTTAATAAAATATTACTCAGTAATCTTGCCATGAATATCAATGTTCTATCACTTCCTTTTATAGAATTACAACACCCTGGCTATAATGACTGAGCTGTATTGAGTCCAATACAAAGAAATCTTGCTACACATGCTACTGTACAGGTATATTACATATTTTACTATTTATTTTTATTTTTTATTTATTTTTATTTAAAGTTCAATATTAAATGTATTAGGTTTTATTAAATATTGGACATATTTCGGTGAGTTATGTCTATGAATTATAGCCTACAGTATAAAATAAATTTCCACGCAAAAAATATAACGCTTTTTGCGTGGAAATACAGACAGAATTAGAACGCTAGGGGGGTTAAAGTCTAATAAAGCCACAGCCATATTTCCCTGTTTCTAACACTGTATTCTGACAATATATTTATGTTTTCTATAATTCCCTATATCTAGGAGGGGTACCTACCCAATGTATAGATGTGATCCTAGTACACACATTTTTATCATTTTCTCTCAAAAAATGTGTCCACAAGCCAAATAGAGCAAATTATGTGGACACATTTTTAGATTTACATTAAGGGGAATAAAGGGCAAATATAGTGACTGGTATTTAAAGCTAACTAAATACAAAAAGTCACCAGGATGCAGAGGTTTATGAAACATGCAACGTCTTTATTTCTAGAAAACAAACTTTTACCCTGCTCCTGATGGCTTTTGTTTTGTTTTTTGCTTATAATACATGGCACATGTAGGCACATATAGACACCACCATGCATAGACCTAGATGCTGGAAACAATGTACAACATCAATGGCCATCCAATGCCTGGGGAGGATTGTGGTGGACCCAGAGTTAATTTTACAAAATGTAGTCAATACTGTCCATCTGACCGTCGTCGTATACCATGTTGTGTACCTACACTTTGACTTTGCTGTATGTTTTCTGTATGCCATGTTATAATATGCTTTGCTGTACTGGGAAGGCTCCCCTGTATCTCTTCTTTGTAAATTCATTTCTTTTGGTTGTCATTGATTTGTTTACTTTTGAATTTCAATAAAAATGTATTTTAAAAAATTGCAAGTAGGTTATTTGATTGTATTTAAAAATGATGGTGACTAATTATAAAACTTCTAAGGTCACTTTAGATCACATTAATATAAAAGATCATAGCTTCCCCAGATAATAAAATGAGAGGACTCATTTGAAGGATGCCCCCGGTCACATTGAATTACAACACCAATCCACCATAAAAGAATGGTATATAATATAAAGAATATATATGAAAACAAATAAAATGTCTTATCACTATTAAGTAATCATTAATAACTTATGTTCACGCTTAATAAAATACAGGAGGGGACATCTCCAGTCCCTCCCGCAGTAAAGGATCATCTTGATCACCTTTGTTTTTTTTTGGAAAACGTTTAGTTTAATCTGCTACAGTGGTGGGAAAAACAAACTGCTTCCGGTATGGGCACACACCTTTCTGGGTGATATTCATTGTAGATTGAAAAGTGAAGGTAAAGAGGGGGAACACCCTACAAACTTTCCTAATTAAATGTTATGTCAACCCCAAATTAGTTGAAAGCATTAAAAGAAGGAGAAGACAGCTGCTTTTTTTTTGTGACAAAAATTAAATTGTATTTGGAGGTGTGAAAAGAAAATAGGAAGGAATCTGGGCAGGCCTGCCCCTTCCCCATCTGACCAAACTAATTGAAAGAAAAAAGTGATCCCTATTGTAAACTATTATTTATCTGCTTGTTTTATATATTTTGTACATGTATTATTCTGTAAGCAACTTACCAATGTTGAGATATGTATATGACAACTACAACACTGCTATATATATATATGTGTGTATGTATATGACAAGCTCTAACACTACACTGCTTCCACCTGGAAATAGCTTTTGCATTGGTTTATTTGATACCATACATTAGTAAATACGCAGGGGGAGAAGACTTTAGGATGTTAAAGCGTACCCCTAAACCCAGAATTTTCACTTTACATAAAAGGGTAGACAAAACTTTTATGATAGGTAAAATAAAAAAAATAAAAATAAAAAAGGGTTCAGCACCCCCTCCTAAATGGGAACGCAAAGCCTTCCACGATACCTACGTCAAGACTCCTGGGAGGCTCTTGGATGCTCAGACATCAGAAAAAATGCCCATCTCAGGCATGCAAGTTTGGGTCACGCCTGGGTCAGGTGACGTATGAACAAGAACCCAGAAGAAGCGGAGAAGATGGCGGCACTGACGGAAGATGGATGCTTGGACAACGGGACCCAATGGAAGAGACCTCCAGAGCGATAGACTGCCCTGCTCTTTTGAAGGTAAGAGTATTTTTTTTTTTCGGTTTTGGGGGACTTTTGAGTTTAGTTCCTTTTTAACCCTCTCTTTTTCTTAAACTTTTAACACTTGCTTTTTCAGTAAAACAAAATTACATTATAACTATGGCTGACTCTGTGGACCTTTATAGTCTAGGAAAGCAGCCTTACCCTAGAATGATACCCTAAATTTAAATTCCCTGTCTCTTTCCAAATTTTCCTAGGCATTAAATGTAGTGAGATTGGTTAGTTTTGTTTTGCATAAAATAGCCTTCTAAAAGACAAAGGAAAAATTACACAGCCAAGAGTTTATGGTGAGGAGAAAAAGAATATTATTGTAGTTGATCTAGAAACTAAGTTTTAAATCATAGTTTTGGGATTCAGAAACTCCTATTGTTCCTATTGTTTTTGAATCCATACACAAGAAGTCATTTGCACTTTATACCTGCTGGAGTTTGACATCTCTTCATATTCTCTTCAGTAGCAATTATTACCCGTTGTGGAAAAAATATTGATAACCACATATAACGCAAGCTGCTACTTCCAAAAATGTTATGAAGTGGAATATTTACAACTTAAGTTTTCAACAGTAACTCGAAAATAAAAAATGTATTCAAACTAGTGAAACGAGGAATTTTGTTAAAAGCAAGGCAACTGATAAAAAATATCAACTTATGATATGTTTTATTATGTTCCTTTTACATTGTCTTCATGTATATATAAATTTTACCTCATTGTTCCATCAGGGTTTCCATTGCATGTGCATATCAGAAGGAGTTGACAAGCTGTATAGTCCAGTTGGATACAGAAAAACATCCAGCTTCATATCTGATTAAAATTCTAATGAAGATGTATTTGGATACAAGGTCACAAGCAAGGTACCTGAGAAAGCTTCAACATTTTCTGTTGTCAGCAGTTTTTCCTGCTATTCACAAATCCCATATTATCTAAGAGATGAGTGAAGATTGTGAACAAGATGCAAAAAACTTTTTGAAAATTATTTATACATTTCATACAAATTGAAACTGAAGCTTAGCCAATTAAATTGGAAGTATAGTTTTTGAATCAGTTTTAAATTAGTTCACATTGCAGAACATTTACATGTTAAAAAGAGTCATCATTCCTGCATCTTATTGACCAAAACTGATAAAAAGTATCTAAAAAATTCTGCTGTACGATAATAAAGATATTGGTCTAAATTTTGCTGGTAATCCAACTGGTTCATCTGCTTTGGACTGTGTGACTGCGGGCCTGTGCACACCAGGTTTCGCCTACAAATAACTGTTTTGCAATTTATAGAAGGCAACGAATGTCCAAAAGCATCTTGAAGCAGCTTAGAAGCATTTCAGATGCAGGTCATAGGGAGATCAGAAGCACCAATTAAGAACTCAGAAGTATTTCAAACTGATTTCAAAGGCCGTCTGAATGCACCTATAAGCATTGTGTATTTAAACAAGCCCAATGAATTTCCTACCATTTTAGGATGACTGAGATTTCCGTAGAAGCAAAGCAGTATAAGGATTTGTGAAGGGCTGGGAGATTCTGATGTGAGAACAAAATCAGTCCCTTTGCTTCAAAGTAGATTCTTATTTAGTGGTAAACCAAATTTAAGGGACTAGCTGAAAAGTTCAATACCACTGGTTAGATTATATATATATTACTTCACTGTGATGAACTATAAATATATTAGATTGGGTTCCACATTTCAAACTGTAATTACATTTTGTGTTAGTTTAATAAAAAAAAAATGGTCAATGGGGAAAAATACTTATGCTAAATAGTACTTAATCATATATTACTTTCTTTATATTATCACATTCCCTGTAATGCAATAAACAGGATTTCAAGCTTGGAGCTCTACCTGCTATGTGGGGTTATTAGTGTTCATATCATTTTTTAAAATAATTTTTCTAAGTGGAAGAAAGACTGTATCTAGGGTCATACACTGCAACCACGGAACCTTGGTTGAGAAACAATGGGTTGGAATATATTAAGGCAATATCTTTCCAGTTTCTGATTAATACCACCCCTGTTGAAATTTTCCACTTGTCCATCATCTGAGAGAGTTAGAGACAAATCAAAGCACTGGCAGCTGGGAAGGCATAGTCCAGGGGCAGTTCTGTGATTTCTGTAAGAAGTAACAAATGACTAAAAGGTAAAACAATATTAAACATGCATGCAAGTAGAATATTTTGGTAAAAGAGACTTTGTATGGCTCCTATGTCAAACATGCTTACTTGCCTGCTAGTACTTTTTTATTTTGTGTCTGGTATATATGAGCACTGAAACGTACACTTCATACTAACTCCTGACTTTGGCAAGTTGCCGAGAATTGAGCTTGGGGGCCATCATATATAAATGATAGCAACCCAAAACCTGAAGAGATAACAATAGGTTGAATGATATACCAAGTTGACTGTGTATTAGTGCTCTCCCCTTCAGTTCTACTGTAACATAAAAATATATATATAATACAAAATCAGATTTAAAGTAACTATGTTTCAAGCACTACAAAAATCAGGCATAGTCCCCAATAATAGAGTCTCAAAGCAATTTTGCTGGAATAGGTAAGGTTACAGCTATTTTGGATTTTTTTGCCTACTGTAAATTTCACTTATCTTCTGCAATATCAAAGCACAGCTTGCTCCAGAAGTTAATGAATGTCTAGGCTCCATAAAGATTTTTTTGTGCTTTGTTTGTGAATAACTCACAGGGAGGATTTTATACAGTAACTGACACCACACTGCCTAATAAAATGTTGAGACAAACATCTGTCCTAATTGCATTTATTAAAATAATGTATCTGTTCTGACTTACATACAAATTCAACTTAAGAACAAACCTACATTTCCTATCTTGAATGTAACCCGGGGACTACCTGTATTTGGGTCACTTTAAAGACTGTGTGTATGGTATCAAATTTTACTAAGACAAAAATTACCTAACCCAGTTTAATGTATATTTTAATGCTGGTATATATACACTAATTTGATTTACTGTGTCCCATTCTTGGTTTTCTGCACCCTGCCGGATCCAAAAAAAAGCTAGTCAGTGTGGAATAGAGAGTGCAGCCTGCTATCATTTATCTGTGCAAATTGTTCTGGATCTGTCTGAGCAGATATGTTCACTTTCTCTGCTGATCTAATTTGATGATTATGGATTGGTATGACCCCTGGGTGATATAAGAATAAAAAAATAATAAACTGCTTCTTGAGGAACATCCAAGTGCCACATTTTATAACAGATGGGATGAATAAATTCATATTTGTTACTTGAAGGCATCTTATAGAAAGTACCAGATACACTTCCTGGGATTTCAAGAATGATTATTCATTCCCATAGAAAAGTTAATAAATAGACAAAAAATCAAGATAATGTTGATTCCTCTGAATGTAATAACATACGTTCACATCACCTGCTCTAAGCCAATTTCTTTATAATATTATCAGTCCATTTCAATGTGAAATTATTCTGACAGTAAGTAGCAGATAAACATCATGCATCCCATTAATATATTGTGACACCAGTTCTCATGTTGCTGTTGGCAGGTAGGAGATTTACATCCATCTATTAAAACTGAAGCTAAGGCTGTTGCAATCCTCACCTCGAGTCAATGTTCCTTGACTTTGATACTATTGCTCTGTAAATGGCATTCTTAAAGTATCAGGCTCTTAAAATTACCCAAAACTGGGTGCAGTACTTGTGGGTTAGAAAAGGGCACCACAATTACATGACAAAAATTCAACGATTGCATGTGTCCCCAAAGTGTGCACAGGGGAGTAGAACCTTCCAAAGACATTATCCACTTTCTACCGTTCCTCTGCCCACAGATTGTAATGCATAGAATAGTATCTTCTATTATATCGTAATATTAGAACCTAATTAAGTTACCAATTAAGTCCCTGTAATGATTCCTTCTTTTTAAAAAATGAAAGCATGACATAAAAATCCCATGCCAATGGATCCCATGCTCAAACCTCCACCCCACTCCTTCTCTACACCTTTCTGTTGCTCCTTTGAAGAAAGTTGTTGAATGGGGGAGCGTTTTACCTTCTCCCTTTATTCTTATGGTGCAGTGTTTGGGCCTGATCAACCAATTATCAGGTTCAAACATTGTCATGTAAATATAGGAAGCAGATTGTTAACCATTCTGTAAATTTTGCCAATGTTCAACATGTAGTTTCCACAAAGTTTGAACCAATGATGCCAACTGAGATATGGAACATCAGGAGTCCAGGTAAGTAACAGTGAGTTGAGGGGATTCCTTCTTTACCTGAATGATCACACTGACATTTTCCTGATATAGTATTTAAATAATAACTCCAAGTATTATGAAAATATATTTATTTAATTCCTGTAAATGTCTCCATAATCCACTTTTTACTGTTTGCAGAGATACAATATTACCATTGGCATGCTTCTTTCTTGTGACATAAATATGCTGAGAAGACTGAAATTCTGAACCTGGAGGTGTTAGCAGTGGTGATGGTGGGTGTCATGGCTATCACAGCCCTAGAGAGGTTAGTTTGGCAAGTAAGTACAATATAATAAGCAAATGTGCTGTGCATGACTGTATTGTATATTGGGGTAAAAAGTCCAAATGTGGCAGCAGAGTTTAATTCTGCTTTAGACTGCGTACACACGTTAGACTTTTGTCCTTGGAAAGGATCTTTCACAATCCTTACCATTGACAAAAGACTGAAAGATGCATGATGGTGCGCTGTAAATATATTATTTACAGATTTATTAAAACTCTCTAAGACCAGAGAATATAGACTATTATGGGAGAACCTGTGTGATCCAGCAAAATGGAATGGATTTCTTAAAAGTAATTTGTTAATATTTGGCAAATGTTTTCCATCCTGGACCAGATCACTGCTAATACCACTGTTACTCCACTGTCTTTTCCAGTGCATTCCAAAGATGTTTTAATTGAGTGAAGGTCTGGACTCTGTAGGGACCAATCCATGTGTGAAAATAATGTTTCACACTTCTTTAACAAGTCATTCGAAATTTCTGCTAAATGAATCCCAACATCGTCATCTTGGAAAATATTTGTGCCATCAGGGATGAAAAAATATATTATTGGACAAACCTTGCCATTCAGTATATTCAGATAGTTGGGCACATAACATTGCTGAACCTACACCTGACCAACTGAAGCAAACCCAAATCATAACTCTGCTCCCACAGGCTTAGGGACGTTTTCGGCCAGGCAGTGTATATTGGTGTTGTTTCAATTTTGTCAATTAAGTTTTGAACTTTACACAGCTGTGCCATGTGCTTTTTCGCCTGCTGGTAAGAAATAGAGTTTGGTCACCACACCTCACCCCGACCGTGAATGCACTGGAAATTGAACATTAAAATGATTAACCACACACTGATGATTTTTTTAACCTCTCCTCATTCTGTTCTTTGAGCAATGTATTAGGTCATCCTACACCAGCTGCAGTTACTGAACTCCAGTTACGTATAAAATACATTCATAATGCAGCTCTATATTCAATGTAAGAAATGTAGGCACCTGGGTTTCCCTTACCTGGGTATCAGAATCTTGCACAGGAAAGCATAGGGAGCCAATCAGTTGTACTGCACTGAAAGGAATATACTATTGAAGAAAAGAGTGAGAGAGTAAGACTTATCACTATTCTACTTCTCTTTTCACGGTTCATTCACAAACTGGAAGAGGGACAAGACCTGTAAATGGCTATGAACTGCAGCTGTTAGAATTCAGACCTGCTGCCATGCCAAGTTGTCCATTTAGCTGTTTGCCTGGAGCTTATCTTTAAAAAGTTGTAATTTTTTACTGAATACATACTTGCATTAGTTGGTGTTTGGGATTCAGCTTTAAGATTCTCACTTAATCTGAATCTTTACATTTTTACTACCACAGGGAGACATTTCTGGTTAATTTATTCCAACTCGATTACTTATATTTATAGACACATTGCTTTAGGCTTGGATTTGATTGTCATAAAGTGCGTAATATCTGTCTGCATTATGCTTTCCAGTCAATCAGGGCCCGTCACTGTCTGACACATTCCAATCTGATTGATTGATTTAGTATTTTAATGTCAAAGTAAATTAAGATGAATCAAGCAATGTTTAAGATAAGAATATATCCAAGGGTCATATTAGAGATGATAGAGGCTTTCTTCAATTGGCACACAAATTTAGAAAAAAATAAAAAATAACCAGTAAAAGCAAAAAGGAATTATACACCCTAGGACTTAACTTTACCCACCCATCACTTTACAGCAATTACAGTAACAATACATATTCAGGATGTGTAAATCTTGCAAATTAAATTTGCAAAATGGAAACAATTAACTTAATTTTTGGTAAATATTTTCCACTTGTGACAAAAAAAAACTTCTTGTAAATCACCTGTTCATCATAGATTGTTTTAATTGTTTTAGTTATGAAAAATGTCAATACAGTCATGGCAGTCTTGTTCATCCCTCTACCGGAATTTTGGACCACTATTCCTTTGCCAGCTGCTTCAGGTCCCTCAGATTTGAAGAGTTCCTTCTCCCAACTGCTGTTTTTAGATGTCTCCACTGGTGCTCTATGGGATTTAGTTCTCGACTCATTGCTAGCTGCTTTAGAACTTTGCATTGCTTTGTCTTAAACCATTTTTGGTGCTTTGAGTCATTGTCCTGCAGTAAGACCCATGACCTTCAACTGAGACTCAGTTTTTGGCTCTGCGCCCTACATTGCACCCCAGAATTTTTTGGTAGTCCTCAGATTTTATAATATCATGCAAACAGTCAAAATCCTAGTGCCTAAAGCAGCAAAGCAACGCCAAAACATCAGATAACCTCCTCCATGTTTGACTGTAGGGACTGTCGAAATATGTGCATTATCAAAAGGCTGTATTTTTGTTTCATCTGTCCAGAGGACATTCTCCCAAAAAAATTGAGGCTTTCACAGGTGAGTTTTAGCAAACCCCAATCTGGCTTGTTCATGTTTCCGTGTCATCAGTGGGGTCCTCCTGGGTCTCCTGCCATATCGCCCCTTTTCATTCAGATGGCGACTGATACCCTGTGCTTGCAGGTCAGGTCAAATTTGTTTGGGAGTTGATTGATTGATTCTTTATCCACCATTCGAACAATTCTTCATTGTAACATATCATCAATTCTCCTCTTGTCCACGTCCAGAGATATTAGCTACAGTGCCAATAGCCGTAATCTTCCTTACAATGTTGTGCAAAGTGGACACAGGAACAATAAGATTTCTAAAGATAGACTTGTAGTCTTGGGATTGTCCATCAGTTTCTATACTGTTGGTTCTCAAATCCTCAGACAATTCTTTGCTCTTCTTTCTTTTCTCCATGCTCAGTGTGTTACATACAGATCTTCAAGCGTCGTGAAGCAGCTGGCAAGAGAAGAGCGGTCCAAAATTCCAGTAGACAGATGTAAAAGACTCATTGATTGTTACAGAAAGTGACTAACAACAGTTATTTCTTCCAAAGGCTGGCTACCAAGTAGTAATTTAGGGTGCCAAAAATTTAGCCCAGGTCATTTTTGACGTTTGTGTGGAAAGTCTGTGCTATTTTGTGTTCTTCCAGTGTCAACAAAAGAAATGAGGATGACAATACCAAAGCTTTTATATTTGCAACAATTTTCTGAGAGAAGTGGTGCATTTCCTGACATAAATTCAAGGGTGTCAATATATTTGGCCATGACCGTATATATAACAATAGGTGTGTCTTTTTCTTTTTTTTGATACATTAAAAATATATGTCATGCTGTTCTGGCACCTGAAACAATAAAGAAAGCGATAATCCAGTATATTTTTCCAATGCACCAATATAGTACAGCAATACGTATAACATTACATTGTAATATGATCAAGTATTGAAAAATAAAATTGCAGAAAAGGTCACCAGTTTTATTAAAGTTCATCCTTGTCATGTTAAACATTATATAAACACACCAAAGACTGACCTAAAGGTCTAACAGGATTCCGGACTGCTCTGATACTAATTGCATTTTGCTCAAGTCATGGGATAGAGCCACAGTAATGAAAATCAATATCATAGCTAATTCTTTCTTCAATATTATCAACTCTCCCCACACATTTCCCACAGATAAGGGATGCTTAATCTGCACTGTATGATCGAAATGTGTAATGAATCGGATTATAACAGCGATGAACCTTATGACCTTAACTGAAGGTGATGATGATGCTGATAGCAAACAAATGCTAATACAACACTGAACAACTGATGAGATTCATAGCTTGTTCAATCCAAGTGAATTCTGGTGAATCTCTCTGAATTTTTCATTGCACATCACATTTATTGCTTTAAATGGATCCTATTAATTGAAGCATGCTCAATTTAGATGAATTGAAATAAAAATGGCTGTTGCTTATATATTGTATTGGCCTATATTTTCCAATTTGAGTCAACTTAAAAGCATTCCACGCTGTATCCAATCTTTATTACATTTTTCATTAGCTAACCCAACAAAGCTTCCAGTGATTGCTAGTGATTTGACAGAAAAAGTTTAATATTTTTGAGTTAGGTCTACTGGCCCCTAAAAATTTAGGAATTTTCCAGTTTGGTGGCAGGAACAGTGAAGAATACAGAGGGTCTGTGGTCTGGGTAAGTACAGGATATATTCCATCATGAAATAATCAGCTGTGGAAAGGGAAGAATGAAGTGTAACTGTGCTTATTCAATAAACAGCTTTGACACAAATAAATTAATTTCTCTTGTTTATCACACAGGTCCCCTACATGGCAGTAAATCGCGTCTAATGGGCAAAACAGCAAAGTCGCCAGAATCGTCTCTGCTTGGGTCAGTCTGACTTGTAATATAAGAGCTTTAAACAAGTCCATGACTTCTGTAGGTGATTTTGTGAAATGTGAAATATAACTTTTTCAAGATCCTTACAAAACTCTATAAATCTTTTAGAATTGGGTTGAACCTGAGCTTAGAAAAAGATGCTGTGATTAAGGAGAGACAGGACCACTAGGGGGCACTACAGTTTGCACGGAGGTGGTGTGAGCCCTAAGAAGAACCAAGGCGCAGAGTCTTAGCAGTAAGCAGGTCTTCTCCAGAGCCTCTAGTGGTGAGGATGTTGCGCCGCTGGTTACTGCTAGGTTGCTTTTTGCCCCATAGGTTTCAGCATTGCCAGCATTGCCATTCACCAGTCAAGCTGGCAGTCCTCACAGCAGCTCATTCAAGGCTCTTGTACTGTGGCTGGGAATGCATTTTGTAAATGCCAATCTTTCTTTTCCACCTTCTGCATAGTGGGTGCCAAAAACCTTTAAAGCTTTAGAAAAAAATGGGATCTCACCTAAAAGCTATCCCAAACCATTAACCCACATATAGTAGTATAGTATATAGTAAATATAGTAAGGTTATCCTTGGCACTTCTGAATGATAATTATTATTTTATGCCTTTTTTCCCAGCCATAAGAAAAGGTGGTACCTTAGAAACTGTTGTAGCAGTAGATTTGATTGCTAGTCGGTTGCCTAAACTGTGGCCTTCAAGGCCCAAGATTCTGATATGAGCCATTGTGTGGGGAAGGAGCCTCATTACAAAAACTGTTGAGGCACATTAGGCTTAATAGGAGGAGCTGTACTTTAAAGGCCACCTGGGAATGCTCCAGTACAAGAAAAGTATGTCTAACAATTAGGGATCAGCGAGTTTTTAAAACTCGATCTCACTGCGAATTCGGCCATTGCCATTCTCGCTTACCGAAGAAAAAAAAAAGATTGCGGGCTGCGCTGGCTTTCTTTTTGCCAATTAGGGAGCACAAGAGGTTTTGAATGGGGATACTTGTCCCCATTTAAACTCTAGTGCAAGGGATCACAAACAGGATTCCCAGAGCTGCAAAAATGATGACTTTAATTAACCTCCCTACTCCCCAGGGATCTTCTCAATGAATGGGGCCGTGGCTGCATTCATTGAGAGCAGTGTTCGATCCCCGACACTAGAGGGTAATTAACCTCTAGTGCCCCGGAGATCACAAACAGGAGGATTCCCAGGGAATCCTATGAATACCCTATGAATCCTCCTGTTATAATTTCCTCGATCTTCCGATGGTTTTGCAAAACTGGAGGCATTCTCGCTCATCCCTACTAACAATTTCCTGGGAAGGTAATATATCTTAGACTAGTGTTTCTCAATCTCCTTAGGGTTCCTCCAGAGGATACTAGGGGTTCCATGACTAACGTGCTGTTTGTGCCAAGGCCAGCTTAGGTGATACCAATTATTTTTTTTTGGCTAGAAGGATGGCATTCTTCCCACTGGTGAGCAAATTAAGAATGATTATTGCCACTGACCACCACACTCATGTACTGTGAGTTGTGGATATAGTAAGTATAGAGGGGGTTTCCTATAGCCTGAAAATGATTTTGAGGGTTCCCCCATGATAAAAAGATTGGTAAACACTGTGTGGCCTAATCAACAAAATATATGATCGTTGAGATTTTTAGTTCTGCAAAAAATATATAATTTAAAACCCAAATTTTTGTGTGTGCTTGACAATTGATGTCACAAATTTAGTGGGGGTAACAGACTGCACATTGTATTTAATAAAGGTTACTGCTTTTATATGATCAATTTTCAGTGGAAAGGGAAGAATGAAGTGTAACTGTGCTTATTCAATAAACAGCTTTGACACAAATAAATTAATTTCTCTTGTTTATCACACAGGTCCCCTACATGGCAGTAAATCGCGTCTAATGGGCAAAACAGCAAAGTCCCCAGAATCGTCTCTGCTTGGGTCAGTCTGACTTGTAATATAAGAGCTTTAAACAAGTCCATGACTTCTGTAGGTGATTTTGTGAAATGTGAAATATAACTTTTTCAAGATCCTTACAAAACTCTATAAATCTTTTAGAATTGGGTTGAACCTGAGCTTAGAAATAGATGCTGTGATTAAGGAGAGACAGGACCACTAGGGGGCACTACAGTTTGCACGGAGGTGGTGTGAGCCCTAAGAAGAACCAAGGCGCAGAGTCTTAGCAGTAACCAGGTCTTCTCCAGAGCCTCTAGTGGTGAGGATGTTGCGCCGCTGGTTACTGCTAGGTTGCTTTTTGCCCCATAGGTTTCAGCATTGCCAGCATTGCCATTCACCAGTCAAGCTGGCAGTCCTCACAGCAGCTCATTCAAGGCTCTTGTACTGTGGCTGGGAATGCATTTTGTAAATGCCAATCTTTCTTTTCCACCTTCTGCATAGTGGGTGCCAAAAACCTTTAAAGCTTTAGAAAAAAATGGGATCTCACCTAAAAGCTATCCCAAACCATTAACCCACATATAGTAGTATAGTATATAGTAAATATAGTAAGGTTATCCTTGGCACTTCTGAATGATAATTATTATTTTATGCCTTTTTTCCCAGCCATAAGAAAAGGTGGTACCTTAGAAACTGTTGTAGCAGTAGATTTGATTGCTAGTCGGTTGCCTAAACTGTGGCCTTCAAGGCCCAAGATTCTGATATGAGCCATTGTGTGGGGAAGGAGCCTCATTACAAAAACTGTTGAGGCACATTAGGCTTAATAGGAGGAGCTGTACTTTAAAGGCCACCTGGGAATGCTCCAGTACAAGAAAAGTATGTCTAACAATTAGGGATCAGCGAGTTTTTAAAACTCGATCTCACTGCGAATTCGGCCATTGCCATTCTCGCTTACCGAAGAAAAAAAAAAGATTGCGGGCTGCGCTGGCTTTCTTTTTGCCAATTAGGGAGCACAAGAGGTTTTGAATGGGGATACTTGTCCCCATTTAAACTCTAGTGCAAGGGATCACAAACAGGATTCCCAGAGCTGCAAAAATGATGACTTTAATTAACCTCCCTACTCCCCAGGGATCTTCTCAATGAATGGGGCCGTGGCTGCATTCATTGAGAGCAGTGTTCGATCCCCGACACTAGAGGGTAATTAACCTCTAGTGCCCCGGAGATCACAAACAGGAGGATTCCCAGGGAATCCTATGAATACCCTATGAATCCTCCTGTTATAATTTCCTCGATCTTCCGATGGTTTTGCAAAACTGGAGGCATTCTCGCTCATCCCTACTAACAATTTCCTGGGAAGGTAATATATCTTAGACTAGTGTTTCTCAATCTCCTTAGGGTTCCTCCAGAGGATACTAGGGGTTCCATGACTAACGTGCTGTTTGTGCCAAGGCCAGCTTAGGTGATACCAATTATTTTTTTTTGGCTAGAAGGATGGCATTCTTCCCACTGGTGAGCAAATTAAGAATGATTATTGCCACTGACCACCACACTCATGTACTGTGAGTTGTGGATATAGTAAGTATAGAGGGGGTTTCCTATAGCCTGAAAATGATTTTGAGGGTTCCCCCATGATAAAAAGATTGGTAAACACTGTGTGGCCTAATCAACAAAATATATGATCGTTGAGATTTTTAGTTCTGCAAAAAATATATAATTTAAAACCCAAATTTTTGTGTGTGCTTGACAATTGATGTCACAAATTTAGTGGGGGTAACAGACTGCACATTGTATTTAATAAAGGTTACTGCTTTTATATGATCAATTTTCAGTTTTGCCAAATTTAGAGTTCCTTATTAACCAGATTGTGTTTCTTTTATTCTCATATTTTGTGAAATATTGTATTAAGAACCTGGGCAGCAATGCAGTAAAACAATTGTTACAGCCCACAATTTGTTCAGACAATCACTGATCAGGGTCATGCATCGGGCAGCCTATATGTGGTATGGTCTAGTTTCCTGTCTGCCCATTCTTGGTCTGTATAACCATGGCAGTTTCCTTGCTACTGTACGTGTGAAAGTTGCCTATCTGACCATACTTGTAGCTGCATATGTTGCAAAAAGACATTTGTCCATCAAGTTCAAAAATAATTAGAACGCACATGTTGCGTACAAGTTTTCTTGATTTATATTGTCCTATAAAGATACTTTCACTTTGCCTATTTAAGTCATACAATTTAGTAGAAAATGTCCTAAAATATTTTTTGAGTTGAGTGATAGTCACTGATTTCAGTTTAAAGATGAATTATACTGCTTTAAAAAATTGTGAATAGGCAGGTAACATACTTACCTGCCTAATCACTGTTCATACTTGCGCAGCTCAGCGAATAATGCTGGGGCTGATCCCCCTGGGTGCCTAGGCTCAAAGAATTCCTGTGCTCATGAAGAGGAGCAGAAGAAGATGCCACATGTGATGAACCTGGACAGGTGTGTTTTTTCTAAAAACAATTTGCAAGCAGGCAGGTTAGTTTTTTTATTCCATAAGAGACTTTGCCTTTACCTTCTGCAATAATGAACCTGCCCAAATGCAAATTTTTTATGTGTGGATGGAGCCAGTCTGGTAAAGCAGAACTTTGCCATTGCATTGCATTGTGAGGAAACGGTAACCACACTACACCTCACCACATGTCTGAACTAGCCTGTAACCAGAGGATTATTCCAATAATGCAATGAATTGCTAGAAGGAAAGAAAGAAAGTTATATGCAAAAGGAACTATTGGGTGTATACAGTGAAATATGTTCTAGGCACTTTATA
This sequence comes from Pyxicephalus adspersus, assembly GCF_032062135.1. NCBI lineage: Eukaryota > Metazoa > Chordata > Amphibia > Anura > Pyxicephalidae > Pyxicephalus > Pyxicephalus adspersus. The sequence continues at coordinate 65,660,564 of NC_092865.1, read as the reverse complement.
TTGTGGAGTCACTTATTTATTGTCTTTTGAACTTGTGCAAACTTTAAAAGGGAACTAAACTCAAAAACAGCCAAAACAAAAAAAAGTACACTTACCTTTAATCCCATAGTGCGGTCGATCGGTCTGGAGGTCTCCTCCATCGGATCCTGCCTCGTCCCAGTATCCGTCTTCGGGGTAGCGCTTCAGACAAAAGGGCTCTTTCTGCGCAGAAAGAGCCCTTTTGTCTGAAGCACTACCTTGAAGAAGGATACTGGGACGACGCAGGATCCGATGGAGGAGAGCACCCAAGAGCCTCCAAGGGTGCGTGATGTAGGTATCCTGGGAGACTTTGCTGCAAAAGAAAAAAAACACAGAATTTTTACTTAACATAAAAAGGTTTTTTTTCTTTTATGTAAAGTGAAAATTCTAAAATTAGGTACGCATTAAGTAAAGTCTTGAATGTTTATTCAGACCATCACAGTCATATCATTGACGGAGGGGTCTGTATTCCTACTATAAGGGAAGGTTTAGACCCTCCTCAGGATTGAGAGATCCCGCGCGGCTCCTCACAGCTGGGACCTTGCTAGCTGCTTGAACACTCGTACCACATAACTTCTGAAATAACCAGCATCTGCAAATTAACAACTGGCGGCAATATTAGCCCCTATTCATTCTTTATGGAGCTGCCCCAGGGAGAAGCTACATGTAGCATCTCCCAAGAGGCAATGGTTTCCACTGCATGAGGAACATATAAACCTCAAACTCATGGCCAGTGCCAACCTAACCCAACCTAACCGTCAACCCAGAAATGTTCAGCAGACCTACCTTGCATAGCCTGTCATTTGATGTACATGTTAAAGCAGAAAATGTTTGTTGGCAAGTGTATGCATATTGGAGGGCCATAAGTTCCAAAAAGCTGTGATGGTGTTCCAGTTAGATTGGTGGGGGGTATATTGGGGGTAAGAATAACAATCCAAACCAGGAAGCCGTTTCTTTTGCAATGTTCTTGCCATCTCCTGCAGTCTAAAGACTTTCCAGGTCTTAGATATTGCAGAGTAATACCCAGGTGTTTCTTTTGTAGGATGAGTGAGGTGACCTGAATACCAGTGCTGTATAAGAAATAACAAAATAAATCATGTTTTTCCATTGTCTTGTGAAACCTTCACACCGCTGTCTACAGCAAAGCTTTTTCCCTCTATATTACTTCCAGACACAATCTCACACGACGGGAAGTCTGACATTTTCAAAATGATCCTGACCTGTTTTCTTCCAGCTTTTGCCTGGGATAATAATAGCAGCATTTTATTATTGCTTGTAGTATATTGATTGTTTATACTGTATGTGTTTACTAATGATTGGACCCCCATTATAACAATGGTATCATTGTTTAAATTATTAGAATAATTGTTCATTTCATCTTTTACCTTTTGATGATCTATTGATAAAAATAATAAAAAGGATTTAAAGTGTAACTGCAGTTTGAAAAACAAACCTCTTTGGGTAAACTATATATTTGTCTTTTTTATATCTATTTCCTGTTGTGAAGAAATTGCATTTTATTTCTCCATGTTCTTTCTCAAACTGATATTTGTATAGGAGGTTCAGTTCTAAAATCTGGTGTTCTCAGTGCTAATGTCTACAATAAACCATTTTTACCTGCGTACTTTTTATAGTACACTGAGTTACATATGTGTGGTAGTTATGTCTCTCACCTGGCCAATCAAGATGGCTGAAGGTCCAACTCCCAGAAGAGGATCAGAAGAATGTGTCTGTGATAGAGCTTTGACAGGTGAGTTAAAATAAAAATTTGGGTCCTTTCTGCAATAGAGGACATAGTTGGTCGCAATATTTGTTTTTTATAGTTTAGTTCCACTTTAGGCATTTTAGAAAAAGACAATGCTACAATGTTAAAAAGAGACTCTCCACCATGTTCAACCATGTTCAAAAATACCCAATTTTGCCAGACAGGAGGACAAAATCTCTACTGACCTCTCAAAGAATAAATTCTCTGGTATAAACGAATTGCCTTTTATTTAATTATACCATTATACGCCATGGCCACATGGTATACAGGTTCTTTCTTCTCCAGCAGTGACGTTGAGTGGTCATTGCTTCTGCATGTTGTAATGGATAGGGGCCTTTCTATATAACATTGTACCCTAAATGATGCTACTAGCCCAGAAAATGCTTACTGGACAGTTTGGATTCACAGTAAGTGTTAAATAATGATGGTGGTTTGGGGCAGTGGACAGCATTAAGTGAATATAGGGAGGGTTTTAGGGGATTTTGGTATAGATTGCTTTAGACAGTAATATAAACTCAATCACTAAACTCAAGGGCTCCGGACCACGCATGGGCAGGGAGCTGTGCATCACTCAAAGGGAAATAAACTTCCCCCAGAGTGACATCATGTTGCCAGTATCCCCACTGTCCCATCCAAGCTCTTAGTCCAGAGTCACAACCCACCCACTGCTTTAAGCCTGGGATGTCTCTGCGGGGTCCTTTTCTTGACTCTCCTGGGGGGTGCACCAGCCTTGGCCACAGACCACCAAAACTTCCACCAGTTGGCGACTGATGCCATAGCGTGTGCCTAGTCTGTACCTTGCCCTGACCTTCTCTCTTTAATTACCGATGCTTTCTTAATCTACCACCTGCCCTGACCTTCAAACTGAATATTGGTGTAACCTTGGCCGTAGTGCAAGGTGACCATGCCTGACTCTTCAGTTGTCTCCACGCAGAAGCCTACCTCCATTTCTCTGCCCTGTGATGGGAAGATCCTGGGGCAGAGATCTGGCGGTACCTTTCAGTCTGCTGGCCACTAGGATTACTGACCCATTACCCCTTTGGTGTGCTTTGGTGAAGACCAGGTGTTGATTAGATTCCACGTCTGAGGCGATTCCGTGTTACCTGCCAGTAGGGGAATCATAATGCCTGCACTCACAGGGTATTAATGCAGATAGTTAGTGCCACTTACTGAATCATCCAAAACAAACTACCTTGGGGAGAAAACCAACTAAACCAAAAGGAACAAGACTCTGTTTATGATGTGACCAGGAATAAGGCATCAGGAAAAAGAGACTGGATATAGCATATTGCTATGGGGGTCCCAAGTTGGGCTAGCACTGCTCCTGTGGTACTTTGCTTAGATATAATATTTAGACTGCCAAAGTCTCTTTGTCTGCTGTGGATTCCTTAGGAGAAAAGTTCAGTTGGCAACTTATACTGCTCTTGAATATATTTAAACATTTTAATTAGATTGCCTACAGCATCTGCAGATTTAAATATGATGGTGATGTTTCATACCATGAAATTACATGATACATACAGCAGTGATGTGTGTTATATCAATTGTTTTACAGCAAGATTGTGTTTTCTTTATTACATTCTATGTTAGTGTTAACGCATAAATAATGACCAGTATTTTATTCATTTTCATTTCTTATTTGATTTTTGTCACACCATTTTCTAGCACCGGCGTGAGACATGCAGTAATCCACGTGGGGTATTGTTTGACCTCCTCTAACCCTTTCTAGCCTTCTCGCACACTAAGCCGGTAGCAAAGCCCAAATCTAAAAGGATATGTTTTGATAAGTCATGCATACATAAATAAGCCAGGCTTTCTGGAATCACTACACATTCATCCTTAAAGTTATATTCAGTCTCAGCTATCCCCAGGACCCAGGAGGCCCTGAGCTTGTAGATGTTACTGGAATATTAACTCCTTGAGTACTTGTTCTGCATACTTCTTGCAAAAGATACAATGCAAGGATCTTGCCTAGATGCTGATTTGTTTTTAACTAAAATATGCATTTTAAAACATAATATCATAAATAAAACATCATAATAAAACATAAAAAATATATCACAATAGATAGTAAATTACCTGATTGTAATATAATTAATGTGATTGAGTTGCTTATGAATAAATGTGTTGCCTAGAAGGAAAATAAAATTAGATCTACTGCCAACATCACCAAATGCTGCTGTGATGAACAGAAATTAGATGACTGTTTAGAAAGCAGCATTTTTTTTTTTTTTGAGAATTTTAGTTTCCTCCTCCCCTGCTGTGCTCAGTGGTATCTCCCAACTGCCTGTAGATCTGTAAAGAACACACTAGCAGAGAAGGGGTCTATGGGAGGAACCATTACATGCACAAGGGGACCACTTCTAAAAGTGCCAACTTCTAAAGAATCTTTAAAATGTAACTAAAAATGCAGGCAGACAATTTCTTTATTTTTCTAATACTTTTTAAAAATAAACTTACCGTACCAGCTTGTTTGTAATTACTTAAATACCTTTCCCTGTCTGGCCGAGATAGGGACTGTAGGTTTGTTCTTAAGTTGAATTTGTATGTAAGTAGGATTAGGTACATTATTTTAATAAATGCAATTGGGACAGATGTTTGTTTCAACATATTACTAGGCA
>NC_092865.1:65518949-65655787 GCF_032062135.1 Pyxicephalus adspersus | reverse complement strand
TGAGTGGTAACACCGACATCTCCACTGTATCCAAGGAGGGAGCTATGCGTGACAATGGGGCTCGACTACAAATGTATCTGCCTTTGTTCATCTGAATTACATGGGTACTGGGTACTGAATTACATGAGTACTCATGACTGACCCAGCTTTAAAAATATTTCACATTGTATTTAGGAAAATGTGTAAATCAATTTTTACTTATGTTTTATACATTTTTAATCAAATCTAATGTGATAAATGTGTCAATGATGGACAAAGATTGGGTAAATTTCGAATAAAACATTCATTAATAGAACTCTTTTTAAAAAATAGAGAATGTCACATTCCTTCAACCATTTCCTGGTGGGAATTATATATTGCAATTGAAATACATGGACCTAGAAGATTCCCACCAGGGAATGTTGGAGGGAATGTCAGATTCCTTGATGTAAAAAAAAAACACTAAGTAAATGTATTTTTACCTGAATTTGTAAAAAAATCTTTACATCCTCCACTTTTATATGTATAGCAGGTAACAGCACTCAGAACCAAAACTTTTTTGCACCCTGCTTGTCATCTAACAATCATCATATTCAACATGAAATTGAGATTCTGGGTAGAATTCTTCTTTTTTAAAATTCATGTGGTAGGAGGAGTCCTGATAGGACCAGTTTATTTAGCAAATAGCCAATTGTGGTTATGACAAAATAGCATATACAGGGGGATTTGCACCACCACTGTAAGCATTCCTTGCCATCTGCCAAAGCATGTTGAATGCCCACCGAGCCCACTGAGCTGGTAAGAAATGCAGTGATGGCAGTGATGGCCAAGGTATTCATAAAGATGGCACTGTCAGGGACCCATAAACTTACAATAAAGCTACAGTCAAATTTCTACCATTTTTAAAAGATTGATTATAATGGCTAAATCTCTTTTAACTCTGCCCACCCCAGTTAAGAGATTGCATGTGGCCAGGTAAAACGGACCAAAATTTTTATTTCACATAAAAGGTAGACAACCCTCTTTATGTAAAGTAAAAAATTAAATAAAAATACAGGCCATTGCCAGGGGGTTCTGCACAGAACAGGAGTGCAGAACCCCCTGGCATACTCCCATCATGCATCCCAGGAGGCTTCAGGCTGCTCCTTCTGCACATGCCCAATGGGCTTTTTCCTGTAATGGCAAAAAAAATGGTGAACTAACTCATGCATAGTTCAGCACTCTTTTTTTCCTATTTACAGTAGGCTACGTCACCCGATCACGCCTCTGAAAGATCAGAAAAAATTGTTTCCAGCAACAAATATTGAACGTGTGCCTTAAACTTTAAGTACTCCCCCTTTCTTCATTATAATAAGGGAAGATAGATAGGAAACCTGATAATACCCGTCTGGGATTTCGCAGTCCACAGACAATTACAAACACGTGATTTCTGATGGGATCAACAAGTATTTTTCTGTACTTGAAGAAAATGTACTTATCCTTAAAAAGGAAGACTAATGCAACAATCACATCTAAGCTGCAATATATTACATTGTAGTCTTATGGTCTTAGATATCCTTCAGTTGTTAAATTCTGCATTCTTTCCATTTACGCAGAATCATTTTAGTGAATAAAGATACAATATTCAAATTGCCAAGCTTACCAAAACCTTTTTTATTCTACCGGTCAAAGAACCCTTCATTCTTTTTTTTTTTTTTTTTTTTTTAATCTAAGAATAGAATTCCTGAAACACAAGTTGTTTTCCACTGGCGTAGTTAAAAAAAAAATCACACACTCCTTTTGCTTTGCCTATTTGCTCAATTATGGATTATGCAAATTGTCTTTTTTTTTTATTCTACATTCGGGTAACAAAAAACATTGCCCGTTGTGGAACAGTGTGTACTCAGCATCGCAGCCATTTCCATGGCTACAAATCAAGCACATGATGCAAAATGTAAGGAGAGCATGCTCAGCGAATGGATAAATAAGTCTCATTTTTCTTCCTTTGTTCCCAAAGCTCCTTTAGACTTCCTGTTGTCAAGCACAGCTGTGAGGAGCACTTCATTTGCATCATATCTGAAAGCATGGTAGAGCAGACTGGCAATGGCCTGTATTGTGACTGTTAAAACCTAGATTAATGTCGAACAAAACAATTTGCACTTTGTTTCTGTGGGAAAGTTCAGCCTCCCAGCAAGAGGATTTTCTAAACACAGAGAACGGGGGAATTCTCCTGTTTAAAGGGGAAAAATTAGCCAGCTACAAATCACAACAATCTCTCCCCCTATCTATCAAAATACCCAACCAGGCCTCTTTTGGCCATTTAAAGTCTCCTTGTCCTATGCAATGTTTTTCTCTTTTATTATTTTCCCAGGTTGTGTTTTTATGACACTCATCATTAGGACCTCCTACACACAGACAGTTGCATTACGGCCCTACCTGCTTTGTCTTATATAATAAACAAATCTTTCCTAAAAGGGGCAGAGAATTCTTGCACAGGGTAATTGTGTCCTAGCTGTGTTTGCAGCTATTTGCATAGAAACGTGTGTCTGGAATACGAGATCAGCTATGGCACAGTCCCACAGCCTCTCCTCAATGTATTCCAGTCCATGGCTAAGCCGATTTTTCGAACAATGAATTTCTTTTGCAGGGGACATGAATCACGCTGATCACTTGTTCCCAAGCTGAGGTAGAGGAAGTTGACAGTTCTTTAGAAATAACTAAACATTAAAGTGTTTAGAAAATTACAAACACGAAGAGAGTCAGGGCTTTGACAATGAGGGGACAGTGGCTGTTTTTTACATTTATATACATGAAGAAGCACAGAATTTGTTTTCTGCTGTACTGGTAAAACTGGTCTTGGAATTCTTTTATGGACTGGTATTGTACCGGATGTTTTCTGTCTCATAACTAAAATATTGTCGTGTTCTATTGAAAAGGTCGGTGCCAAAGGAAACATTTTATTATGATGGCCCATTTTTTACTCCATCTGTAGACTTAAAGAGGAACTAAACTAAAAACGGCAAAAAAAAAAAATGCACTTACCTTTAATCCCCCAGGGCAGTCCGATCCATCCAGAGGTGTCCTGCATCAGGTTCCGCGTCGCCCCAACATTTGTCCCGGAGCTGGCGTTCTATCTTCCTGTTTCTTCATCTTTAGGTGCAAGATCGGGTAACGTAGGATGAAAAAAAAGTTTTCTGTTTGAGTGAAAAGGCTCCTTCTGCCTATGCCCAAGATTCTCGTGTAGAAGGAGCACCCAAGAGCCTCCCGGGATGCGTGATGTAGATATCCCCGGAGGCTCTGCGAACACTTTCATTCTCGATCGCCTAGGTGGTCGAGAATTAGGGGGTGATGCTTTACCCTTTTTTTTTTTTTAAAAAGGGTGTTGCACTTAAAAAAAACTTGTTGTCTACCATTTATGTAAAGCCCTCCTGTGTTTTCTTTAGATGCCAAATACTTTCTCGCTTACATGGTGGCACTTGTATGGAGGGTTTATTTATTTAAAGGTGTGATGGTCACTAGTGTTTTGGGGAGCCAATGTAAAGGAAAAAGTAAAGACAGAAGAAAAGCAAAAGAGAGGACGTTCAATGCTAGTTGTCACTTTTAATTTGAACTATCTCTGGAGATCGCCTTAACATACCATCAGCTACCTTGTTTTTGCTAAACATTTCTTTATAATCTGCATAGACTGTGTTCTGACTATAATATGCATAAGTTAAAAAAAGTTTGTGGACACATGACCATTATCCTTATACGGCTCATTGGATATCCTATTGCAAACCCATGTGAAAGGGACCAATTTGGGCTGTTTCACTCTTATACACCTGCTACAAGATCTCGGAGTGTGTCTGTGAGAATTTCACAGCGTGTCTATAACAGTAAAAAATCATTTTTAAAGCTTGAAAAATAAGACCAGGCCTGGGATGGGGACCGATTTGTCACATGATTGCATGCAGCTGGGGTGGATGGCAGTAGGGACTGGTAGCTTTTGGCTGTGTGGTTGCAACAAGCTCAACGACTTTCAATCACACAAAAAAGTGCTTTTCAACCTCTGCTATTGACAGCATAGTAATTGAAGAAGGGCACAGGGTTTGCATCTGCCTTAATATTCGCACACATCCATTGCAAGGTCGAATTTTAGAGGAGCAAGTTAACCTAACTGGGTGGCACGGTGGCTCAGAGGTCAGCACTCTTGCCTTTGCAGCACTAGGTTACAATCTTGGCCAAGACACTATCTGCATGGAGTTTGCAGGTTCTTCCTGTTTTTGCGTTTGTTGAGAAAGGGGGGTTAACTCCAAACATACTGGTAGGTTAGTTGGTCCTAGGCATTAGACTATGGCTATTAGATTGGAGCTCCTGGTATTGACATGACTGCAAGCTTTGTTTAAAATGTCAGCCCCATTTAAAAACATTATAGTAATAATTAACTAATCTATATCCGTATGGTCCTGGATTTGTGCACAGGGGCACAGCCATGCTGCAACAGTTAAGAGCCTTCCCCAAACAAGACTAAAACAACATACATATATTTGTATTGTATTCTATATATATTGCACTTCTGATCCACAAAGTCCAAAAAGTCCTATACCAGATGTCCTAAATGGCCAATATTCTAACTTGGCTCCACTAAAACATATGAAAGAAAATTAAGATTTGAGCATATCTTCTTAACTAAAAGGGTATTGTTTTCCTAACCTCATTTTCTACTAAAAATGGATTATGAAAGAAGCATGAATACTGGATTAAGTGAGAACTCTTCTTCTGAAATCCCTTACTGGCTGCCATGATGAACCTTTGCTTTAGGTCTTGCCCACCCCACTGGTCCCAGGGCCGCCATTGAGGGAAATCAGGGGTAGTTCTGTATCAAGCCCCAATCCAACAAGCTTAACTTTTTTAAGGCTGAAACTTTTAGATATGGAGAAGAGGGAATCATGAATTTTACCTAATATGAGGCCCAGAAATTTTTGAAGGTTGGCCTAGACTGGACCTCATTCACACTGGAGGACTGAGAACATCTAGCGGCAAAAGGGAAAATGGGGTAAATTGTTCAGATATTTTTAAGCCAGCTTTAAAGAAGACCCTAGTTGGGCTTTGGAATACTGCCCTTAAACAAGATAATGACTTTTTATGACTTTCCTATTTTCCTTACCCCAATGGTAATGGTCCAAAAATTCAACAATTGCATTAAAATTATAGGAAGACAAATTGACGTTTTCAAAAATAAACAGACTGAGCTCCCATATTTCTCCAGGTTCATTTTAATCACACAGCTTTTTTTTATTTCAAATCCACTTATAACTATCAAAAGGCAATGCTGATGAATATTCCTGCTTGAATTCTTAGCCAGAGTGATATTAATGTAGTCATAGTCTGTACAGTGTCCACAGCCGCTAATCTTTGGGTTTCTGTGCGCTGGATGAACAATTGACAGACTGTAATTCTAATAAATATTCAACATTTCGAGTACTTGAAGCAGCCTCTGATTATGTAAGACATTCAGAAACTTGCAATCAAGCCTAATATTAAACATGCACAATGTATTCGGGAAGTCTGCAATTTCAGCATATCGATGTTCTTTTACAGACATAATATGAAATGTATTATTTGGAAGTTACACAGCTAATCTAAACCACTGTTATCTAGAAATGAACATTACAAAAAAAAAAAATTACGCTGGCAGTATTTAAATTTCCTGGGTGCGATCACAATAGAAGTTGTCAGGTTAAGCTACACAAGCTCTATTTAAAGGTATACCCCAGTCACATGATGTTACCTGCACTCACTCTACGGGACTTTGTGCTGCCATCATCAAAGAAAGTTACATGTGAGTAATTACTGGGGGACGAAAGGCTAAAAAAATGCTGATTAAAAATTTCAGGAGGACCTGTGGAAACCGTGTCTATATACTGTATAGTCCTCATCCATCTATGGTTTATCTACATCATTTAATTATTCGTAAAGTACGATATATTCTTGAGTATAAACTAAGATTTTTGTTTTATTTTTGTAAAAGAATCTTAGTTTATATTTAGGGCACACTAGTAGACGGTGCTGTGTCATTATGTATGGTATAACAATTTCAGAAACAAGATAAATGAGCTTGTTACACACTTTAAGTGAGGACACAGTGACATCTACTGGTAGCCAACAATATTGCACAAAAGATAATTGAAGATGAAGTGACCATTCACAACCTACTCAAAAGTACAAAATATTTTTGTTGTGGACTTAGCCTTTAGACTCTTCAGACCTGGTCAACCTCATTACCCCTTGATCCCCTATGTTTGTGAATCCCCTTCTCTACCTATTGTTATAAATACTTCGAACAATAATTTGCTCTTGTGATGACTGTTAAAACCAATAAAGGCCACTGTTAAAGAAAAGTACAACATATTTTACACTGTAAAGGAAGCGGGGTAAATACAAAGTGTATTTATTATTTGTTCCCATTTTAAATAAATGTTTTTAAAAATATTTCAATTATACCTTTTTCCTTGATCAACAATTATCCAGTGCCATGCCACATCCCTATCTGAAACTACAAAAAGGAAAAAACAAACATTGGGACTTTAAAGGCATTACTAATCACGTAGAACACAAATAAAAAGTTTTCTATGATTTTAATATTGACAAATTTTGTGTACATTCTGTGTGATTAGTAATGCCTTTAAAGTCCCAATGTCTGTTTTTTCTTTTTTGTTGTTTTTAAAAATAACACACTGTACATCTTTCCATTTTGTATTGGCATTTCTATTGAATACTGCCTTAAATGTTAGCACTGACACCTTTTATGTCCTAGGTTTATATAAAAGGTAAAGCATTTTCCTGTATTTAAGGTACAAATAAATACCTTGGTTTTTATTTGGATAGGTCTATAGTTGAGTATGTACAGAATGTAGAATCATGACACATGAATGAACCTGTGGCACCTCAATACATGAATATTAATGTAGATCTAGCAATAATTGTTTTGAAATGTTTATTAAAACCATACTATGGATAGTGTGTGCTGTAATTAAAGCTAAAGGTGGCCCAACAAAATATTTAGGTGTAGTCATTGTGCCACACAGCCTTTGAAAATGGCTACACAGTGGGTGATGTCCCACATCTTCTCCTGCAGAAAAATGCTGTGCAATCAGATAAAAGACCATTTACAGTGCACCAGTAAAGAGATCTGCAGTAGCTGGTCTACATGAACAGACATTCCTGCATTGAAGAAAGTGCAGGAGCTGCTTGATGCAATATTACTGCACACATTGCATTTGTAATAGGAATACTTTGCTCAGAGTTTAACTATTTATATATATATATATATATATATATATATATATGAGATATAAATCTTAACTGCCTAAAGTTTAGTTTCCCTGTGTATCACAAACAACTACTTACCTTAAATTTAAATACTTCCGGTCTACATGTGTTCCAACTATTGCTACATGGCATTTTTATAGGGGGGGGAGGGGGTCTCCACCTGGTGACAACAGTGGACGCTACCTTCATTAGATATGTTAAAATGGTCGCTTGTAGTCACTTGTAGTAGTAAAAAAAACAATGTACCAAGGTAGCAGATTCATGACTGAGAATTCGTGGAAGCATAGCCATTCTATTCTTGCTGTCAGTGGGAATAAATAAGCCCCATCATTAGCGTCAGTGGGAGCAAAGAAAGCCACATATTGTTGGTGTTGGGGGATAAAATAATCCCGATCATTGGTGGGAATAAACCAAACTCTATGTCATTGGTGTAAGTGGGATAAAATAAACCAGGGTGATGGTATTGGTGGGAAATATTGCCCATCATTGGTGTTAGTGGAAGCAAGCTTATTCCTATATCATTAATGACAGTGGGATAATATAAGTTCTGTTGTTGGCTTCAGAGGGATAAAATAAGCCTCAATAACCGGTGTCATTGGGAGCCATTAGTGTTTAGTGGTGTCAGTCCAAATCACACACTTCTCTCTGCCTACTTTGCCTCCTTCCTTTGGCTGATCTACACTATGGCTGTCAATCAGAAGGTAAATCCACATTTTGGCAGACCTACAGTGCTGCATGCTGTGTCCTGGAGGACATCCTGTTGCACCCGGACACTTTCTAGCTGCAAATTGTTCCAAATTCATCATGATTTTGCACACTGTCCTGCAGGATTTGGGGCTTTTGGCAAATATTAAGTACATTAAGAACCTAAACAAGAACATTTGAGCAGTATTACTAGGTGTCAGATTTAAAACTTTAAACATTGCATTTAAAATTATATTAACTTGGTAAAGTTGATATAAATATATAGTAAAAATTACATGTATATATATATATATATATATATATATATATAAATATATGTGTAATCTAACATAAATATAATAAATCTAAAATAAATATAATAAAACTATCTACTAAACACGTTTTATAAAACCCTATTTATGGTACACACATACTATGAGAATTGATTTGATATTTATAAACTTTCACCATAAAGACTCAAAATCAAACACAATTGTTATTAGGGTTAGGGGGACACCTGGTGGTTCGTCTTGGTGGTGCATTTGCAGTGATTGTAAATACACTGATGTCTGATTTATTATTTGTTTTTAAGTGCAAAGTAATTCCTTAACATAGGCACCAAGAAATGATAAGAGCCTGATTAAATCAATACCTAAAGCCAAGAACAATAACTTGTTTTTATTTGATTATCCTTTTAGTAACACACCCATCCATTCTGCTATATCTTCTTTTTACCATCTCAGATGAGGGGATGGTTGTAAGTCTAAACTTGGTTTCAAGGGCATTATATGGTTTACACTCTGAAGAGGATTATTATTTTTAATTTCACACAAACTTTTTACATATCAGTGTTTCTTGACCTTTGCAATGAGAGAAACCCTAAAATCATTTCCATGTTTTCAGGTAACCCCGGCTATATTTACTATATCCACAGCTCACAGTACATTGACATGGTTGTCGGTAAAAAGAATTCCTCTTACATTGCTGGCTATTGGGAAGAATGTCACCCTTACAGATAGCCAAAAAGATTGTTGGTGTCAGATAAACCGACCTGATAGTCACAAACTGCTCATTGCTCGAGGAACCCCCAGCAATTTCAGGAGGAACTCTGGTTGTAAAACTCTGCTCTAGACCCTTCAATAAAAAAGGAAAGGATTCCAGTATAAGGTTCAGGCCAATGCACTCTTCTATGTTACATCTAATACAGTAAGTCCAAAGGCGTTCCTACAGACTAATGCGTTTTCACCTAGGTAGGTCTTAATCAACTCACCTGTTCAGGTTGAATTGTGTCATTCTGTTATGACATGTTATTTTATTATTATTATGTAGAATTTTTTGCGTTACTTTTACTATGGATGAAATAAATTGGATTTTATTGATAAGGGAGCCCTATATAGGAAATAATAACAGAAAAGAGGATTTTTTAGGCAAACAGTGTATTGTATTATTAATAGTTTCTCCTAATACAAAACAATTTACCATGACTGAAGTACAGTCTAATTGAACTCCAACAAAATAAATAAATGGGCCAAACTGGCACTAAACAAATAATCATCTGTAGGAACGCATATATATTGTCGCATAAATAAAAGCCGTAAACCCTACGTGCTTCATGTGATGTGGGCTTCCTCAGGGGTGCTGGTACATTTAGCGATGCTTTAGACAAATGCTTGTCAGTATCTAGATTTGCAGTAAATACAGAGCGATAATACAAAAAAGCATATGTAAAGTGATAACAAGTTGATGCATAAACTAAACATAACAATTGCTACAAACATAACATAGAATCCTAAGAATATACTGGTATAGTAGGAGCTATTAATTCAAGTAGGTTATCCGTATAAAAACAGAAATATCGCAATAAAGTAAAAATAAATGAATACATTATCACATATTCTTGTAATGAGTAATAAGTACCGTAATTTACATACTCTGTAGGAGGAGTCAGTTGTATTGTGCAACGTAGGGGGAGCTCTCTACAAAAATATAAGGAACTGGGTGCCACCGTGGAGGAAGAAATGAGAGTAATCCCCAAAAAATATGAATAAGTAAGTATACTTTCTCAATATGTGTGAAAACAATATTAGAAGGTAAAGACATTGGGCCTGATTTATTAACGCTCTCCAAGGCTAGAGAGGATACACTTTCATCAGTGAAGCTGGGTGATCCAGCAAACCTGGAATGGATCTGGTCCAGGATTGAAAACATTTGCTAACAAAAAGCTAATGACTTTTAGGAAATCTATTCCAGGTTTGCTGAATCGCCCAGCTTCACTGATAACAGTGTATCCTCTGCAGCCTTGGAGAGCTTTAATAAATTAGGGCCTATGACATTTAAGCTTGGTAGTTACCTGGTGTCTGGTGTTGGAGTAGTAAGGGATAAGACAGCAGCGGCGGTCTGTACAGGCTGGTAATGAGAGGTATCATGGCAAGGGAGATCCCGGAAGTGGCCCTATATATAGTATACAGGGGACAACGTTCCGGGAACCTCCCGCACATACCGGACGCATGATTACGTCTGGCCGTGCATGGAGACATACTAATCTTACTTTGATTCTCCTATTGCCCTCCTCTGCCATTACCTACCCTGACGGCCAGCACATACCAAACTCAATAGATTCATTGATGAAATAAAGTCCTGGTTGGTTAGCACGTTTACTGTAAAATTTGTATTTGCTGACCCGTTTTTGGTTCCCACTTGGTATATCATCCCCATGTACTTTGGGAATAGGGTATCCATGTTTACATGAATTTCATCAGGTTGATCAATTTTCGCTCAAAAACATTCTGATAGGTTAATTGTCATCAGACTGAAACATCACAAAGGGAACTATGGAGTTCATTTTTATTTTTTCAGATTTTCATAACTGAAAAGTTCTGGGTGGTGCGCCAACTAAAAGCAGCTAGGGAGAATACTGTTTATTGTTGAGGTCTACATACACTTAATGGGATCTAGTTTTTAAATGTGACATTCACCTAACATTCTCTGGTGGAGAATCAGTCTTTGCCATTACTAGACCTCCTCCATAGAATAATTAGTGAATGTCAGATTCAGCACTTCTTAAATAGGTGATGTTGATGTCCCGGGTTATTAGGAGTTTATTTTTAAATTGTCCGTCCATCAATTTGGATGCTTTTTCATTCGGATGCGTTCTTCCAGTATGATGCTTTGGGGCTGCTTCTTCCTTAACTCCAAGCTCTGCTGTATGGTAGGCTGCAAGATGCTGATATCCATTTAAGTCACTCACACTGCTTGTATTAAAAATACTGTGTTCCTTTGATACTGCCCTGAAGTTCAACGTTAGGTGTTAGAATGAGGATAAGTGTAAAATTCTGGGGTTCACAATAATATTCAACTTTATTTTTGCATTATACTAAAATGTGATGCTTCAGCTATTTCAGTTCCAGACACTAGTGCAGTCCAAAAATTAAATATGGCCAAAAATTCACCACCCATTTAAAAGGGAATACATAAATCAAGCTTTATTATGTGCATAGTTTTGGTTTGAGAAGTATTTCCTTACAATTAATATATTGTATAGAATGGATCTAAGAATAATAATGCCTGATAAACACAGAAAAGTGACCAAAGAATATATTTCACAGTTCTAATAACAGACCCAGTCCCTTGGTCAAAGTGCTCTTATGATTACCGCCACTAGGTGGCAGCAGAGGATGGAAACACATGAGTTAGGATTTTTATTCATTTATATTTGTAGTTTTAAATCTTCTAACAGAAGGTAAAATACACTTGCAGGAAGTAAATAAGTATTTAGGTAATTTGTAACATTAATCTTGTTATCATAATGATTACATTACAAATATCAATAATTATAATAATTATTTATATTTCTTGAACTTAGAGCAGTTATGAACTAATTGCTGATTTGTTGTCTGATCTCCAACTATATAAACCTAATAATTCTTATAGCAAACCTTCCATGAGTAAACTTAGGGTCTGAATACTACTTTTTAAACATACGTTTATTATTACAGATTCTGCATATTGAATAATGGACCAGTATCAAGTATGCAGAATAGGACTTTTGATTTATAGTCTGGTGATAATTGGTGTTGGAAGTGATGGAGCCAAGATTTGAAGGATAGTTTACAGACATTGAAAATTCTTTGCAATCAAGCTGAGAACATCCAGGTACTTGTTAGGCCCCAATGAAGTGGGCTTGTTAGGACCCCTGAAAAGTGCTTGCTCTGATTAAAGTGGACTTAAAATTAATGCTATTTTCTTTTTCTTGCAGAACAAACATCGTATTATCTCCTAGATTGTAAGCTCTTTGAGGCAGGATCTTCTCGCCCTGTGTTACTGTCTATATTTGTCATTTTCATTCCTATTTAATGTACAGCGCTGCGTAATATGTTGGTGCTATACAAATCCTGTTTAATATTATCAATAATAATAATATCAATAGAGGTTGCAAATGACAGACAGATACAGACAGTGACACAGGAGGAGGAGAGGACCCTGCCCCGAAGAGCTTACAATCTAAGAGGTGGGGGAAGTATCTCACATTAGGAGGGTGGATATGAAGTGGTGGGAAGTAGTGAGGGTTTAGGACACAGAAGAAGACACGTAGGCTTTAAAAATGTGCCCCTGAATCTGCCCTATGAGAAAGCAGTCAGAAGTAAACACCTGCCAGGGGTTTCAATTACTCACCACTCGATCCAAATCTAAAAAGTTTGCCTTTTAGATATTCAAACCTCCCAATCATCTTCCTGTGCAGTGTCCCATGGTACTTTTTTATTTGTATTGAACGTTTACTGTGTTTTAGTGTTGGTCGAATATCTCATTATTGGATTTGACAGCTATTCGATCGAATAGGGCGATATTGTTCATTAGATCGAACGTCGAATTCGCACACCATTAAAGTCAATAGGGGGAAATTCGGGTTATTTTTCGGGACAGCTCCGCTCCCTGATTGCTCTTGCAGCCCTAGGGTAACTATAGTATGTGTTCCTGAATATAGATTCTCTATCAAAGAACACAGGAGTCCCACGGGATCCCCAGGCACTAGAGGCTAGATAGGGATATGTCTCCCCATTCATTCACCTCTAGTGCTCTGTGATTGTCTGGGGAAAGGAAAATCCTGATGGTGCTTGAGCTGTCATCAGAGTTACCTTTCCTCAGCCAATCACAGAACACTAGAGGGGATGAAAGGGGAGACTTGTCCTCATTGTCCTCATTTAACCTCTAGTGCCCGGGGATCCTACACTGACAGGAGGATTCCCACGGCTGCATCATCCTGTCATTGTGGGATAACCTGTAAGAAACACAAATCACACACTTTCAATAAATTACTTTAACCTTAAAGCCTCTTTTTTTTACCTCATTTTATCAAATTCCATTTTTTTCGGGTCAGGTCTATCCCAATTCGAACAGTTATATTTAGGTTAAATATAAGGACATCCCGAATTCGAACACCAACGCTACTGTGTTTTAATGAAGAAAGTCAATCTGCCTATCTCTAATGCTATTGGCTCCTATAATCTCTAAGCGTGTTGTATACTATAAAGTATATTCAACTCTTTCTCTCTCTCATTTATGTAAATCAGAACAAGCCTTTCTTCTTTGTTAAGAATGAACTCTGAGTAAACCCTAAACTTGCTTTATATCTCTCTCTCACCATGCTTTGTTATCAGTTCCCCTCTGCCACTGCTGACAGCACAATAAATCACAAACCTCAGTTCCTTTCTATTGTGTTTGTGCTGTGCAGGTACAATCCTTTAGTACCATAACTCACTGCTTTGTGATCCCACTGAGTGTAAGTTTACCAGAAATCTGTATGAAATCAGCATTATGACATCAGAACAAGGATGGGTGGGGGTTCTGAACACACAGGACTGCCTCTCACACACTGTATCAGCACATAGACATTCACTAGATGGACAGCATTTGCATACAGTAAAGACAACATGAAAGCAAAGGAGTGAGGTGTATGATCTGATTAGTCCTATAGACAGGGATTTAAGTAGGCTAAACATACTTGCTGCATCTTTTAATGCAAGTCACAGTGTGCAGGTATGGATGTGCTATGTGCAAATAGAAAGGTGAAACTGGAAATGAACTGTAAATGCAATATAATTAACTCCCCAAATTTTACACAACACATTTTCATATTTCACAATATCACATATAATAGCTATATTGCTTTATGAAGTCAATCTGATGTGTTATATCCAAGGAAAGTTTATATAGACGTGTTTAGGTATTATTGTCACACAGTCCTAGTCTACAACACATTCTAAAATCACTATGAGAATTTGTTTCTTATAAAGGGGGCAATGCCAGCTAATGGGACCGAAGTAATTATTTTTTACACTGCATACCACCAGCAATATTTTAGTTGAATAAATAACTGAAATGCAAATTTTCCTGTATTTTTATTGAAGTATATCATCAGAAGGTCACATGAAGATCCAATGATTTCCCATTAAAATATAAGGAATGAGTCATCATTTTCATGATGTCTACTTGTTTTCACATGACTGTATAAGAGGCCAGGGGTTTACTTGATCTACCAGGCCGTATCCATTATTATCAAAAACTTTCTTTGAATAGGCAGGCATTTCAGTAAATATTGTTAACCAGGTAAATTATATATTTGTAGCCAGGGCCTATCAGAGATCCTTAGTACATAACTTCTATGTACGGTATTTTCCGGCGTATAAGGCGACTGGGCGTATAAGACGACCCCCCACTCTAACCAATCAGTTGGGGGTCGCGTTATACGCCCAGTATTGTACTGTTCCTATTGTTGCTATTGTGCGAGAACTGAGAGGCAGAAGGAACAGTACAGTACTAGTTCTAAGGAATGAATGGGCGTGTTCCTTTAATGAATGGGCGTGTTCTAGTGGAGAGCCAATCCAGGCTCTCCACTGGAGAGCCAATCCAGGTTCTCCACTGGAGAACCAATCCAGGCTCACGTCCTCCTGTGCAGGCTCGCGTTCTCCTGTGCAGCTTGCACAGAAGGACTCGTGGGGATGCGACTCGTGGGGACGCGACTCGTGGTGACGTGACTCGTAGGGACGCGACTCGCGGGGACGCCAGACGTGAAGCAAGCTGCAGGTAAGTACCGGTACCCGGCGTATTAGACGACCCCCGACTTTGGCACTGATTTTTCGGAGTTAAAAAGTCGTCTTATACGCCGGAAAATACGGTAAGTTTAAGGTTTATTATCATAACTTGCAAAAATATGTTTTTTATGTATAAATGTTTACTTATTGCTCATTAAAAGCACCGACTTGACATTCTACCAGCCAAAGGACTTTTTAACCCACAAGGTAATGTTTAGATTTCAAACCTAAGCTTAAAGCTTAAAGAAGAATCCAGAAGAAGATGTCGGTGCTCAGTGCTTCCTCTCCACCGGGCCGAAGATGGATACCGGGACAACACGGGAGCTAAAGGAAGAAACCTCTCGATGGATCAATGGATCTGCGGGATTAAAGGTAAGTGTGTTCTTTTTATTTTGGTTTAGTTCTGCTTTAAAATGTGATCAAGAAGCCAACTTTTTGAGCTTTTTGGGCTTCTTTAGTAAACACTGATCGATGAAGTCCTTTTCAATGTGAAAAAGGGAGTGAAAAAGATCATCCCACCCCACAAAATAAACTGTAAGAGAACCAAAGATGTGTTTCAGAATGAATAAACTTTGGCATATAATTGTTTTACGATACTGAATATTATGTTGTAAGGTAGTGGAGCATAGAATGTGAAAAATGTACGAGTTCCTGTGTTTCCAAAACTGTGGTATTTTTACCCTCAGGGATCAGTTAGACAATTTTAAGGATATATTAGCCTGTTTTAGCTTGAAATAACAGTTTAGATGCTAGTAAAGTACAGGGATGGATTTTCATCTTTGGAGCCTGTAGGCAAACATCATTTAGCACCCGTGGAAATACCCTTTTCTAGGTTCAATCTTTTATGGAGAACCTTTTCTTGCTCTATTGGCCAAACCCTAAAGGAGAAGATTGTGAAAGTGAGTGAATATTGTAACAAAATGAAGATGAAACAAAAATAAAGAAATCTTTACCTCTGCAACCTTTAAGCCCACAATACCTAATGATAAATTGCACCAACTGCTTAAAGTGGACCTTTCATTAATTGTTTTACATTATATAAAAGGATGGCTAAGCCTTTTATATAATGTGGAGGTAAAGACTGAAAGGGAAATCCCGCAGACTCCTGGGATACGTATGTTATGTTATGTAAAATCTGGGATTGTGCATGTGCAGAAGGGGCTTTTCTGATATTTAAAAAACTGCAGATCACACGCATGTGCAGTAATATATATACAGGTATGTATATTTATATATATATACACGGTTCTCCCCAGGCACTTTTAGCTGGGCGCACCACCCGGCACTTTTCAGCATCCACCAGGCTGTTTTTGGGTGGTTACCAAAGAGTTTGGTCACAATACAGGGGCTGCCACCCACCTAAAATTTCTTCCCACCCAGCTTCTTCCCACCCAGCAAAAAAAAATTCTGGGTTGAGCACTGATATATATATATATATATATATATATATTTATTTATAGTCCTGTAATGAAGATTTCTTCTCGAGTGCTGGTTGCCTGTCACTTTCTACATTCACCCATTCTGTATATTCAGAAAGTACAAGAACAGCATTTATCATTAGGACAGGAAGGTAAAGGCCCCACAGTAAATACCTTGGAGGAGTAGACAAGTAAATATATTCTAATACAACATCCCTGGTAAAGTAAAAAAAAGCACTTTTACTAGCAAAGGTATGAAAATCCTAAGAGCAAACCCTCTGGTTTTCTTTTTTTTTCACTAAATATGCCATGTAAAGAATTTGGTGATACTTATTTACCCTAGGGCAAGTGAAGTTGGTGTAAAAACAAAGAATTTATATATATATATATACATATATATATATATATATATATATATATATATTCTTATTATTGTTTGTTTTTACAAAATATTTACCTGTTCTATTTACCCTAGGGCAGGTGGAGGTGGTGTAAAAATAAATATATATATATATATATATATATATACAAAGACTGATCAGATAAGCTACACTATTTTACAATTTTGTTTTTTTATTAGGTACACCATTTTTTTAACTTAATACAGCAGCCACACAGAACACATAATAAAACGTAAACAGAAGTCATGTTAAAAATAGAGCATCCAATATTCTCGTGTTCACCTTCCGATTAGTGGAGAGGTCCATATCTTCTCTGTTTCCTGTGGGATATCTAATGTGATATTATGAGGAGTCCCCCCTGTACTCAAGTAACGCAGAGACACTGAATGCACCTCAGTCTTTCCTTTTTATCTGCAGATCATACTCAGAATGTTTCCTGTTATTGATATGTGGTGTTCTTTATGTTTAGGAGTAGAAGGCTCTGATTAATTATATGCTTCCCCCAACTTTGCTATCAGTTCTTGGTTTGAATCAGGGCCAGCTTGTTTTTCGTAATAGTGTGCAAGGGGAAATGAACTAGAGACATCCTGACTGTAAGGGTGAAAAGATTCTCCTGAAGGCTGGAACAATGCAACCACAAAGTGACATTCCTAACTAATTTATGCTGTCTTGGAGAAGTTCCAGGTGCATTTCATCCATGATAGAAAAATTAATTTCAGTTACTCATACCTGGAAGCTCTGAAAAGGTATTTGTTTCTTTCTCTTTTGGGCATAAAAAACTGATTTGTTAGAAATCTATAAATACAATTATATCTATTGTTATTATTAATATTTTCAGCAAAGAAATGTCGCTGGATGTTAGCTGGCAGGGCCTTGCAATGGTGTTATGAAAATCAAGAGCCAGTGAAATGAAACTAAAGTTTCATTTTGTTGAACAAAAGTGCTGGCAGGTAAGACTTTTTGAAGGACAGAAAAGATTGTTCAAAGAACATTATCAATTCAATGCAATGCACATGGCATGTTTTGGTTGCTGTGTTGCCATTATCTCAAACCACAAACACATCCTACCAAGGCACTGCAGCACAATGTATGGCATTGTATTACTATATCTATTGTTAATATTTTATAAATATTGCTGTATGCACTTTAAAAAGTCCAGCATGCAATACATTTCAGTGAGAAATGGTTCATTATACTGCCTTTTAAAATAAAAGTCTGATGAATTTAACACAAGTGTAAAGTGTACAGCAAAAGGCATGCATCTTGGAAGAGGTAATAATAGATATCCCCTCTGTTTGTTATCATGGGTGGCCGCCCCCCTAAAGAATTGTACATTTTTGTAGTAAGCAAGTTAATATACTAGGAAACAATATGTCAGATGCCTAAAAGTGTATTATATTATTATTATTATTATTATTATTAATGATATTATTATTAATAATAATAATAATAATATTATTATTAATAATAATAATAAATAGGATTTATGTAGCACCATCATATTACGCAGTGCTGTACGATAAATAGGGGTTGTAAATGACAACCAGATACAGACAGTGACACAGGAGGAGGAGAGGACCCTGTCCAGAAGAGCTTACAATCTAGGCAGATACTATGAAATACCTTAGGACTGTCTACCTACTTGATGATAGAAGACTTTGGCCATACTTTTTAAACAGGCTTAGCAAAACTTGTCTTTAATAGGTTGATATCTACATTTGATGTAGTTCTTGATCCACATATCATAGATACACAAAAAATGATATTTATTAAATAATTTGTAGTCATGGATAATGTCTATTCTTCTGGCTATATCCCATTCCTGTACTTTAGCAATGGTTGCATGACATTTCTCACAACAAGTGACAAATTCTCTATTGGCATGAATGATTTTGTCTCCATTGGAAGCATCTGTAACAAAGAGACCCTTACAGAAGGAGGACACGCCATTGCCTCCCAATAACAATGAAAGCTACAGATCTAAACAGATTAGAAATGACCATTTAAATTGACATTAAATCAAATATCTTTATTCTATGTCAAGTCTATAATATTTCAAAAAGACTACTTACATTATTGACAAAATTACATTATCAATAATAATAAAAAATCAAACCCTGCAGCTGATATTGTTGTAGCAAGTTAAAAAAGGATTCCTTTCAATTGACTGAAAAATGTATTAAATAAATGTATTATTTGTATTAATAAAAATTCACAAAGTTCAAATACATTTTGTCATTTCTATTTGCTTGGATCTGTGCTTTAATAAATTGATTTTCCAGAAGATTTTTAATAATAGGGCATACTGTCTCATGTCACTGACATTGACCATAGACATGTACATGGTCAGCAGCTGTTTCTCAGGAAGTCATATTCCATTCCTCACAAAGTATGACACTCACAGTGTGTTTTATTTTCAGTTCCTTTTTCCCCTAAATGGCCCAAAAAGGAAAAAGGATATACATTATAATTCAGGATGCAGTGCATCAGACATTATACATGAGTGTATGATGTTTTTTTCTATTGTAGACTGATGTTATGTGGGTGGAGCAATAATTCAACTTTTTTTGCAGTATTTTTTAAAACCAATTGGGGCCCTATGTATTCTAACTGCAGTCACCAATCAGATTTAGACTTTCAAGGCAGGTCTGATGTCAAGTGGAGGTTGCAGTTCCATATTTTAGTAAGAACATGGTAACGCATAATTATAAAATTTGTTTTTTTTTTTTACGCTTACTTCATTTTTAGAAACACTGTAAAGTTTCCACCATAAAGACTTACAAAGATAAATGTTTTATTCCCAATGCCCCTAATGTAGATCAGCGGTACCACCATGGGAGGGGTAAACCAATGTTTCGCCATTGAAAATGGTGACAGATTGTGAATGGCAATTTATTATTTATGATATCATTTTTTTTAAAAATGCTGCAGTGAGCAGGGAATGAAGGCAGCAGTGAGTCTCTGCTCTGCTCATACCTTCTCTGCCTGATGGCTTCAGCCTGACAGCTCCAGCGTTACCCCGGCAACAGTGGTGTCACATGACCGGGTTCCCTGGAGTGCAGATGGCAGGCAGCCGGAGCTCAAGCAGGAGAAGCAGCCTGGGCTGCCGGCGGGCCGGATGGAGAACCTCAGCGGGCCGTATTCGTCCCGTGGGCCATAGTTTGAGGACCCCTGATTTAGAGTATGAGAACTGAAGTGGTAAAACAAGTTTCTGTTCTATGAGCTTATAGTGGTGTGACAAAGCTAATATAGCATAGAGGACATTTTTGGCTGCAACTTTGTTTTATTAAGCCCCCTCCCACTTTACTGATCAGGTTCTGAGGTCTTTGGTAATATTATTTACCTGTTATTAGCTAAGAAGAAGAATCTAAACAGGACTATGTGGAATTCTTAGGAAATTGTGAGCCTGATTTTTTAAAGCTCTCCAAGGCTGGAGAGGATATACTTTCATCAGTGAAGCTGGGTGATCCAGCAAACCTGAAACAGATCGGGCCCAGGATTGAAAAAATTTGCTAACAAATAGCAAATTGCTTTAAGAAATCGATTCCAGGTTTGTTGGATCACCCAGGTTCACTGATGAAAGTTTATCCTCTCCAGCCTAGGAGACCTTTTATTAAATCAGGCCCAATGTATCTATTCCAATCCATCCTTGTCCCACCGATTGTTGTCCCATTTTTCCGCCCAGAGCCCCTACGAACAGTAATGTAAAGCTTGAATCTCAATTATCTAACACTTTAAAGGAATTGTGTGACATACTAGTAATTTCTCTCCAACAAGAATTGATTGGTATTACAAAAGTTATTGGTGCAGAGAAAATTGGTGATAAATTTCTCCGGCAATTGTTTACTTCATCCTGACACTATGTTTTCCTAATATTTACCATTAGTGTCTAGACGACATTAAACTCTCATTTTTTTTCCTGGAGCATGGTACCCAGTATCAACATTTTATGGAGCATGGAATGCCCTCAAAAAATATTTGTTCATATATATATATATATACACATACAGTAAATGTAAGGAGTCAATGATCCAACCATTTACTTACTTCCTTGATCTATCCCAAAATAAAAATTGTGGCCACTTTACCTAGTAACATTAGGTGGCTGATTTGGTAATTTAAAGTGTGGGTAACACAATCATTCAGACAGTTTTTTGGTGAATACTAATTGATTTATCACTTAGTAGCCATGTAGTTCAGAGACACAACCCGCCCACTGCCCTTAGCCTGCAATCCATATGGGATACATGGTCCGTGGCTTTGGCCGGTGCGCCCCCCCCCCAACCCAAGCGGGATCTTTCACCTGACTCTGCTTGGAGGTGCACTGGCCAGAGCCGCAGACCACCAAACCTACAGCTTTTATGAAAATTATGCTGAACCTGCCAAAAAGGTCAATGTTCAGACACTTCATGTAATGGGGCAAGTGAAATCCCAGCAGTTGATAATGGTAAACAGTGCACAGAGCAAACTAAATATCACCCAGCCAGGGTTTATATCTACAGTATCTTAAGCAAAAAATGTTTAAACTTATTTTCTGAGCAAAGCGCCTTCAGTTAGGCTACGTACATGTGTGCAATGGCTCAGGCTCAGGACTGAAATCACACGAGAATCTTGTTGGTGTACAGTGCTCATCGTCCATTGTCCGAACGACCGTCCTGGTGGATCCACAAATGATGGACGATGAACAATCATAATAGAAGTGAAGAGGAGAGAGTACAGGGGGGTGCCGCTCTGTCATTCTTCCCCCTTCTCTCTCCATAGAGCAGTACGGCGCTGTATGTGCAACACTCGTTCATGTATCTTTGAGTCGTTTGTCATTGGAAAGGATCTTTTACGGTTATTGCACGTGTATACTTAGCCTTTAGACTTTCAATCTGATAAACTTGAAGCTATTCCAATGGCCGACAGAAAACAACATATTTACAAGAAATTTGCTGCGGAGTACATAGAAATATCAAACATGATAAATAGTTTTTAGATTTGCATATCATTTTTCATTTTCTTTTTTTTAGCACACACCACTCAATACATGCATCATGCCATGTAGAACCCATATCTATTCTTGGTGGTGCCTAGATGCCTGGAACAATGTAACTCCTGTGCATGCTAAGGGGTTTAATTATTGAAGAGGATCACTATGGACCTGATAGGCATGGTGCTAAAGATGATAGCTGAATGCTGTGCTGATGGATTCCTGGTTCTGCCATGGCTGCAGAGTTCTTATAAGAATGTGAAGGTGAATGTGTTCATAATTGGCAAGTATGCTCTGTATACTTGCTGATTATGGCAAAAGTTCACCACATTGACGTGGGTTTACTAGGGCTATAATGCTCTTAATCCTCCTGAGTATAACCACTTAGTATGAGTCTTATAACTTCTAAAAAACTTATAACCTGTAAAAAAAATTAATATCAATTTACAGCTGCTTATATTTTTTAAATATAAAATTATAAAATAATATAATATAAATATAAAACTTCACTGTTTTAGAGGCAAATAGGATATACTGACCTAATATTACAATTAATTGTATACCCAAAAGCTAACTATGTTTCATTTTGGGGGTCATATATAGTAGGCCAAAGGTGTCCAATTTTTTTTTGTAAAGAGGGCCAGATTTGGTGTGGTGAAAATGTGTGAGGGACGACCACTAACCAGGGTGACGTGAGGGATTCCCTATGCACAGAGTCCGGTGTCAGTGCGGGCTATGTGCAGAGCACATTCTTGAAATCAGCGTGGGCGTGGTCCGTCCAGGTCCCACACAGCACACGCCCACTATAATGACCTAAGGGATTCCCTATGCACTCCCTGTGCACACCTGTGCACACATGGGGACTCCCATCCTGCCGATTATGCCTGCCGAGTAGCGAGCAAGAGGGTTGATCAACTTGATAAAATAGCTTTTGTGTACGCGTGTATTCTATACTGTGATCAACAGTGCTGCGGGGCGCATAATATTGCTTTTATGACAGAGGCTGCGGGCCGGTGGAAATCTAAACACGGGCCGCAAATGGGCCCTGGGCCGGACTTTGGACATGCATGCAATAGGCTCTCCTGGCATTTGCAGCCAAAGAATAATTATAACTAGGCTCCTCTACCCTATTGAAAGAGCAGTTTACACCTCCCTTTCATTCTGGGGTCAGCACAGTGTTTATTACCTTCTCATTGTGCAGTTTTTATGATAGTGTTTCAAATTCATTGATGAGATCTACCCCTAGAGAATAAAACCTGGCCTTCTCAGTCCTTCTGTTCAGACCAGAATACACACTGGTCCATCAGGCACCATATCCAGCCACAGGCAATGCATTATTTGAGATTGGATAAACAATTCTTTTTTATCTTTAGATATTTAATGAACACAAATTTTCCAAAGCCACTCCCAGCCTAGTAGCATTCACCAATAATTTAAGTAAGTGATGCATTTTTGTTACAGTTTAGCATTTTTTTTAACTTGACACTGGAATTATAAACTTATTGGCTTTATTGTTACAATGAAATATTACAGCAAAGCCACCATTATTCCTGAAAGGATATATTTGGTTAACTGCCATAGCTAACGGAAGCAGTAATAATTGTTGCTTCTGAGTTATGTGCTGGAAAATAAATGTGTCAATGTTTATAAAAGTTATGAACAAAAATGCTTCTGATGGCTCATATTTTATTTTATATTCCTCTTTTCTTTTCACTTGGATCAGACCATGGGTACTTACCATTATAATAGATGTGAAGCAAGGATGGTAATTTTAACTCCTCAGCTCGAGTTCACTATTAGTTCAGAATGATCATTGATCAATTGTGAAGTTAAATGCAGATGGAAGTACTATGGAATTTGCCTCCAAGGTAAATTATTAAGAAGAAAGGAGACATACGGGCCAAACCAAAGTTCCCTTCCTGTTAATAACCTTGTTTCTTCTGAAATGATTGGTATCTCTCAGCTGCAGGGTTTTCAGGGCATGTTCAACAGTTGTTTTCCAAATGCGTAACCCAGGGTGGTGTTTGCATCATGTTTAAACTAAAGTTTAATCTGCTTATATTGTCTTTGTTGGTTCATCTGTTCTCACCTCATTAATGTTCTAGTGAAAATTAATAAATAAAACCTTTCCATTATCATTACTTGTGATATCATAAATTGTTTTTTGCAATGCAGACAAACCATAGCGTTGGGTGGTACATTATTTCCTGAAAATAGGAGGCTGTGGTAATGCTCATATATCATGCTGAACCTCCAAGATTGAAACAAATAAAATCAAATTAATGAAATGGGCAGTCCAAATACCGTAAGCCTGTGGAGGAAAGGACTAGATAATGTTTGGTGTCCATCAACCAGGAAATTAGGTTAATGGGAGATGGGATCTCATTTACTGCAGCTTTTGATGAACACCGTGAAAAGATTGCAGTGTACGATAAAATTAGAGTAAGCAATTCCAGTACAGGTGTCAAGCTTGTACAACTGTGCAAGGCTGGAGTTCAATATTAACTGTCCTGCACAGAGCTCAGCTAGAGCAGAGGATGAACGTTTGTGAAATTGTATATTATAAGCAAAATAAAATTACTTTTATGGTCTAGTAAAACTTTTACCTGTATGTGTATAAAGCCCAAAACCACCAAATTCCTAGTTGTTGATAGAGTGTAGAAAAATAACCAGTGAACTTTTTAATATTGTCTTTTTTCAGAATTGGGAGCTTTCTCAATTCTTTTCTATTTCGGCACTGCCAAGAAAAGACCAGGATGCCCAGACAATGGAACTCCTGCGCATGTGCAGGTTGTCCGATGGCCATAGAGGATTGTGGTAGTCCCAGAAGCATCAGCAGCAGAGATGGTGGAACAGTGGTGAACTAGTAACAAGATCTTAAGCCCGGTATTGCTGGAGGGTACAAAGAACTAGGTAGAAGTAGGTAGGTGTGTGCAGGGCCTACTTGTTGATTGAGGCAAAAGCTCTCCCACACCAATTAGTTTATTTCTTCTTTTAAGCTGAACTTAACTAAAAACAAAAAACTTACCTTTAATCCCACAGATCCTTCAATGGCACTGGTCCTTCTTGATCGGGTCCACACGCCATCCTGGGATTCCTCTTCCTCCAGGTGCAGACATCTTCTGTCCTCTCTTCCGGTCTTCTTGCTACATCACCGTCACCGACGTAACCGCTTTGATGGGGAATATATAGAGAGCCGATCTTTTTCTGCATGCGCAGATGGAGCAGCCAGAGCTTTCCAGGATGTGTGATGTAGGTATCCCGGGAGGCCCTGCGTTCCTATTAAGTTTTGATCTCCGCGGTGATCAAGACTTAACAGGGCAGGCCTTTTAAAAAAAGGTGTTGCACTTAAAAACAAAAGAAGAAAAATGTATTTTTAATAAAAGGGTTGTCTACCCTTCTATGTAAAGTAAAAATGTTGAGTTTAGGTACAATTTAGGTACGTGTGAGTTTGTAGGAAGGGGTGCGGTGTATGGTCACCTTAAAATAATAAGTGTCTATATAGTCAACTTTGAGCAAAATAGCCATAGATGTGCTCCTAAAGACATGGGATATAACTATTTTTTTATAACTAATACCACAGATTGTTAATGCAGAGAATATCTAATTGCCTTCTGAGGATCAGGGTTTGGTTTGCCATTGCTGGAACCAGATACCTTGTGTCAACCTAATTACCAGGTTAGTTCTCAGCAAAGACTAGGTTACCTTTGTATATGATTGGCATGGGTGCCTTAGCTGTTAAGTTACCTTTAAGAAATCTAATAAATGTTGTTTAAAAAATACAATTATAGCCTAGTAAATCCATGATTGGCTGACCAGAACATTCTAAAACTGCACTTACAAGTAACAAAGTTTTCTAAAACTGGAATTTCAATTATCAAAATGTATATTTTGAACAGTGAGGGGGGGGGGGGGGTAAAAGGATTAACTAATTTGTTCGATTTTTCTTTTTTCAAGTGACCATTAAAGGCAAATCGGCAAATGCCATCGGTATGGTCGTACTCTGGGCTGGCACACTGAACTTTTTCTTTGTAAACTCACAACCTGCTTTACAGTTTGAAAAAAACACTTATATAATACGTCTTTACCAATGCCAATAATGCTTTAATGTTCAAGCCCACAGTAGCGGCTGGGCAGTGGGCACTGGTAAGGAAGGATAAAGAATCTGTCCCATGTTCCTTCTAGAGGTGCCAATGAAGACCCAGTCCCTCCTTTAACAAGAACATGTAAATGGTTGTTATGGGTCAAATACAGACAGTCCTGAAAGTCAGATAGTTAAACGAGAGCTTTCCTTCCCACACTTCTTAGGAGCAGCTCTAGTTATGGCCTACCATGGCCAGCTTCGATGGACTTTCGATGTCCATATTCCTACTAAACCATGGGCCATTGATGTAGTAAATAAAGGTACATATTAAAGGTTGGAAAATGGTACAAGAAACTTTCCAGACAAGACCTAGCTAGTTACTGGGTTGGACTATTCTTTCGTGTCAGTCAGACGTATCCTTGAAGCACTGTGAGTGGAGGCCAAGTTCCTTTTTATCATTTCTTTTTGATTTATTTAAACACAGAAATTGGGACATAAGCCAGGGAGTGAATGTATGTCCACACCCAGAGATAATATTAATAAATAGATTACAATTCATTTTGACTATAGAAGCAAAGTATATACATCCGCAGCATAACATGTTGCTCTAAGCTTTATTTAAACAATTTCTGTGAATTTTGAATAACTAAATCATTCATAGTAATCTCATATTCTTCACTGAGATAAAAGAAGTGATAGCCCAAGATTTCGTCATATAGAGAATAGGAAGAAAAAATTAATTTGTTTTAAAGCCCTACTTTACCTTTTAAAGCAAAACTATAGCTAAAAAAAGGCAACCAGGCGGATACTTTCTGCAAAAAAATAAACCTGCCTGCCTGATATCCATTTTTTAAAATATACCTACCTGTCCCTCTTCTGTTGTGGCTTCTACCATCTTCATCTTCTTTTCTTTCTGGTTTCTGGATCTTTGGCCAACCTTGATTTATGTGAGCCTAGAGCAATGGGAACCAGACTCCTAAGGGCAGAGTATGGGACTACCTTGGAATATTGATTGGCAAGTTTGGCCAATCAGTCCCATCAGCCCTGGGGAGATACCAGGATACCCCGGGCATATCTCGGAACATGTTTTCTCTCAAAGAAGACAGCAAACAGGCAAGCTTCCTGACTGAAAGATACCCAGGATCATTTAGCCTAATTCCTTTGAGCCTAGGGCAATATGAACCAGACTCCTAAGGGCAGGGTATGGGACTACCTTGGAATTATAGATAGAATAGAAAGCAGAGCAGAGAATAGAATAGCACAACATCGTTATATAGTGCAACTTTCTGCAGCATTTAGGACTCACCATTGAAGAAAGAAGGACTCGTGGTATCATGAAGCCAGACTGAAGACTATATATTTAAAAAGACTAGCAGTGCTTATGTTAGCAATGAATGCAATGGAATTCAGGTTATCATTGCTTTTCAGCCCAACGAACGTGATGTCCATAAGCTGTTAAATACATATTTTAAAAGCAGTGAATGGGACATTCATCAAACATTTATTGCAGGTGAATCAATCGTTGTATTTAAAACACATACACCAGGAAGATATACCCATAGCAAATAAATATGTTATAATGACTTATTCACATCATGAGTATATAAAAGGGAAAGGGTTAGAGTCTAGAATATTTTGTTGGATCTAAAGGTATCGCATTAGTTTAATGGATAGGACTAACCCTGTACAGGGTCTAATGCAGTGTTTCTCAAACAGGGTTCCAGGGAATTCTAGGGTTCCTCCAGAGGCTGCTAAGGGCTCCTTAAGAAATAGGCAGTTTGTGCCTCGTAGGTCAGTTTATCTAACAATACCAATTATTTAGGCCAGGGGTCGACAAACTTTTTGGACTACTAGGCCATTTCAGGAGGTTAAGAATGCACACTAGGCCAGAAGAAACAAGGTGTCCAAGGAAAGGTTTTTCCCAACCGTGACTGCAAGTGAGCAGCCTCAGTCTTCCACTTATCTGCGGTGTAGTCTCTGTACATGTGTGCATGCTTGGTATCGAAATACCCCTTGCGATTCAACCACTTGAAAGTGCTGTTGGTGTCGATGCACACTAAACGCAGGGCTTTGTTGCCACGTTGGACAAAGAATATTTCATCAGGGTTGAATACACAATGTTCGAGGTCAACCTTCCGGAGACTGGTAGCTGTTCGTTGCTTCTGTACTTTAGGCATAGTAATTGGGGTTACTGTGGGGGAACCCGATGACATTGCTACAATTCAAGTAGGCTGGATCAAACAATAAATAACTAGGGGGGTGTTAGGCCAGACTGGAATACTGGCTAGGCCGTATTCGGCCTAAAGGCCGGAGTTTGCTGACCTCTGATTTAGGCTATCTATGACATTCTTCCCAATGGCCAATGTAAGAGGCATTCTTCTTGCTGATCATCACACTAAAATACAGAGAATTGTATATAAAGTAATAGTAGATGGGGTTCCCTGAAGACCTGAAAGTTAATTCAAGGGTTCCTTCGTGTTAAAAAGCCCAGTAAAGTCTCGTATTGGGTATACAAATGAAAGAATAGTTAGAGTTGGGATTTAACGTATAGGTAAACCCTTACAATGAACGTTTTTTATTTATAAGTGACCTGTTAACCCTTCCATGCAACTGTGTGAACCACACAACATAAGAGGTGCTTTATGGTCCTAAAATACTTCCCACCCTAAAATGACAACGCATTGTCTCCAAATATAGTTGTCAGTATTGTCATCCTAGGACAGAGTGTATGTTATTGGAAGGATCAACGACCATGTAAAAATAAAGGGGAAAATATTATTGCACCACATTTACAGACATATTAGGATATATGACATTTTGTACTGGAGTTTAGATACTCCTTACTACCCCTAATTACAATAACATGTATCCAGTCTTTTCCATTTCAGGAGCTTGCATGAACAGATTGTATTTGCTAAATGCTACTTTCTTTTCACAAGCTTTTGAGTTCCTGCTGAGTAATATAATCCTAATGTACATATAACTAAAAAGTCTCCATCCAGAAAATTGTCTCCATGGTGTGATCTACTTGTTATGCAGCCAGTGAAAAAGGAAAGCTTTTGGCATCTACCTAATACAGGTAAGATAAATGTATTAGCACACTCTGTAAAAAGCAAACAGTGGCACGCACTGAACATGACATTTTCTAGCATGTTATATAATTATAGAGCCAACATGTTACACAATTAATTACCCATCATGCATATGGGTTGTTGAGGGTGGTAGTGATCTGCACAACTACTAATGTTTTTTCCTTCAAAAACTTTGACATAAAAGGTTTGATTTTTTTCAAGCTTTCCAAGATTGGGCGATCCTGGAAAAATGGAATGGGTTTCCTAAAAATAATTTGCTAATTTGTTTTCAGTCCTGGACCAGATTCATTGCAGGTATTCTAGATCACCAGGTTCACCCATGATAGTCTATTTCTCTAGTTTTGGATAATAAATCAGGTCCATAATATTGAATAATAATATATAATAATAGATTCATTCATTTAGCATTTGTCAGGGCTTCTTGAACTCTGGGGAAGGAGCAATTTGGAGGAATAGTTCCTTAAGGATTGTTGACGTTATGCGATTCATGTGGTTTGCTGGGCACGCATGCATTAAACATTCTGTTCCAACTCATCTTAAAGCTTTGATTTTTTGTAAACTACACTATGGCTAAAAGTGTGATTACACCCGGCCATCACCTCAGTATGGGTTTGTTGGAAATCCTGTTTCAAATACATGGAGTAACAAACAGTTGTTCCTGATTTTTAGCTGTACCTGCCTCTTAGGAAGGCTTTCCAAAAAGTTTTGGAGTGGATTCTGAGGGAATTTGTGCACAATTTTACCAAGAGATCATTTTTGAAGTTAGGTTTTTTGGACAACAAGACCTTTCACATAACTGACTCTTCAATTCGTCCCAGGATGCTTCATTGGAGTTGAGGTCATGGCTCTGTGTAGGGGCACTTACCAAACTTGTAAGACTTGTGCAAAGGGGGACGATAAGACTGGAACACACAAGGACCCTCACATTTTGCTGTAAGGTTGGAAGTGAACAATTGTCTAAAATGTTTTTGTATTATTTGTGAATAGAAATTACATGTAATGTGTGTGTAATGTGCTAAATTTTGTGTATCTGTTGTCTGTTGTCCACATATTTTTGGCTATATACAGTAGTTCTTTGTAACCATACCATCTGAATGTCACAATAGAAATCAAAATTTACCAGATCAGGTCATAATTCTTTGAGTCCTCACAATTTGGTCAGTGCAATTCCTATTTTGCTTTCAAGGAAATTACACCCAAAGTGGTCCGCTGTTAGGGCCATTTAAGGCTTGTGTTTGACCATGGTGTTTTACTGCAGGCTCAACCATGTTCCCAACTAAATGGGGGTACTTGGAAACCATTTTTGTACATGCCTTTGCATTAGGTTGTAGTTGCAGTGGATCGCAGCACAGTTCCTGAACGTGACAGGTCGCTTCTGGTCACACAGTTGCTTTTCCACCAATTGCCACTCCTGATTGCATTGCAGCAGTGTACCAAGCTCCTGGGAGCAGCTAACTGCACAGTGTTCAAGCTTAGGTGTGAAAGGAGCTCTAACCTATCCCAGGGCTGTTTAACATCCTCAATTTTTATATAATCAGAGCCATTTTTGACTGTGCAAGCCAAACCCGACTTCAAAAAGTGCATGGATCCTGGTCCTCGAAGTCTGGAGAAGGACACCCCTTCTCTAACCCATTCTCTTCAAGGGTTCATATATTGAAAATACAGAGATGCCATCGGCTCTCAAGTGTTGCTAATATAATATTACTATAGAGTATTTATATAGCGCCAACATTTTATGCAGCACTGTACAAGTCCATGGTCATGTCATTGGCTGTCCCTATCTGTCCCTCACAATCTAACGCCCCTACCATAGTCATATGTGTTTAACACAGTCGAAGCCAATTAACAATACTGCATGTTTTTTTAGATTGTGGGAAGAACTCGGAGGAAACCCACACAAATACAGAGAGATCCTGCAAACTCCATGCAGATAGTGTTCTGGCCGAGATTGAAACCAGGGACCAAGCACTGCAAAGGCCAGAGTGCTAACCACTGAGCCACTGTGCTGTTCGATCATATTTGTGATTCTGATGAATCAAAAGTAGTTGAGATTTACCTAAACTTGCCATGAGTATGTCCAGCTTCAGACCTGATAATTATTTCAAGAGTTCCTAAATAAAAAATGTCTAAAACTGTGATTTATGACAAATCCAATAAATTAAATATCTTTGGTTTGAATATTTTCTGTACAACGTTATGCATGGATCTCTCAGCCACACAAAATCCATCGGTTTGCTACCACTTGGTATATTAGAAGAATCCGGGAATCCTGCAAATATTTCCTGTCTCACTTTTCAGAAGCACACGTAATTTAATACCCTTTTACTTTCACTCAGTATTGTTTACAAAACTGTTATCTATCAGGGGTTTTGCAGAAGGCAGGTGTGCTTGAAAGTACAATATTTGGCTTTGAAGTGGAACAGATAAAGAGTTCATCTCTATCTATTTTTCTGTCTTTTTGTTTTTCTCACAGTCTGCCCAGATAAAATAAAATAAATGAGTTATCATTACACGTATGACTTAAAGCCTGAAGCTGAGCTTACACAAAACTCTCTTAAGAAAAACAAACGCAGCGCGACAGTAGAAAGCAACTATTGTCGGGGAAATGGAGGCTGGAGTTGTAAATCAGAATGACAAGAGTTTATTTGCTGTCTGAAGTTTATGGAGATTAAACTACTTAGGTGCAATTTATGACTATTATATTTTTTGGGTATGTTTGCATACTTTTTAAATTTTTAGGTATGATAAAGAGGACAATTATATAACAAGAAAGAGCAAGAATGTATTTAAATTCCATCGTGTTTCACTAAGTACATAATTAGATTTGTATCTGTCTTTGCTGCTTAAAGTAAATCTGAAGACAAAACTTTTTTTTATTTGGAAAGCAAAGGAAAAGGTCAAAACCTCTATAACCTAAAAGAGCCTGTTACGGTCTAATGTTGCCCGCATGTAATTCAATGGACAAACATGATGAAAATCCCATTCTTTGTAAATCTAAATTCTACTGGAAATTCTTTTCTTAGTTGCAGTTTATGTGAAAACTATATTGCATAAATACATAGCTAAGTGCTGAGCAATCGTTTATTCATCCCTCTTCTCCATCAGGTTCCTAGTTAGTGAGGGACAGGTGATTTTGCGGAACAATATGATTTTCATGGAGCCATGTGCAGGCTGAAAAATGTTCCTAAAAATGGACATTTTATCAATTTGTGAATTAAACCCACAAAGCCCCCAAGTATGGTATTGTCACATATTGTTGGGTATGGGGGGAGGGGGGGGGCTAAGGAAATTGTACTTTATTTATTAAAGTCATTAAATAAAGATTTTTTTAAAGCTACCTGACAGTGTCTTTGGTTAATTGCAGAGCTCCCGAACATACATTTCTTCCCAAGATTGCTGGGAGAATGGTGGGAGGGGGACTTCTGACAAGTGAAAAAAGTAAAAAGCATTTCATTTTTGTATTTTAACTTTATTTAAAGGAGTTACTTGGCTCCCTCACTAGCCTAGCATTTTTAGTGATATTATGTTGAGCTGCTTTGCTGTTAACTAAAAAAAATCAGAGAGTGGCCTGTCAAATATGTTTTCCTGACTTTACTTTATTCATTTTATTCTCCCCTGGGGTATGTTCCTAAACCCCTGATCCCCACCACCAACATTTTGGTAACAATAATTTTTGTTTAGGGTTTGGCACCTAACTAAAAAAAAGTTGATAAATAGGTGACAATATTTCTTTTTAATTTTCATATTAATGTGGTATTTTGGCAATTTTCTTTCCGCTCTCAGATCGCAGGCTCAGACCTGTGATGGGAGAGTGAGCAGGTTCAGGCAACATGATGTCACTATGGGGGAAGTTTCTTCCGCCTTGAATGACACACGGCTCCCCGTGCATGCGTGGTTTGTAGCTCGTAAGTTTAGTGGTTCGTAGGTCCAAAAAGGTTGGAGACTGATCTAGCAAACCTGGAACAGTTCTGGTCCATGATTGAAAACAATTGCTAACAAACAGCAAATTACTATTAAGAAACCTATTCCAGGTTTGCTGGATCACCCAGGTTTACTGATGAAAGTGTATCTCCTCCAGTCTTGTGAAGCTTTAATAAATCAGGCCCGATGTGAGAACCAGATATCATGGGAGAATCTAGTGATCCAGCAAACCTGAAGTGGATCTGGTCTGGAACAGAAAAGAAATCCCCAAGATTCTTCCATAACAGTCTTTCTTTTCCAGGTTTTGAGAGCTTTGATAAATCAGGTCCATTGTCCTCTGCACACTCTGCAGAATATTCTGGTATAATATAAATTAAAAAAAATATATAGTTTGATGATACCTGGGATTTTTTTGCATTATATACTAATCCCACACGATTTTTCAAATCCAAGGTGTAAAAAATGGACCCCTTAGCTACATATAATGGAGGTACCAAAGGGTGTCACGATCCCTTTGTGGCTTAGACAGTATAAAGTTTAGATAAATCTCTTCCTTTCTGTAGAACAGTTAGCTGCGTACACACTTCCAATAATTATCGTTGGAAACGAACGACGAACAACCGAACGTCGGAAGATCACTAAAAAAAAAGGTGACCAATGACGTCGAGGAATGAGGATTGTCGTTGGAAATGAACGACCGTCATGGTGGATCTGATTGGCCGACTATCTATTGTGTGTACGGTCGTTCAGTGATCGTGCATGTTTCTGCAATACACTTTCTCCTTTAAGCTACGTACACACTTCCAATTATTATCGTTGGTAAACGAACGACGAACAACCGAACGTCGGAAAATCACTAAAAAAAAAAGGTGACCAATGACGTCGAGGAATGAGGATTGTCGTTGGAAATGAATGACTGTCACGGTGGATCTGATGCAATACTTTCTCCTTTACATGTTACTCCTTGCATCGTTCAAACGATTGTATCTAACACGTGTACAATATTGGTGGATTATATTTGAACGATCGTATGGTTACAGCATGAACAGAATTGTGCACAATACAATTGTTCATGTATAATCGTGCATAATTGTTGATCGGTCATAGACGTTCGTTTTCTAACGATTAGTATTGGACGTGTGTACCTAGCCTAAATGGAAACTACAACACCCAGCATGGTCTGCCGGTCATTTCTTTCTTCTGAATTCTTTATCCTTCACCTGGCAACTCTGCCTTGCATCACATTATTTCCCACTCTCCTTTTATTTACTTTTAGAAAAAAGGAAATGTATCCCTTTCTCTGCCAAGTAAATACCTTCACCTGAAGTGAACTAGCTGGGTGTTTGTACCCTGGAAGTTTATGTACTCAGCTCAATACACAAGGAAGAAAAGATCAGCTCATACCTTAGACAGACTTAAGCTGTAAATGAGAGCCTAATGTATGAGTATATAAGAAGCCTTATGATAGGAATCTATGCAGATATGTGAATAATGTCTGTGTCCTGGCAACAGCTATAAATTACTAATGGTGGAACACTTGGACTAGAAGGTCTATGACCTGCCCCATTAATCTCCTAGAGCCTTCAAACAACAAGACCCGCTTCACTTGTTGATGTAATGTTGAGATAGAGAGACTTTCCTTGAGCTGTCTTAATGGATCCACTCACTACCTGTTAAATGTATTACAGAGGCGGTCTGAAGAGTTGGTCATCTGAATATATTGTGTTAGTTTCTTCAGCTTTTGTTTGGCCTAGAGATCAAATGATGGTCAATATATCATAGTCACAAGGAAGCTCATCCTCCACCACCCCAGCAATCTATAAAACAAGGAATGTATAATATATATATAACTTTTCTCTGCACCAGGTATTGCAGTAACCCAAAGCAATTGGCCACTGTTCATTTTAGATTAAATCAGTTTGTGAATCCCATGAGAGCTAGGCAACAGTAATATTCATTGGACTATAGCTATATATATATATATATATATATATATATATATATATACAGTTTTCTTCTGCAACACCCGGCACTTTTTAGTAACTTTTCAGTAACTACCCAGCTGTTTTTGGGTGGTTACTAAAGAATTGGGTCATAATACAGGGGCTGCCACCTGCCTACAATTTGATTTGTTCCCACCTGGCTTAAAAAAAATTCCTGGGTTCAACACTACATATATATATAAATACATATATATATATATATATATATAAATATAGATAGATAGATATAAATCCATTAATAATTTTGTAAAGGTACTAGTTTTCTTTGCTACTATTCATATTGTTGTATTACTATTACATTTATTGCATATTCATTTCCACTCACTGCAGAGGGTTATAAAGCTATCTTTAGTAAAATATATTGGAAAATTAATAACTGTGAAAGAAGATTATTCACACTAATATAAGCCTATATGCTACATCCCTCACATCTTTGATTATAAGCTCTTCTGGGCAGGGTTCTCTCCTCCTCCTATGTCATTATTTGTTTATGTGTATCATTTGTCTACCCCAATTTAATTGAATAATGTTCAATATTAACAATAAGAGCCTATTAGGCTCTGTAATCACTTCTGAAAAAATGGGGATTTTATTCCTAAAAT
Source organism: Pyxicephalus adspersus (assembly GCF_032062135.1). Taxonomy (NCBI): domain Eukaryota; kingdom Metazoa; phylum Chordata; class Amphibia; order Anura; family Pyxicephalidae; genus Pyxicephalus; species Pyxicephalus adspersus. The sequence continues at coordinate 65,620,253 of NC_092865.1, read as the reverse complement.
ATTAACTTTTTACACAACTCCAAACAGAAAAAAAGCACTTTTAATAAATTCAACTAAAAATATTACAACAAACATAGAAATAGTAAAATAAAAGAAAAAAATTACACCATATCTGAAAAAACACATACAGCTGTTAATGTGTACGAATAAAATCTTCCGTGACCATGTCCTATTCACTCATAGGTCAATTTAAGTTCATTGTTACATACTATACTAGTTACATAGTTACATACTATAGATACAATACTCTTTACTGGTTATCAGAGATTTAGAACACTTTTTGTAGTCCAGTCCCCTTTTTTTACACGTAAATCCAGCGACTCCAAGGGTTCCGTTGTCTGTATTGTTCAAACATTTATACCAATCATTTCAATAAAACCATTGTTATACAGGTAGTCCCCGAGTTAGGACATCTGATATACGAACAACTCCTAAATATGAACAGGGCTTCCCTGCTTGCTCGTGTGCAGGACAGAGACTTGAAATGGGGGAGGGGGGCTGTTCGCCTGACTTGCAGAAGAAATCTTTTGCTAAACACAGCTGAGAATAAACTTTTCTGCATCATCTTGTACCTCGTTAATGCCCAAGACAAACTCTGCAATTGTTTCTTTTTGCATATCAAACCACAGCTTGCTCCAAAAGTTAATGAATGTTTACGCTCCATAAAGTTTTTTTGCTTTGTTTGGGGTGAACTCTCACCATGTAACTGACACCATGCTGCCTAATATTATGTTGAGACAAACATCTGTACTAATTGCATTTATTAAAATAATCTACCTGTTCCGACTTACATTCAAATTCAACTTAAGAACAAACCAACAGTCCCGATCTCGTATGTAACCCGGGGACTACCTGTATGTATATGGTTTTTCTAACTATGCCATGTGCAGCAGCAGAATTTTTTAATGCAGACCAGTACCATCTAAAAACAAAACTATACCTAGGGTAGTTTCAATGGAGCACAACCTTCTAATTGCTGGCCTCATTAGCTAACACCACTTCTTTATCCTCCAGCTTCTGATGTAGCTTACAAACTTTGCACACAGTAATTGTGGCTTTAATTTAATGCTGAAGTAACTTTCTCAAATTTCATAAAATATTCCCCAGCATAATAATTACACGGCAGGAGGCTGTGAGTGTAGCTTCAGGGACAGGCTTGTTTATTTGGGATACACAGCTGTAGGACTGTCTCCCAGTGATTTTGTAAATCATGAGCACTAAGAATTCCATTCTCATGTTTGGTCATCCCTTGAGGGTCAAGGAGTAGGATTTAATCACCAGCAAGCAAGCCTGACACCGGGTCTCTGACAGCAGGTACACCACCGTCCAGAGCACAGGAATATTTGTTCATCGATGCTTGAATGAATTAAGACAAGGAAATCTCCAATGACGAAGTGCCTAGCCAAAGATAAATAGGACAAATATTTCTAATACAAATATAGTTGCAGTGTTTATTTGTTTAGGCATTTTAATTCAGTGATCTCATTTACTTATCAAGTATTTGAGAATGTCAAAAATAAATGTATGTCCCACTGGGGCCGTCCAGAAATAAACTGAATTCATTATAGATGTTAAATGATGCCTTTATATGAAACGGTAAAAATGGAAGAAAAGCAAAATTGCAAGAAATCAAAGGTTGTCCTTATACCTATGTGTTGAAGAATAACAAAATCTGTAGCTTGATGAGTAGCAGTACAGTATGTTTTGACTCTCTTAGATTGTAAGCTCTTCTGGGCAACCTCCTGTGTCAATGTCTGTATCTGTTTGTCATTTAATATACAGCGCTTCGTAATATGTCGGCGCTATATAAATCCTGTTTAATAATAATAATAAGAAGAAGAATTTGTAACCCTTATATAAAGTACAGTGCTGCGTAATATTTTGGTGATATATAAATCTTTTTTAATAAAATAAACACAATTTGCTAGCACAGCTTATTGCATTTGAACTAAGACAAGTATAAGAATGTATTGTGGTGGGCTGCACTGGGCAAAAATGTTCATGTTTGTTCTTGTGTAGTGGGCTGCCTTTATACGATGGACATTAAGGCATTGAAATAATGCATGTTAAAGAGACACATTCACTTTGCCCAGTGAAAAGGCTATTTCTGACCCATAGGCCTATTTCCATCAAACCCCCCCCCCCCTACTTCTTCCATGGCAGTTGCCACCAAAATATTGTCATAGTCCAGAGGTTGGCTTCATCATGTCAATGTTCTCAGGTCTAGGGATTGGCCTGTAAACCCAGCAGCCTTACCGTCTACACTATATACATGATTGGTGGGTAGAGATGGGAACAATGGTGGTTTTTAGATGGGGGTGTCTTTTTACTAATACTGTTGCTTTGCCATGAATGGGCATGATGCCATCTCTAACTTCTTTGGTGATACACAGAATTATATGGGACATAAATTATTGGGGTTCTTTCTTATTACCATTTTACTAAAATAATCTCTAATAGCTTAGTCAAGCTTGTAAACTGCAATCACATTTGGTAAAAATGTGTTCTTATTGTATTTTACTGTAGCGTAGAGAAATGCAGGTAGTCTATGGTATTGGCATTCATTTTGACAAGTGTGTAAAGATGTGTGGATGTACTGGGTTCAGTTTGATCTTCAAATCATAATCAAATTCTTATCAGTTTTGTGAAAACTATACTTTAGTAATAAAAAAGAGACCCTACAGTGCTTGTTTAAGTCTAGAGGGACTATAAGCTAAGCTTTATACTCACCTCTTCCCTTGTTCTCTATGTAGGCTGGTGGACTACTCCTCTATGGTGCAATCCAGGTTGTAGGTTGGACCCCTATAAAGCAGTACCATTGTTTTATTGTCTAATTTGTTAGAAATCTGTTTTGTTTTTTGTTTTTTTGTTTTCTTAGCAACAGGGTTACTTTAATGATCGAAATATTCTGTATGTCTACCAAAGTTCAGGCAGCTTTTCGAAGAATAGCATGTTCCTGCAATTGTGATAATATCTCCAGTTGTCATTACAGTAATTGTACATTATGTGCTGGTAGCTACCTGGAAATGGCTTGCAGTGGCACATACCAGGTTGGCAAACACTTGGTTTCTTCATTTCCTCTATCATGAAAACACATGCAGAAAGGTCATTAATCTTGACTGGGTTAAAAAATATGATGTCTTCTCACAAAATTATTTAGAAATATTGCATTTGAGGTAGAACTCTGCTTCCTGACCACTCGTACATTGGACAAATGTATACTTTAAAACTGACTAATCAGGCGAACGGGGATCATATCTATGATTCACAGCTTTACGGATCTGAAATATATGTCATGGTCATTAGATTGATAGATTAGAATGCAGTCTATTACCATGCAGGGAACAATGTTCTCCATTCCTATAGTTACATCAAATAGTGCTTCAAACATTCCACTAGTGTAGGTTTTACCAAGCATGGGGGGCTATTTTTCCTTGCTCTATATATTTGTATTGGTGATGTGTTGTTTCCCATAAGTGCAAGAACCATAAAAGTGGATAGATTACAGTTTTACTGTAACATAGGGAGTTATCAGAAAAATAACAAATGGGTGGTGAGGACTAGTGTAGGTTGAATATCTCACTTTTTGATTGGACAGCTATTCATTTGAATAGTGAGAAACTGTTCGGGTGATCGAATGCCGAATTCGAACACCATTGAAGTCAATAGTGGGTGAATTTGGGTTATTTTTAGGGACTATTAAGGGCTGCACGAGCAATCAGATTGCTCTTGCAGCCCTTTACTAGTTGTATGTGTACTTGGATAGAGTTTCTCTATCCAAGAACACAGGGAACTAGATGTGATGAATGAAGAAACTTGTTCCCATTCAACCTCTAGTGCCCGGGGATTGCCTGCAGTCACAGCTGTGACCGCAAAGTTCCCACGGTCATGTGACCATGGGAACTGAACTGCAGATAAACTCTGCAGTTCCACTACGATCCCCGGTGCACTACAGGTTAATTAACCTGTAGTGCCCCAGGGATCACACACTCTTCTCAACAATGATTGCAGACTCGGCTGCAATCATTGAGAAGATGCCCGGCCGGCAATTATCTCTTACTCTGTAACACACACAGTAATATGATACATTTGTTACATGTTTCTTGCAGTGGATAAATGAAAAATGTAACAAATGTATCATATTATTACTGTGCTGGAAAGTGTGTTACAGAGTAAAGCTACGTACACACGGCAGATTTTTATCGCCCGATAATGGGCATCGGCCAAATATCGGGCGAAAGTCTGCCGTGTGGACAGTCGGTGTCGTCCATCGTCCGAACGACCGTCCTGCCGGATCCATGGACGATGGACGACAACCGATCCTAATGAAAGGGAAGGGGAGAGCGTGCAGCAGGGTGCCGCTCCGTCGCTCTCCCCCTCTCCTCTCCATAGAGCATGAACGGTGCTGTATGTACAGCACGTACGCAGTCTAAGAGATATGATGTCATTGTAGGATAACCTGTAAAAAAAATAGTTAAATAAACACAAACATTCAATAAATTCATTTTACATTATCTTTTTTTTAACACATTTTTTTATTTTTACAAATTTTTGCTGTCGAATCTCGTTTTATTTCCGGTTGGGTCTACCCGAATTTGAACAGCCATATTCAGGTCGAATATAAGAACAACCCGAATTCTAACACCAACTCTAGTGAGGACATAAAAGAACAACCTTAAATATACTCTTCATTCCTGTCTAAGTGACAACGACTATGGCATTCCATTTGTACTCTGTAAGAACTCAATTCTTGCAAAAGACCAAAGGTTTTTAAATGTATATTGGGATTTTATGTAGTATTGTATTAATATTCCTTGGTACAATAGTACAAAAAAAAAAAATTTTTAGGTTAATTTAATTTCAAACTTCAATAAATATACAATAAAATAAAATACAAAACAGACTGAAAACACCTCTTGTTAAACGGACTTCAAAATATAATCTCCTCCATACATACATACACAATTGCATTAAGTTTATATACCAAACTGCAACTATGTTATTATGTGGTAACAACACGTTTCACAGAGCTAGGTCTGCTTCATCAGGTGAAAGAGGTGAGTATCCTTGGTCAAAAAGATATATATATAAATAAATAAATATATATATATATATATATATATATATATTTTGTGAATTTTTTAACCTTTTTTTACTTCAATTTGATATATGTATAGGACATGGTTGATCCAGGGAAAGGCAAAGACATCCTGGTTGAATTTCCTCCAACAGGTATCCTGATCCTGTGAGGCAATCAGATGTTCCCTGTCTGTTATCTTTACTTTAAAGCTTTAAAAGTTAGTTTCTTCAGTGCTTCTAGAAATACATCCAGCTTTTTCTCAAAGCAATCCATTGTATTTGACACTCATTGTGTGCTCCTAAAAATTGTGGATCCTTCCTTCTGTGCTCCAGGTATGTCTGAGGTTCCAGACACAGAGCAGTATGCCTTTAAATCAATTCATTTTACTTTAATAATGGATGAAAACAACCAAAAATCTAGCATCCTGGTATCCATACACATTTCGCATACATGTTCCTCCACCATCAGGAAGCCAATTCAGAGCAATGATCTGCAGCTAATGCTGGGGGAAATGTATGCAAACAGAAAGTAACTGAACAAGTTGCAGAGGATTGAAATCATGCATTAAGGCTATAAAAAGGGTAACATAGTATTTTAATAAAAAGATAATTGTTAAGATGCACAGTGCTTTGACAAACTAATCATCATTCATACATCTGCTAATGTTGGTGATATTTTTACAGGCATCTTTTGAACCGTATAGTTCTTCAAATACATCAATATAAACGATGCTGTTAGCTATGGGATAATTTTCCCTTTAATAGTTTTAAAAAGCTTAGTTCTCCTCCATAATAGCTTGTTTAAAAATCCAGTGATTGGTGAGTCTGACCATTATTAAAAAAGCATTAGAGGTAATGGGTCCTTCTCTGTGATGGTACTTTTAACTGCAGGTTTCATCACGTGCCTAAGGTGGGCCAGTGAAAAACAAAGGATAATGACTGCGTTGATGGATATTGTGCGCTCTCTCTGTGTGGCACTCATTTTCTACCTGTCAGCGTGTTACTATCCCTTCCAGCACAAAGCGCCTCACATCTTGTGTTGCTTTTGGTGAAAGGACCTGTTCTCGAGCACAGGACGGATTCTTTTGAACATTTTGCTTTACAGATGGTAGGAACAGACAAATCATGGCATTAGCTACCCAGGCGTAATATAACAGTCATTACACAGTGCAAATAGAAACTTAAAAGGACTCTTGATTGTGAATAAATATTTATCAATGCAGTTTAATCCAACAGGAGATCAATAAGAGGCAAACTATGAAATGCAGGTGAATAGTTTTGCTCCTCCTCCCTTATGGACTTTTAAATTATATTAGGGACCTTAAATCAGAGGAGCTACGGAAAAATAATTGTTATCTGATTTGTGTTTTCACAATATTGACATCATGGGCAGCATGGTGGCTCGGAGCTAGCACTTTACAGTGCTAGTTCCCAGGTTCTAATCCGGGCCAGGACACTATCTGCATGGAGTTTGCAGGTTCTCCCCATGTCTGCGTGGGTTTCCTCCCACAGCCCAAAAACATGCAGTGAAGTTAATTGGCTTTCTCCCAAATAATGACCTTAGACTGTATAAATGACATATGACCATGGTAGGGATGTTAGATTGTGAGCCCCTTTGAGGGACAGTTAGTGACATTACTATGGACTTTGTACAGAGCTGTGCAATATGATGGTGCTATATAAATACTGTGTAATAATCAATTTAAGTATATAAAAAAATAATTTTGTATAGCACAAAAACAACATTCCTGTATTCTTCACATTTTCCATTAAAACATGAGACCAAGTGGAGGTAAAATGACCAAATATATTAGGCATGTATATCACATGCTCCCACAAAAATGAAATGTCCAAAATGGTGACCTTATACCTCACACAGCATAAGACCTATTATGTTGACTGTTTATATGCTTTTGGGAAGGGCTACCAATGCATTTTTGCATTATGGCACATTAGAGATATGGGTTGGGGTATTATTCACTTATTTACATATATAAAATAATGTAGACAGTCAGGCCAGGCCCTTATTTTGTGGAAGACAAACTTCTGTGCCATTTCTGTGCAGCTCAGGGTCTTCTAGACATGTGTCAATGTGGGAATGAACTATTCCTTCTGTATGTGCGTGGGAAATAAATTAATCTGGCTTGGCCAGTCAAGATGGTCGAAGAACCTGAACCCCTAAAAAGATCGTGTAAAACCTCATTGAAGGTGAAACGGCAAAGGGAGATGAGCTTAGTTCCGCTTTTTTGGCATCACAATGCACAACACCACAGCTGATGTATTGCTGTTCTTTGTAAACCAACCTAAAACTTTCTAACAACCCTTTTAATATTAAAGTAAAATTATTCTTTTATCTATGACGTGTGTGCAGATATCTAATTCGTGTAGCTTACTGAATACAATGTGCCCTAACTACATTTCTGTATATGTATTTGCCTGTTTGTGTGTGTAGTCTTCTATATTTTTGAATAATTGTTTTTAATAATATTATTTATATTTTTTTTGGTTTTGTTACTGTCGTAAATACCAGTGTAAAGATACCAACTATGGGTAGGGTTGTATTTACCATAAGGCCAATTGTCCGGGGCAGAAGAATTATAGGGGCAATGCCAGACCTAAAAATAAACAATTTGCTATAACTTTTTATCAGAAGGCAATATCTCCTTACTCTTAATGGGCAAAGTTATAGTGCCTAATTATAGCTTTATTCGTAGGCATGACACATGGATGAACAATAGTACATGTGTGACCTGATATGTCTTCTTCATGTTCTCAGAAGTAACATGCATCAGATATAACTAGAAAAGCTTTGAACCTCCCACATATCAAAACATAAACTGTCATTCAAACTCCTCATTATCATTTCTTTCTTCTGCTGCCACCCATCAGATAGGTGTGAGGTTACTCATCTCTCTTAGTTTCTGTCATTCATATGTCAAGTTATTGGTACACAATCAATGTTTGGTAATGACTAAATCTAATTATTTCTTAGGCTCATATTTTACACCTGTGATCAACACCCTATGGGTATCTCAACAAACAAGATTTGTATTCATTCTATTGTGCAGTACGTTTGGCTGAGGAATGCTTTGGCAGGAAAACTGGGCGTTTGGCTGGTATTCAGAAATTTATGTTCCCTTTTGCCCTCTTTAATATTTATTATTTTAGAATTATTTATATACTTTTTGTGTTGGATAACGAGAGGCCCTATTGCAGCTTATGAACCCTCTATTGGAATGAAGAGAGATTATAAAATGTATTTGTGGAAACAGAAGGACCCAACTGTAAATTTTGAAGATGGGGCTGTGCAGGTTGTCCAGAGAAGTCCTAATGGAGCCAGTCAGGTAATAGAGTCGGACATCAGAACATGATAAGTTAGGGCATCAGAGTGCAAGAATTCCATTTCCAGTTCCAGATCTTTATTAGACAATCAGAAGAGCAGTGTCACCTTTCATAATGACTATCAAATATATCTGAAGATTTGAATAGAGTCCTATTCTGGCAGAATGTTCTGCACCTACTGTCTTCAGACCCAATAGAAAGTAAGTAGAGATTGCAGTTAAAGTAAAGGAAAACCTCCCATACATATTGGACATAAGAGCAAATGTCTTACTGGAGGATTTACCCAGTATTCTTGTTTGGGTGACAACTCAAGATGTAGAATGTATGCCCATTTTAATGCCAGGCATTGACAAATAGAAACAAAGGGTCTGATTTAATAAAGCTCTCCAAGGCTGGAGAGGATACACTTTCGTCAGTGAAGCTGGGTGATCCAGCAAACCTGGAAAGGATTTCTTTAAACCCATTTGCTAGAATTTTTTGAATCCTGGACCAGATCCATTCCAGGTTTGCTGGATCACCCAGCTTCACTGACGAAAGTGTATCCTCTCCAGCCTTGGAGAACATTATTTAATCAGACCTAATGTGTGGCTAGACAAGTAAATGAAACAATTGTTGTATTTTTTTTTTAAATAATGTAGCTAATTTGTAATTATGTTCATGTAAGTCATAGCTCAAGTTAATTGATAGTAAAATCAACTTTCAAAGCAGATTCTTTGAATCCTCTCATGCTTGTTTGAGTTTTTATTAATTATACGCCTGTAATGGTTGAGTTAGCACAAGATCTAAAGTATACTAATTATACCACACAAAGTTTGAAATGCAACCACCTATGTTTTAATGTAGTGAAGAGCAGTTTTAAGCCAGGTTTAGAGCTTAATTTGCAGTGTTTCCTTTATTTCACCTGTAAATAGGACAAAGAGCATCCATAGGGCTGCAAGAGGTTGGATAGCTGCATATTTCTGGCTCTTTATTTGGGATCTGGGTGTCTTGGAAGGACTAGGTGGGCCAAACATACCAACCAATGCCAGGTATTGGAAGCAGATTTGGAGCACCAGGGTGGGTACAATACAAGATAATGGATTCCTACTACAGGAAAGTTTAAATTGGAGGCTAGGGATATTACAGATTCAGGGGTGGCTCAGGAAGCAAATTGGGGGACACTGGAAGGCTGTGTGAAGTCTGTATGCTGGGAGAGCATCTGTGTTATAACCCCCTGATTAATGGGGTTCAGAAGTGCTGAGAGCCTCAAAAATAAGAATTTATATTACATGGGCCAAGGATTGTCCCTTTTACATGGACGTGAGTAGCCTTGAAATGTTCTCATGGTGCTAAGAAGGCCGTTTCTGGCATAAGGTAGTTCCTAAAACTATGGCAAAGTTGCTATGGCCAAGCAGACTGAAATGTAACTCTTGTATCCTGATGCTTAGAATCTAATATTGATGAATTAATATTTTGAAATGTAGAATAGTGCTGTTAATATTATTTTGTTAAAATAAATAAGTCTCTATGGTTGAATTTATTAACCTTATTTTTAAATGTCAGCTGATAATTATTTAATTTCCACTGCCTGGACCCCTCTCCCATTTGAGTTAATCTTCCTACAACAATACAGCATTAATATAGAAACTCTCATTTTAGCATTGCCCCCATCTTTTAAAATATGAAGACACAAAAAAAGTAATTCTGTCCAAATTTACTTTATTAACCTAAAAGGTGAATTTATTAAAAGTACACTACAGTTACTCAATAAGGAGGTTATTTGGATACATGTAATTATGATTATTTCAAGTCATTCTTTTCTTTCCTAGAATTGGTTCCTGTTGTCCTGGATTTTACACCCCAGGGCTCTATAAATACCAGGGAAGTGTTCAAACCTTGTGTTGGTGCCGCAGGTAAATTTCACTGTTAACTAAGGAAATATCTGTATGTTCTCATGTAGACATTTTGTAGACCGGAAGAAATCAGATTCCAGTAGCTTTAAGGGATTTTCACTCTTGCTGGTGGTTTGAAATATAAGATTACAAAGAAACAAAGAAAGTGTACAATCTTTATCACCTAGCAGCCATGGATTTATTAATGTAAACTGATCCAAAATGTTAACTGTTAAAAATTGTTTTCTGTGCACTCCTAGGATGTACATTTATGTTCTGAAATGATTAGTCTTGGCTCATAGGGTCTGATTTATTAAAGCTCTGCAAGGCTGGAGTGGATACACTTTCATCAGTAAACCTGGGTAAACCAGCAAAGCTGGAATGGATTTCTTAAAAGTCAAGTGCTATTTATTAGCAAATGTTTTCAATCCTGGACCAGATCCATTTCATGTTTGTTGGATCACCCAGCTTCACTGAAGAAAGTGTATCCTCTCCAGCCTTCAAGAGTTTTATTAAATCAGGCCCATAAGCTCTTCCACCAGAGTTTTCTCAATAAAAATACTGTGTAATACGCGTTTTTTTGGGCACAGTTGCCATTTTATTAAACTGTAAATAAATAAAAAAATAAAATGACATACACATATATTACACCTATTATTATTATAATAAATATATTACACACTATAAAATCCATGGAAAACACCAGGCAAGGGGTCTTTGGTTTCAATGTGTTTTAATGCTAATTGTTCACAAGTCCGTCTTTTCCAACATTTTCCCAACTCAAAGAGTTTCAATGGGATCACTAAAACTAAAATAGGGCTACCTACTATGCTCCCTTTACCAAAATCTCTTTACTGAGTTCCTAAAGCCAAAGACCAATTTTGCAAAAACAATTGGCCTTCAAAATGACCGTAAAAAAAGACTAGGGGTGGGTTGCTGGGATGACTTTCCAGTTGTGGATTCCTAGAAGAATCCTTTGTGGCTCCTTTCAAACTAAGCTGACCCCCTTTAGGAGGTAAACCTCTCCCACCCTCTACCCCTACCTAAATCCTAACCCCTCCATTAGTCATGTAGCCCCTCTTTTAAGCTCTGATTACTTTGGTACTAGCTTTGGTAATATTATCATTTTGTTCGGTAGGTTATAAAAAAGAAATTGTGAAATGCAACACTATGTATTGTGCTTCCATGTGAAACCCTGTGATATCATCTTTAACATCATCATGATTTATGGTGAGCTTCTGCCGCAATCATTTAGCGCAGGTTTGGACCTGCAATGGGACCAAGGGGCAATGGCCACACCTTACTTTCCACTGGGCTGCTCACATTTGAGCTCTAATCCCGAAAGAAACAGTAGTTCATGGCTCTAAATCATGTGTTGCTGTAGGAGAGTGGGGTTAATTAGATCTAAATAATTAATTTTTTACACTTACAAAATCTATCTGTACATTGTAATCAGCCATGGAAGATCAGATCTAAGCATGAATCCCTTGGTGCAATCAACAACGCTCTGCCACCTCTGATCACCCACACGTACTTAAAAGAATATATGTGAGACAATAGGGGTTGTCATTGGTGTCTAGCTTTAAGAGTCACATGAAACAAATGTGTTGCAAATAAGGATCAGAAAAGTGTTGGATTTCTCATTTCTTAACTTGTTGAAAGGTAATGATTCAGAAAAGGTTGAAGCCAAAACTTCAGCTTGATGGTCAGTGGAACATTCTCAACCAGGAAGGTCAACATTGGCAGCCTACATATATCTTTGATAACAGGTAATGTAAAGTTGTAAGATTTATATATATATATATATATATATATATATATATGCAGAAGTGAACAACTTGATGTAAATGATCTTGTCAACCTGTGTAATGTGTATTTTTACATTATTGTATACATTATATATTGTATAAGAACATGGGAGGAACCATAGCTCTACACATTGCTTAAATTCTATTGCTCCTTTATTGCCAGGTGGCTGGTCTTGTATATTCCCCTCTTCTAGTATTCTACAAACAGACAATAGTTGGTGGTCTTGCTGGGTTCCATCCTGACTTTATATGGTCCAGGAATGGAAAACCCAATTATGTCATTTCAACTGTGGTTTCAAAAGTATTTGATGCAGACAAAGTTATTATTATTATTATTATTATTAATAAACAGGATTTATATAACGCCAACATATTACGCAGCGCTGTACATTAAATAGGGATGTATATTATTTCTGGCTATTGAGGAATTTAAATAAAAATCTTCTTCTGTAAGCAGAGGTAACTCCATCTTCACATACTTATCTCCTACATTGGGATTCAGTTCGGTAACCTTCGTTTACTAAAAGATGATAGCACAGAGGTCTCTGCACATAAATCTGCAAGAACTGACATTACTCTTTGCAGCTAATGTGTATATAACATTGTTATATATATAATAAATTTAGCAAAATTCTAATATTTTATTGGTAAAACTCATACACCTATTATTTTATTCATTCATATCATTTTTTCCACAATTCCACAATCTACAAATGGATACTTTCCACCTAATAGCATTTATTTAGTTTGCTGTGAACTTTCACAGGCCAGTCATTAATCTACAGAGTTGCCTTCGTTTTCATGTTGCTGCAATGGGGAGGTTATAGGGTGGTGTGGGGCAGAGCTAACCTGTAAGGTTCCAGGGTTACAGATAAAAGTAACAAACAGGTCCCTGGTGTATAATTCATCTTACATCTTGTAACGGTATCATTTACTTTGGTTGCTAGGATTTCATTTTGTATTACTTGAGAGCACATTTGTGAAATCTGGAATTTCCCCTAAATTTTTAATTTAAAATGTAAAGTAAAACTAAACAAAAAGTATTGCAAGCATGCTGATTTTTTATTGCAGAAAGAGTAAGGTGATGGCAGGTATCTTGGCATGCCCCCAGGCTGCTGGCAAAGAATGAACATAGCCTAGCCAAGAAGGGTGAAGATCCCAAACCCAGAAAGGGGACAAAGTGAATACACAATGAAAAGTGGACAGGTTAGTTTATTTTAAAAAAAACTTAGATAAGCCAGGTAAGCTTATTTTATTGCAGAGGAGACATTGCCTATCCATTTTCTTTTAAAGTTTACTTTAGTTCCACTTGAAATGTGCCCAAAGTCAACTTTTTTAAAATTTATAATGGATTAGGGAAGAATAAAGTTCCATTGAAAACATTTAGGCTTGCTTACTGTGGTGCTGAATTGACCACAGTTTTATCAGCAAAGATTGTCAATGTCATGATACTATACAAATCACATATGTATGCATATTACACAAAACTAAAGTTTGCAACTCACAGCTTGGCTCAGTTAAGTTAGTGCAACGTTAGTTAGAGAAAGCTACATGTGATTTGCATGAAATTTTTTTTTGCATCTCATTGACCTTCTTATTCACTATTGATTAGAAAGGCAGTGGAGGAAAATCTAAAACAGGAACACACAAAGCAATAAAACACAATAGGGGTCCTTGCCAGGCCTTTGTCTAATGGGGTATTTCTCAACCTTTATATGGGGGAACTGAAAATGTTTCAGGTCTTCATGAACCCACTTCTATATTTACTATTTCCACAGCTCATAGTACAATAATGTGGTGTTCAGAAGGAAGAATGCCCCTTAAAATGCTAACCATAGGGAAGAATGTCACTGGTGGTCATTGGTGCCACTTAAACTGACCTGGGAGGCACAAATTGTTCATTGCTCAAGGAACCTTTCCAACCTCTGAGGAGCAGGTTGACCTCTGGTTGAGAAACGCTGGTCTCCATCTTTTTGTCTGTTGGATATTTTTTCCTTACTGGTGAAACCATTGCCAGAAGGGACATAACCGCAAATAAAAAGCAATACAAAAAACAAACAGTGGTTCTGATCTGTCCCCACTCTTAGAAAAACAAATTTTGGCACCAATATAAAAGGAGCAAATAGAGCTATGATCACCAAGGCCGCTCATTATTATCTCTGTAAGGTTAAAGTTTAGTACAATGTTTCCCCTTCTATACAGCTCTTTGTATGTGGAATTGTATACCACCATTGAGAATCTATTCATTCGTTCATACCTGCAAACGGTAGTGAAATAAAACCCATCCCTTGATAAAGGGTACAGAAGATATTGTAAGAATCCTCACTGTGTGAATGAAAACACTTTGGGTGAAAGGAATTTGGGATCAACTTTCTTTTACTGACAAATGTCTGATTCTTTGTTCCCCCTTATCTAGTAACTTTGTAATGGAGTCTAAGAGTGCTGTTTTGCCTTACAGTAACAAATCAGTTTTGGAATGTCCTCTTGCTTTTGCAAATAGATCTGAGGGTAATAAATTCTCTGCAGCAAAGTGATAGGCAAAGCTTAAATGACGCTGAAAGAGTTTAGACTTGTCCTAGGAAGAACCATGTGATGCAGTTGATATGTGTTTCATTTTTTCACCTATAATGAGGGCTTTTTATTGAACTAAATGTTATCAGGCTTTGCTGAAACATGTATTATGCAGTGTTAATTATAAGAATATTAAACTATTAGTGAAGCCTACAGCAAATGTTTGTTCAACTAAATTTTCAATGACTACAGATATTTTTATTGAGGAATTTTCTGGCAATTTAAACCACTTTCTGAAGATTCCAACCAGCCTTTGATTGCAAAATACTGATGAATCCAACCTACTGCTAAATATTTCCCTTACCAATGTGCAAATATATTAAAGCTAAACTCCAGGCAGAAAAAAAAGATGCAGAATATTGCAGCTC
This sequence comes from Pyxicephalus adspersus, assembly GCF_032062135.1. NCBI lineage: Eukaryota > Metazoa > Chordata > Amphibia > Anura > Pyxicephalidae > Pyxicephalus > Pyxicephalus adspersus. Next base: position 65,605,214 of record NC_092865.1, on the reverse strand, counting down.
TGTATTCACTATACTATAATTAAGCAGTGTAAGTACCTGAATGTGATTTAGTATCAACCTCTTGCAGTCCCAGGTCAGCTCAGTTCAGATTGGAGAGGGATAAGGAGGGCAAAATGTCAATCAGCTGTGCTAGAGTGTTTATGTGCTAATGAGATGCATCGGCCTGATTTATTAAAGCTCTCCAAGGCTGGAGAAGATACACTTCCATCAGTGAACCTGGGTCATCCAAAAATTGGATCTGGTCCATTTTATTATTAAACAGAACTTATTTAGCGCCAACATATTGCGCAGCGCTGTACATTTAATAGGAATTGCAAATGACAGACAGATACAGACACAGTGCATTTAACCGTTTCAGTGTATATTACCCAACACATTTTGCCTGGTAGGCTTCTTCAGGGGCATGCTGGGACTATCACAGTCATATATATTGTTTTTTTGATAAATGATATGTACTTGTATGTATGTGACTGACCAATTACTCTGTCTATATGTAAATTTGAACATATTTAGACGGTCATGGTCCCAGCATACCCCTGAAGAAGCCTACCAGGCAAAACGTGTCGGGCAATTTAGACTGGAACGGTTAATTGTAAGCACTGTGTTAGCAGAATATTGTCTAGCATGAATATCTCAACTCTAGACTAATACAACAGAATTGATGATATAAAACGTGATTGCTATGTAATTATGTATGAATGACTTTATCATCAATACATAATTAATTTGTAAGCCTCCAACTCTCGTCTTTTTCTAGTTCTTCTGTATCTAAGCACACCACGGGGTGGTTTCCTACCTACTTATATACGAATATAGAGAGACTGTGCATCTTCTAATACTCATATAACTGCACCAATATTTCACGGTTTGGAACCTAACTTGAAAGTTTAGCAGGCAACTTTAAAAATATTAGTTTTGTTGGTCAACTTCGAGACAATATTCAGAGACTTAAACATTAAATTTCAAAATTGTCATTGTAATTTCACAAAATGGTGAAAATTGGCCTAAAATTTCCCACTTACCTAAATAGAAAATCAAATGTGCAACATTTGCTTGTTCTCCTCCTTAGTCCTCAGCCAGATGGTTAGCATCATTCAACCATCATTAGCATCATTCATTCTTTCACCTAGTATTTAATTAAATAGCTTCTTGCTTATAGTGATTCTTTTCATTTTAGTTTTTCAAGTTCCTGAAACATTGGTGGAGTTCTAGATAAGACAATAATAAAAAATGATAAACTCTTTTTTTGTTTATTGTCTTTTGTAATCTGTATTGTTACACATGTATATAATTTAATTGCTTTTATGTGAAAACCCTTCCATAAAATGTTGACAATATATTAAAAGAAACAGTAATAGTGGTCCCTGAAGTCATAGCTTAAGACACCGATAGTAGACTGTATGGACTTTTAGCCTTTGGGCTTCTCATTTTAGCCTATGGTAGCTTAGAACCCTGGGAAATAATCATGTATTACCAATCAAAGGAATTTGGCTTGAAATGCCTTGAAGATTCTAGACTGATGACTGTAAGGGGAGGAGAGGTAACAGATATAGAGGAACATCTCAGCTGGTAGCTTTGTTCTTATTAGAGAGGAAGTGTAGATACAGTGTGGGAAGCTACCCTAAGACACAAAAGGGATAAAATCGTGGGAATATGTCAGTTTGTAGCTCTGTCATAAATTGTTTGGAAATCCTGTTTGCACAAAAAGCTGCACATATTGGCTTAACAAATGTCCTGTCTACACCGCAGAAATCAGTTATCATTATAACCTTTTTGTTCAAATATGGGAGATTGCCTGGTTTATATCCGAATGATCACTCCTCCGTATCACACTTTTTGCAGTTCAGAGACTCTATTGATTTAAAATGAGGAGTGCTGCATACCAGGTCTATGACATCTTCTCTATCTAACTCATCAGGGGGGCAAAGACTGCTACTTAATCATGGAATAGAATTTGCATTGTGTGTGCCTTCTACATTCTAAAAAGCAAATGATTGTGTATGTATATTAGGAAAAATAAAGCAGACCACTGAATGGACCCTTTTACATCATAAATCCTCATATTTTGTGAGCATGGCATCATGTGTATATTAGGGTATAGTATGTGCACATGTGTGTGTTTAGGAAGACCGTTACGAAACCTCAATTGTGAGGTCTATAAGTCCGGCAGGGTAGCTGTACTTTTCACTAGAAAATATAAATCAGGTATCAGGTAGCCATATATATTATCTATAAATAAGTTTATGTGTCCTAGAAAATAATTACTGCACACTGTGATCTATGCCTAGTGGTACAAGTCTGGGCAAAAGGCTCTTGGTAAAGACAAATAGGGAGGTTTGCCTCTTAATGGCAAACACACGGCAGATTGGCCAACTTGTCTGTAGTCTGCAGGCCAAAACTATCATCAGACAACATGACCCCGATCAGTAGGCTCAATATCTTTTATTTCTGATCATCTGCTTACTTCTTGATTACTTTTCAGATTACACTCATCTGAGTTTAATAGTGAATTCTTGAAAAATAATATACATTTCATATATATATATATAGCCAGTGGCTGTTAAAGCCCTGTTAGATCACCACATAATATTATGTACTAGGAAGGCAGCTTTAAGGGACATTAAGGGGCAGCTGCAGGGTATCCATATGGGACCTTTCCTTCAACCCATATGGATACCTTGTAACTACTCGCATTATTTTTTTTCTCTGGTCCATTTTTCATAATACCAACACAAGAACCTTCCAGGACTACCTACCAGACTGCAAAATCTTTTCTAACTCATTTTCCCCCCAGTTTTTGTTTCATCAAATCATTTAAATTTCATCTTCCATTCCAATATACACACAGTTAGGTCTTTCAAGCTAGGCCCCATCTCTCAGAACTCTCAATTCAGTCTCTATCCTCCCCTGAGGAAGCCATACAGCGAAACGGGTCGGGATACAGAGAAAACTCTATGCTTTGAATACCTTCTGAGATGATTATATAACCATAACACCATAACAACCACCTGTGCTTTGATATGCAAAAAGAAAACAACTGGAGAGTTTTTCCTGGTCATTAAAGAATTACAAGAGCTTGCAGAAAAGCTCAGCTGTGATTACAAAAAGATTTCCTCCAAAAATCATGCAAACTGCTTCCCCCCTTTCCCCATCAAGCCTTTGTCCTGCACACGAGCAAGCAGGGAAACCCTGTTCCTATCTAGGAGTCTTCCATATGTCGGATGTTCCTAACTTGGGGACTACCTGTATAGCTTAGAATGCTACAAACCTATCTCAAGTAAATAACTTATGTTGCCATAAAAAGCCGTCCTCTCACATGTCATTTATATACAGGCTTGGCAACCATTACCGTAAATAAGAAAAGTTCCTTTCAGGTTTTTTATCACTTTTTTTTGGTTATTTACAGGAACCAAACACCCTGTTCAACTGAAGAGCATAAACCCCGTAGGCAACCAGTTCTTAATAATCCATTTGAAAAGGTCTGAACCCATCAGAGAAAACTCTATGGCCACCCATAGCAATATCTAGTTTAAAAATTAAATAATACAGAGACATTTTATGGAAATAGTATGCCAGTTAATAAACTGTAAGTAAATACAACTTACCTGCATGGTCACCCTTCTAGATTAACTAAAACCTTTAAAGATGATATGTGGTATTTGACTAATGGCAGAGTCTATTTTCACAACAAAAATATCGTTCCCAAGCCTAAAAATGTTAATGTTTTTAAGAAGGAGAGGAAAAAACTGTTTTTTTGGAAATGTAAGAGATAATGATTTTACTTTCAGAAAAACCTAATATACTATTCCTCAACTTAACATAGTTCTCCTATGCTAGTTATTTTCTAATGAGCCTATGTTTACATATCACATAGGATCATAATAACCAATATAGGTCTTGTGTCAATTTCCGACACGCTTCCCACAAAGGCTTTTTCAGGGGATTCAAGGTTTATATTTAGTAATAGTTGGTTAGATCAAGTAATATGAAACAAGAGAGTTGGGACACCAGGTCCTCAAGAGGTATAAGATAGCTGCATAATATTAGCACTTCTGGGGTAGCCCCGATAGTGTAAGTATTTGGTTGGTCAAGTGGATATTCCTTTGGGTTTAGTATAGTGGTTTCTTACGATATGGTAGGCTCCATACCATTTAGATGGGGACCTTTCCAAACGTCAGTGTCAGAACCTGAAAGTAAACCGTAAATGTAAACTCATTATCTCTTTTACAACATTGCCAAAAAAGTATTCCTTTTCTTCTCCCTAATACATTAAGCCTTAAAGGTAAGCAAGCACTAGCAGACATTTTGTTTTGAATACGTACATGCATGGTCTCTATCTCATTTCATACATGGAAACATATTAGTTTGTTGGTTGGGTGAATTGGTTTTGAGCTTTGCAATTTGGAATGGGCAAGGGATTTCGAGTTCTCTTTAATCAGTTAGAAAAGAAACAATTGGCACCAGTTTATGTGCTGTCCCTATGCTGACCGATAACACTATAAACACTTTGATCTTTTTATTTTATTTCACGGGAATCATGGGGTTCAACAAATGATACTTACAGTAATCAGCATTTCTAGCATTAGAACAGGTTAAGTGTGGATTTAAATATTTTGCATATTCAAACAGTACAATTTAATAAATGCATTTTGCTTTTATATAATCTAGCCTATACTTTTATGTTTATTACTCCTTATAGTATATGGGAGGAGCTTGCATTATTTTTTAAAGAATCAAATATTTATACCCTGGTTTTGTACCATACTAACTTCAGCATTATAAATACCTAATTTTATCATTATTTTTTCTCATTAATGTTTTACCTGCCACAATGACAGATCCAAGATAAATCATATCTTTAAAAATCAAATATTATAAATCACAAACATCAAACAGGTTCCTCTGCCTTTTGGGCCCTGTTTGGTCTTTGATCTTAATGGAGAAAATTGTCTTCCAGCGGTTTCTGCTCCAAGCTGTACAACTGGAACATTGTTTGGCTTCTTTGTACATTCTGGAAGGAAAAACATATCTTTCTACAAGTAAAAGTTACCCTTTCTGCTGTAATATTTTCCATGTGATGAATAAGACACATGGAGAAGTGCCATTTTTAATTGACCAGGTGATTGACCTGAAACCTGAAACGTGTGCTGTCGGTATCAGTCTAAAAGAGACCCTGTCACCAATTTAAGTCACTGGTGAAAGCACAGAAAACGTTTTCCTTTTCTAATTTTGTCCTATATTTTCAAATGTTATCATTTGTAATGTGCTTTCAAACATGCTGGCAAGTTCACCTTAAGATTAGTTATTTCCCTATCACAGACACCTTTCTTTTTACAAGTCACAGTTTTCCTACGATGGGAGTTTCTAATGAGTGTCTTTGCTGCCCCAGCTACACCTCTCACCCTTTTATATGAACTTTTGTAGCTGCCAGGGGTTATACTAAACAGTGGGGTTGATACAAGAAGTTTAGGCTGTTCTTTTAGCAAAGTGAACTATCACTCTGGTACGGATCATTCACTTAGCTTAGTGATGAAGTGAAGCTTTTCTATATTCTTGCTGTTTTTTTTTTTTTTTGCAAAGTGAAGGATGGCTAAAAAATGTTGAATACAAGTAGTATCGTGGTATGATAAATTGTTGATAAATGAATGGTCTACCCCTTCACAGTTCTTGTCCCACTTACCTTTCTGACCTGATAGTAAAATACCCCTTGTCACTCTCTCAGCTCCTCCAATGACCTACTAATGACTTCCTCACTCATAACCTCATCACACACACAAGTACAAGACTTCTCTAGAGCTGCCCCAACTCTCTGGAATGGTCTTCCTCGTCCTATTAGGCTTGCTCCTACTTTCTGCTCATTTAAAAGAGCACTCAAAACCCGATTTTTCAAACTTGCCTACCCATCTTCTTCTGTCTGCTAAACCCTCAATACTTCCCACCACTACGTATCTCCCCTCCTACTGTGTGATACTTCCCCCACCTCCTAGATTGTAAGCTCCTCGGGGCACGGTCCTCTCCTCCTCCCGTGTCATTCTCTGTATCTGTCTGTCATTTGTAAGCCCTATTTAATGTACAACGCTGCATAATATGTTGGGGTAAAGTGTAATCATTAATCTAATATTAAACTTCTATTGTATTAGGACTAAAACGTCTAAGTAAAAGACAGGATTGCATTTGCCAAAAAAATAGATAGATTTTTCTTCATTCATAAAGAAACTGAATGGAAAATCCTGTTTAACTATCATGCTACATTTACTGTGAAAATCCTTTCTTGATTGGTAAATCATCTTTAACACCCCTGGGAGCCCTGCTACAATTTTGGGAAAAGATAGCATAATGATTTTACATTTTTTCAGTTTTGTGTTTTTTAATTTAAATTTTAGTATTAAATGTATTTATTTTATTAAATATTGGATATATTTTGATGAGTTATGCCTAAGAATTATAGCCTACAATGTAAAATGTCCATGGAAATTTGAATGTATTTAGAACGCTAGGAAGGTTAAAGAAAAATGAGTGTGGTAGGGACATTAAATTGGCAGCCCCTGTGACTATGGACGTTGTATAGGGCTGTGTGTTATGTCAGCCCCATATTAATGGTGTGTAATAATAATAATCTTCAAATAGGAGGTCAATCAGCCACAGCTCAATGAACTCCTGAAGGATTCCAGTGAAACCCTGGTTGTGCGTAGCTGAAGACTACAACAAGTGAATCTCTTTCTCTACTCAGGTTTGTCGGTCTATCTCCTATACAAGACATAATCCAGAAATATTATGTACCTGAAAAATGTGAAATCTGCCTTTCCTTTGATCCTCTAATTATTCCATTGAGAATCTGCTCTGAAAAGGTAATAATTATCAGTTTTTTCCAGTCTGTAGATTTTATCACCAATAATCATTTTTACAAAATGTATATAATTAGTTTCTTTAAACTGCCTTAGATCTAAAGATCAAACGACAAATTTTTGCCTCCATAAAAATGGGATTTTCAAGAAAAAAATTGGTCATGTTTGTAAAAAGTTGTTTTTATTGTTACCTGATATACGAGTGTACACATATGAGTTTTATAGTAAACCTTGGTTGTATGCAGGGATGAGTGCTAAGTGAATGGCAGAATCTCACAGATGACAACATAAGTTATTGACACAAACATGAATCCTTAGATTTGGCTCCCCATTGCCATCAGTAGAGCTGATAATGCTTTCTCTGTTTACTGGTATTGAAGAACATAAATGATACCCATCACACAGTGCAATGTCAGGACAGGATGTGATAGGAAATCTCTCCAATGTGAGTTCAGACAAACACAACGATAAAAACAGATTCCGACAATATTTGTGTTATTTGGTTATCTTTTCTACTAGTTGGGTGAAAATTACACTCTAATTATTGTTGTACAAATATCACAGAAACAACACGGGGTCAATGGTGACCAAAATGTTAGGTTTTCCCTCTGAATTTACATTTTATGAAGGATTTAAACTGAGGTTAGGATTTAAAGGAAGATACCAATTTGAATGTAATATTCACCTGCAAGTTGTTCTTTAAATCCTCTTTTCTATAGTCCTATTCATCCCGTTTCTGAAATATTTTTACCATACAATAACATGTATACCAGGGGTACCCACACATTTTAAATGACCAAGTCAAAATGATCTCCCAACAATAAAAATTCTAAACATATATTTATTTATATATGTACCCAGTATAATTTATATTTAATATATATTGTTTACCTTGCATAACAGCATGAACATGTATCTGTACATTTTTGGGCATTACCTTACTCTGATGAGGTCTAAAATTGAATGGAATTGGCCAAAGTTGCATGGTCCGGGCAGTAGTTGCTGGTAGCCAGCCTCAAACAGACTTCCAAATTATCATCAGTCATGGTAGAATGGTTTTTGGACTTAATAACTCCTGTGCGCGGTAGAATTTATTTTGAAAGGCAGGGCTCCGCGATCTACTTGCGTTGTCTTTGCAATCTACCGGTAGATCACGATCCACCTGTTGGGCACCCCTGATGTAGACTGAAGTAAAGTTCAAAAAGGGGTAATGGGGATAAGCACTTAACCACAAGATCTGGTTGGTTGCACAGTAAGGTCCAGGCTTTGGGGCCACCTACGATTGTGTACTGTGGATGCAGCCACACATACAGACACTTATAGTCCTTGCTTTTTATCACTGCTGACCATTAAGCACTTTAAGTGACCACAAAAAATTCAAGGATTGCATGTAACAGTCTGTCACTCTGGATTTACTGATCATTTTGACATGTGGTTTTGTATTGTAGGTACCTTTGTAGCCTATTCATTTTTCATATGCTCAACTTGATCTGTGGTTCTTTACTAATTAGTTAATTGAAAGCCCTACATGTACATTTTCCAAAGCATGTTTACATGCTGTATAAAGTTTACCTAGAACTTACAGAAACTCTAAAAGAAATTGCAAAACAATAGCTCTGCAAAAAAACAAACCCGCCTGCCTATCTACAACATAAAGTAAGCGGTAAACCTATGTACCCACCTGCCTATCTACAACATAAAATTAGAGGTAAACCTATGTACCCAGCAGGACAGCAGCCTCGGCCATGTTGCCTGCTACTGTGGCTGGGAACCCCAGGGACACCGCGGGCTCGCAGGGCGGGTAAGTTCCTTACACATTGTCTTTGCAATCTACCGGTAGATCACGATCCACCTGTTGGGCACCCCTGATGTAGACTGAAGTAAAGTTCAAAAAGGGGTAATGGGGCTAAGCACTTAACCACAAGACCTGGTTGGTTGCACAGTAAGGTCCAGGCTTTGGGGCCACCTAAGATTGTGTTCTGTGGATGCAGCCACACATACAGACACTTATAGTCCTTGCTTTTTATCACTGCTGACCATTAAGCACTTTAAGGGACCACAAAAAATTCAAGGATTGCATGTAACAGTCTGTCATTCTGGATTTACTGATCATTTTGACATGTGGTTTTGTATTGTAGGTACCTTTCTAGCCTATTCATTTTTCAATCATATGCTCAACTTGATCTGTGGTTCTTTACTAATTAGTTAATTGAAAGCCCTACATGTACATTTTCCAAAGCATGTTTACATGCTGTATAAAATTTACCTAGAACTTACAGGAACTCTAAAAGAAATTGTAAACCAATAGCTCTGCAAAAAAACAAACCCGCCTGCCTATCTAAAACATAAAATGAGCGGTAAACCTATGTACCCACCTGCCTATCTAAAACATAAAATGAGCGGTAAACCTATGTACCCACCTGCTGTACCCACCTGCCTATCTACAACATAAAATTAGAGGTAAACCTATGTACCCACCTGCCTATCTACAACATAAAATGAGCGGTAAACCTATGTACTCGCCTGCCTATCTACAACATAAAATGAGCGGTAAGCCTATGTACCCGCCTGCCTATCTACAACAAAAAAAGAGGGGTAAACCTATGTACATTTTCCACCCACCTTGGTGCTGGAATGAAATATTCCTGAGAACATGCCTGGTTGATCGGGTAAATATACTGGCACTATGGAGGGATAAAAGGGGAGCTTAGTTTAGTTCTTCTTTACATTTACCTTAATAAAAATGAAAAGCCCCACTAGGTACTATACCACTCTATATCACTATAGCAAAAGTTGTTACATAAAATTATCTTTTTCAGGTCGACTGCAACTTCCTGTCCTGTATTGGGTTTCACAATATGGAGCCTACAAGTAGGGATTTCCTAAAAAGGAAAAACTCGCATTTAGTATCACACAGGGAATCATTAAGCTGCCAGTCAGTCTCTTTGTGCAGGGTTGCATTCACAGGAGGATCAACCTACACTGTCCAGTAAAACGTGCAGAGGCCCCGTCATAGGCAGAATCTTTATTTTATTGCAACACAACATCCAATGCCCATAAGAATTGTTTTCCGGAACATAATCAAGATTAAAGTCGAAAAATGGTGGCTACAGCATAGCAAGAGGCTCATTGGTTAGGGGTAAGGTTTGCCATGAATAAAAAAATAACAACAACTTTAATTTAAAAAAAAAATCCTGAAGAGGAACAAATATAAAGTGTTAATTTACTATTCATTAACTTTATCATATTCATCCTGGGAAGTTCTAGTTTCATGAATGCAGAATGAAGTTGGAGATTCATAAAGGAAATCGCTCAAGGACAGGGAGGATTTGGCAATGATTTAATTAATATTGTCTCTTCTTATCTTGGTTTTTGTCTTTAAGCCAATAAGTTTACATTTTAACACCTAAGGGGACAAGCATTGCTGAACAAGAGGTAAATGGAGACTTATGCATTACCTCTATATAAACCAGATGTTCCACACGTATGATACAGTTAAGGGGATAAAAAAAAAACCTTTACTCAGTCATTCAACACCATTTAGTCATAAAATATACAATGAGTAATTACCTGCAATTTTTCCTAATAATAAACTACTATCATTGCATGCACTACTTTTGAAAATTGAATTTGATGCCAGCATTGACTGCTGAAAATGGCAGAAGGTATGAAGGGCGGACTAATAATATGGTCCATGGTGGGTGAACCAGTCATGACTTGTCTTTCAGTGATAAAAAGTCTTGTGCTCGCATATTTGTTGTTTTATTGTGCTCATTTCTAAAATACTACTGTCCGCTTACCTCTGGATGCTGCAATACTACTCAACTATGGCCTTCAATATTGCAAAAAGAACAACGTGATTGGAAGACTTGTCTGATCACATGACTACAGTGCCAAAGAAAGTATATACAGTAGTACCTTGGTAGAAGTCCTTAATCCGTTCCAGATCCTTGGACTTATACCAAACAGGACTTATACCAAATTTTTTCTCATAAGAAAAGGAAAAGGAATATTCTGTTCCCTTGAAAAAAAAAAATCATATAGGTATTGGCATATTTACATTTACTGCTTAATACTAAAGTACATAAATACAAAAGCAATTAGATGAAATAATTGAAGGTTTACCCTCCTTTTACCTTGCTGAGAAGAGGCGAGTGCCTACTAGGATGGTGCTGAGAAGGGAGGAGGAGATGTTATGTAATTCACAGAGAGATATATCGCGGGTTGTTCACTGAATGGTAGCAACTGGCTTACTGACGCTCGTGGGCAGTCGTGGTTTTGTCTCGAGAGAGGTAAATAAGGGTAGCACACGGTGTTATGACTCATTTTGACCCATACAAGTTCTAGCAAAAAGTTCTAGCCCAAACAGGACGTATACCAAGTTGGACTTATTCCAAAGCGGACTTATACCGAGGTACCACTGCATTTGTAAAACATTGTGCTTTGTAAGGCCCTACCACTGCTTTATATATGAAATCCCTATAACAGGGGGCTGTGGATGTCATATATGCAGCAAAGGGTCCGTTGGTCATAAAGGGAGACAAAGATATCATACAAAAAGGAGTTGTACTGTTTAGAAAATTGGTTAGAACCAAAAAGACTACAGTTGATTAAAGTTGGCATTTGTTCAGATTGAATGTCGCCCAAATTTGTTAGAGTATTTAAAAAATTCAACAAATATTTGTTTTAGATCAAATCTGCATTTCAAGACCACCAGTGTTTGAGTTAATTGCAAAGTTCCGGAACAATGAAGTAAAAGAATTAAATTCATCATCAGTCAAGTATTTCAGAGATGTAAATCTCTGGATATCAGGATGACGAATAATGATGTTAACCTGGTGAGATACTGTCATAGCAATTCTACTGGCAATACTATGTTCGGGGGCCTGGTAGTCATATATTCTAATGTAGGTCAAATAAGCAGTTTTATTAAATTTCTGCTTGAAATCCCACGAAAATTCTTTGATGAGTAGAAGGAATTTAAAATCACTGATCGTTGTTAGGAGACTCCTATCTGGCCAGCAATCCTGTGCTGTGCACCACAACAGTATCACACCTTGTTATTGCTGTCTGGCAGTGTAACTTTCAGCAGCAAGGAGAACAAGGAAATAGCAGCATCTCCTGCTCTGACCTGCCTGACCACTCTGGGAAACTGTCATACAAGCTGAGCTGTGCATGTAGGATACCCGGCAAACCCAGCTTCTCCTGCCAAGAATGAGTAAACTGCCACACGCCTGCTCAGGAGGTTCATTACCAAACCCCGGTCAATCAAGATGGCCAAAGATTGAAGAAGGACCAAGATGGTGGTGCCCTACAAAGGAGGTATCACTGATTTAGTTCTGCTTTAAGTACAACTGAAAAGTCAGAACCTTGCAAAAATGTTTTCGGGTCAAATATTCAGTTAAAATAAATGTCAACATCCAGACAATGTTATTTCTCCAGGATAAGACCAGAACTACAATGACATGTAATGTGTTCTCTAATGTGAATGTATATGTACAGATAACCATTCCTTAGAATCAGAAGAACACCAGTATACAGGTAGTCCCCAGGTACATACGAGATAGGAACTGTAGGTTTGTTCTTAAGTTGAATTTGTATGTAAGTCAGAACAGGTACATTATTTTAATAAATGCAATTAGGACAGATGTTTGTCTCAACATATTATTAGGCAGTGGTGTCAGTTACTGTATAAAATCCTCACTGTGAGCTAATCACAAACAAAGCAAAAAAAAAATCTTTATGGAGCCTAGACATTCATTAACTTCTGGAGCAAGCTGTGCTTTGATATTCAAAAAGAAACAACTGCAGTTTGTCTTGGTCATTAAAGAGCTACATGAGGTTGCAGAAGAGCTCAGTACTTAAGATCACCCACAACTTCAGCTGTGTTTAGCAAAAGATTTCTTCTGCAAATCATGCAAAAAGACGCCCATCAAGCATCTGTCCTGCACACAACGAGCAGGGAAGCCCCATTTATATCTAAAAGGCATACGTATATCAGATCTCCTTAACTCAGGGACTACCTGTACATAAATTTTATTAATAATGGTCCTTAAAGGTTTAAAGCAATGTTATGCAACCTTACTTATAGTCCAAAAGCATGTATTTCAAATTTAGAGTACGTTGAGTTCATCTATCTGAACTAGGAGCAGACACTTTTATGTTGTTTTGCATCTTGTTGAATTGCTCTGCTTGGTAAATCCCTATTAGATATTGTGCAGTTTATATATAGCAGACAGAAAATTCTGTTCCATAACATGATACAAGCGGGGGTCCAACAAAAATATGTCATTACTCAAATGTACCTAAGGCAGTCTGAACTTTAAATGAAGTCTTCTCTTTGTCCCCCATTACCCAAAACTTTCATTCATAGTACGAGTGATTTTTCCCCCCTTTTTTTTTACCTTATTTTTCTTTAAACATGTAATTCCTGAAGAAACTAAGTGGAATTGCATAAATGTCATTAATACATTACTGATGATTAAACCAATTATAAAAATCCCTGGGAATATAAATTGCATTACTTAAGAAAAGAAAACAAGTATGCACATTCAAAAGTAAATCTGAAATATGTAAGTCTGGTTTAAGTCTTTTATTTACTGTAAATATATTGCTTTGTAGTTTACAGCCTACTGCGTTAAATATAATGACCATAATTACTCTCAGACATTTTGTCTAAGTTCAGTAGTTCACTAAAAGAAAAGTAGCTGTTGGGAATTAAATGCAATCTTGTGTTTTATAACATTTAATTAATAAAGAGTTTATATAATAGGGATATCAACACAAAGAACACAGTTTAGCTAAGTGGTATTATAGATTGGCCAATAGTCATTAGTTTTAATGAGCTTTTAAAGACAAGGTATTTGAGATAAAGATATTTAATAAGCTCACTATATAAAATAGCAATTTGCCCCATTCATTCTCCTGGCCTTGGCTGTATGACTCAGATATTGCTATATTGCCATTTATCCATGGGTTCATTGAGAGGGAGAGCAAATCTTTGGGATATGAGTTCTGCTCTTTAAGGTTGGATTGTAAAATGAAAGACACTGCTTTCACCTTCTCCATTTCTTTGATCTATGCATTCATTATTGTTATAAAACTGCAGATAACGATGGAAACCTGTTTGCCTCTAGCACCATTTATTGGGCATTGATAAAACCATTGTGACAAACAGCCCCCGAGGGCCCAGCATATTATCTGGAATGGGGTATAATGTCCAAGATGTGGTGTTGGTTTATGTAAAAAATCCAGAACATACTTTTGTGTTGAAGAGGTAGAACTGGAACGTTGCTTGTATTGGTCTCTGAAGCCTGTTGGGTAAAAGTGGGGGTGGAATTTCTGCCCTACTGTTCCTTTTTCCACCGCCTTTGCTCAGTCATACTATATTGGTAATCCCCGAGTTAAGGACATCCGACATATGGACGACTCCTAGATACGAACGGGGCTTCCCTGCATGGTGCTGTGCAGGACCAAGGGTTGATGGGGGGGAGGGGGGTTTGCATGACTTGCAGAAGAAGCGAAGAACTCTTTTGCTGTTCTGCAAGCCCTTGTAACTTTTTAATGACAAGACAAACTTTGCAGTTGTTTATTTTTGCATATCAAAGCACAGCTTGCTCCAGAAGTTAATGCATGTCTAGGAGCTATAAAGTTTTTTTCTTTTTGCTTTGTTTGTGATTAACTCACAGTGAGGATTTTATACAATAACTGACACCATGCTGCCTAATAATATGTTGAGACAAACATCTGTCCTAATTGCATTTATTAAAATAATGTACCTGTTCCAACATACATACAAATTCAACTTAAGAACAAACCCGCAGTCCCTATCTCGTATGTAACCCGGGGACTACCGGGTCACTGTATACTGGTGTTCTCCTGCTTCTTTGGACTGGGTATCAGTGCATATACATTCACATTAGAGAACAGATGTTTGGGCATTACATGTCATTGTAGTACCTGTCTTATCTTTGAGGAAAAACACTGGCTGGATGGTACCAGATTTATCTGCCATTCTCAAAGCATACACCTTATAAGAAGTTAGAGGTGCTGCATTTCTTCCTGCTTTTATGGCTCAATTTTAAGTTTTATTTAGGACATAGTCAGATTTTAGGAGATAAGGTCAGATATTAAGGAGGCATAAACTGGGAATCTGCTATGCTTTCCTACAGGAAATCCAGTTGGTTTCATAAACATTTCATTATGGAAGCACTCTACATTAAATGTTTGTTAAATAGACTGTCCCACCCACTGTCTGAACCTTGAAGAGAACACGATGGAGTTGTCCGTTCATTTGTTAGAAGTGACTTGTACCTATCTCCTATCCATGCTGTTCTAGATATTCCTTCTGCACAGGAGGAACAAATAACAAAAATTGAAAGCACTGCTGGTAAAGAAGCATGGTATGAGTAAGCAAGCTAGCTTAACTTTCCAGTAATATAGTTATTCCAATTTTAGTTTTCTGCATAAAAGCTGACACAATCTCAACCTGTATTAGATCATACTGCTTATTGCTTCGATTTGTGACCATAGAAATATGCAGGGTTATCTTCAGTCTTCCTAGAAAGAGACTTTAGATGGTTGGGTCTACTGATTGCTGTAATGATTTGCAATCTCATTGAACTTTAAAAAGTATGCACTACTCATGTAAAGTCTACAGCCTTAACCCCCCTGGCCTTCTAATTCTGTCCATTTTTTTACACAAAAAGCTTTAGATTGTTTTGCATGGAAATTTATTTTACATCGTGGGCCTATAATTCTTAGTTTTTTTTACCCCGAGCCACACTCGGGAATACCGCCAGGGGGGGGTTAATCAATAAAGCTGAAACTTTCAATGGTTCCTCCTTGCCCCCTCATCATGCTCATTACATTTTTAAATTAAATTTAACATTTCATCTACATACCTCTTTTTTTTAAACAAAACTAAACACAGTTCTACTCACCTGTTTCTGATTAGTCCCGGGCAATGCCATCTTCTTCTTTTCCTTGTTGCAATTCTTGGTCATCTTGATTGGCTCTGTGTAACGTTATGTGCTTCTCTATGCAACACGAAGATCTTAGTGGGTAGGAGGGGCTGGCAGGGTGCTAAATACACCTTATGTTTGGTTTGTCTTTTTAAAAAATACTCTATTGATACTTTCTTGATACTCCATTGATACTTGCAACAGTTGCCAGGATGAAGTAACTGGGCACATCTCCAAGGATGAGCTGCAAAGATAATGGACCTGATTTAATAAAGCTCTCCAAGGCTGGAGAGGATACACTTTCATCAGTCAAGCTGGGTGATCTGTCAAACTTAGAATGGAGTTCTCAAAATGTTTTCATTCCTGCACTAGATCCGTTCCAAGTTTGCTGGATCACCCAGCTACCATAACGTTTTGGGTTTACCAAATCCTGTGATCCATTCAAACCCTTCAAATTTATTTAGTTATGCCACACCAAGTATAATACATATTCCAATTCAAAAATGGCTTTTTTAGGTGACAGGCTTCTGGCCATCAATCAGGGGAGGTGTTCCACTGCAGTAGAGCAGCGCCAGCTTATTCCCCCCGGCAGTGGTGCCTACAGCAGCAGGGGAGATCCAGGAATTAGTTGTCCAACTGATGCTCTGCGGCTTGCAGCATGCTTGTTTCCTTTTAGCTGTGTGTGATGGTGCAGCTGAAGGGGATTTGGAACTGTGCATCTGAAGAGCAAACTAGTTATTGTTCTCAGTCCTGCAGCTGGGTCCTTAAAGCCTCTCTGCTCCCAGTTACCAGTGCTTGGTGTAGCATTAAGCTGGGCTGTCTTGCTGCTGGTGTGTGTTTGTTTGATTTACTGTTGCTGACATTTCCTCTTCCTGACCTTTGGATTCTAAGCTGCCTGGACCAACCTTTTGCCTGTATCCCCGACTTTTGCTGCTTTATGTTTCCCCTTGAACACCTCATCTGGTGGACTAATCGCCCATGTATGACCTTTGGCTTAGTATTCTGGATTTACCTTTGTCAGCCCTTTCTCAGACACCATCCTTTTCCAAAAAGTAAATACACTTACCTTCAATCCTGCAGCGCAGTCCGATCCATGTGGGGGTGTCTTGCATCTGGTCTCTCGTCTATCCTTCCCTAGGCCTGCGCTCCGGGCGCTGCCATTTTTTCCTTTTCATCCTGGTTCTTCATCCTAAGTCACCCGACCAAGGCACGAGATTGGGTGATGTAGGATGAAAAAAAAATTCCAATCTCATGTAAATTTTTATATTTGCACAAAAAGGCTCCTTCTGCACATGATGCTCAGGCATGCACAGAAGGAACACCCAAGAGCCTCCTGGGATACGTGAGGCCTTTTACGTAAAGTGAAATTTCTGAGTCCTAGGACCAACAGTGTGCTGGGAGACGCAACTAGTCTCCCCAGTCTGACAGGGGGCTTGCTATAGGTGAAGACTGTGGCATTAGATTGGGGGATTGGAGTCTGGCAAGTACTGGTGCTGGAACAGGGTCTTACAGGCTTTGGCAATTCCTTAAGGACTGTTTACTGATGTTTAAATTACCTTTATAACCCTATTCTTTGGTTAGCTAATTTTAAAAATCCCCTGATTGGGTTGTGTTATAAAAAATTGTTAGACACATTGACAGCTCAATGGGGAAGGGGGGGAAGTGCTGTCATCATAAATCCCAGTTTAAAGGCAAATATAAAAGACCCTAGTTACTAGCTGCTGGTACCTAGGTAAATATCAGGCAGTAAGCCTGCTGTAAGTAAATAATTGCAGTAAGTAAATTGCAGTGGGTGTTCACATTGCAGTGGTCAGAGAAAGGAAAGGATGTTTGTGTTACATTATGAGACTAAGGCTACGTACACACGTGCAATGGTTCTCGTCCAATAATCGGCTCAGGACCAATATCGGACCAGAATCTGGCATCTGTACAGCGTTCGTCATCCATTGTACGAACAACCATCCTGGCAGATCCATGGGCGACGAACGATTGTAATGCAAGTGAAGGGGAGAGAGAACAGAGGGGTGCCACTCGGTCGTTCTCTCCTCCTCTCTCCGTAGAGCAGAAGAGTGCTGTATGTACAACACTTGTTCATGCATCGTGCAGTCGTTTGTCATTGAAAAGGATCGTGAAAGATTGACAATTATTGCACGTGTGTATGTAGCCTTACATAGTAACTTGTTTGGACCTTCCATAAAGGAGCCCTTAGTTATAATTTAGCATGTAGCACTAAATAGCCCCTAGAACAAGCTGGGTACTGGTGAGCTTTCTGAAGCCAGTCACTTTCATGTGTTGGTTCCTCTTTATATTGTAAAGAGAGCTAACTAAACCTAGTCCTTTGCTCTATCCTAGTATTATATCTTATCTTTTTGTAGAACATCCATTTATCACCCAGCGCCCAGGGCACAATTTCAAATCATAAATTACTCTTCTCTTCCACGTTGTTGGCCAAGAATCTAAAGATCCAGGAGAAATGGCAGCCAGGGTGAATGTGTTAAATAAAATATGACACTAATAGATAATTAAAACTATAATTAAGAGTAATTAAATCCAAAGGTGTCATGGGATCTATCTTAAAGATCATCTAAGATGGAATTTGTAATTAGTATTTTAAATTGAGACTATAAATATTGTTGTTAGTAAATAAAAATATTCAATAATGTAGAACATTTAAGGTATAGTGTTCTGCAAAATAAAATGTTTCCCCTTGCCCACACAGGTAATAAACAGACTTCAAATCAGTGCATACCGAGGTAATAAAGCCAAACTAAACCCTGTGTATACTCATGTGTCATTGCTCTGCCGCGTGTGCAGCCATCCCTTGAGAAGAGACGTATAAGGGGGATATGATCACCCTGTATAAATATATAAATGGTCCATATAGAGAACTCTCTTCCCCAATATTCACTTTGCGATCATTACAAAGAACATGAAGGCACTCTTTGCGTCTGGAGGAAAAGAAGTTTAAGCTCCGGATAAGGAAGGGATTCTTCACTGTAAGGTTTGTGAAAATGTGGAATCGGCTCCCTCAGGAAGTAGTTTCAGCAACTACTATAGATTGCTTTAAGAAAAAGCTGGATGATTTCTAGAAGCACAGAATATAACTGGGGATTAAGGATTTAAAGTAAAAATAACAGTGACTGATGATCCAGGGAACATACGATTCCCTCAAATATTCAGGAAGGATTTTTTTCCCCTGCTGAACAAATTATACCAGGGTTTTTTTTGTTTTGCCTTCCTCTGGACCAACTATGTCCATAGGGTTTTATATCTGTGATATGTTTATTTCCATAGTGGTTGAACTTGATGGACTTATGTCTTTGTTCAACCTCACCTACTTTGTAACTATCCCCTTCTGTTCTTGTTTAGATCTTCAGCCATCTTGATTGTATTGGTTGGGATGATATAACTTGTACACAGAGGGGATTCATACAGTCCTGGCATGTGCAGCTCATTGATGTTGACATTTGAAATGAGCGATCAGACAGGTGAGTATGTTCTGCAATAAAAACCCGACTGATCGCAAATTTTTAAAATGGAACTTTAGTTAAGTTCCAAGCTGTCTTATGACCATGTGTTCATTGATGGCTAAGAAGTTTCTGAAACTCAACTTGGATAAAACAGGACTCATTATCATTCCCCCACACCTTCAAAATCTCCTCCTGATATCTTTCCAACTGGTAGTAACATGATTATTTGTCTTACTCTGCAGAAATTTGTTTTGGTGTCACCTTTGTTTCCCTATTCTCCTTTACTACCCTATTCAGGAACCACTAGGTCCTGCCACTTCCCCTTGTGCATCAACCTCAAAATACCCCTCACTGTCCCCAGAGACCACCAAACTCCTGATACATGCTCTTACCAATGCAATACAAAAACACTCCACCTCCTGCCTGTTGTTCCTATTGATGGATTGAGATTCACCCTTTGAAGACCCCCACTATATAAACAATAGGGTCAAAATAGCTGTTAGTTCTACCAAACCATTTATTATAGTTGTAGCTGTATTTATGGGCATAATTTCTTAAAGCTCTTCAAGGCTGGTGAGGATATACTTTCATCAGTAAAGCTCGGCAATCCAGCAAACCTGGAATGGAAGTGGCCCAGGATTCAAAACATTTGCTTGCAAATAGCAAATTACTTTGAAAAATTCCAATCCAGGTTTGCTGATGACAGTGTGTCCTCACCAGCCTTGGAGAGCTTTAATAAATCAGGGCCAATGTTAAAACAACAGTTGCCTCTGCATTATGTCGGCTTGTATTGCCATAAAACTGTGGTACCACTGGCCATGTATTACCTAATCACCATCTATACCTAAGATTGTAAATGTGATTTCATAATAGGGCCAACACCTTTCTGTGCCTAGTGTCTCCACACATATACTTGGTGAATTATACCATTTGGCTAAAGTCTAAAAGGTCTAACGGGCTAAAGCCTACATTTTAGGGAAAACCACCTCCTGATGGCTTCCAACTCAATATATAACCATGGACTTTCCATGCAAACATCTGCCAAAGCATTCTTTTAGATTACATTGACCAATATATGGTAGAGAGATATGTACCCCATAATGAAAAGGAAACCTTATAGAGGGAAAAGTATTATTATTACACAGTATTTACATAGCGCTAACATATTACGCAGCACTTTACAAAGTCCATAGTCATGTCACTAGCTCTCAACTAGAGGGGCTCACAATCTAATGTCCTCACCATAATTATAAGTCTAAGGCCAATTTGGGGGAAAGCTTAGTAATCTAATTGCATTTTTCTGGAATTTTGGAGGAAAGAGTACCCCGAGCAAACCCATGCTAACACAGGAGGACCTGCAAACTCCACGTGTCCTGGCCGAGATTTGAACCTGTGACCTAGCTCTAACCTTTGAGCCACTAGAGTGGTAGTAATAGAAAAAATATACTTTTAATTCTTTAGCATATATATTTTTTATGTATGTTCCATTGTCCAGAAATACCGTTGATGCCCCTTTTTACTAGAGAGCTGCCAAACTGGTACCACATCGTGCTGCATAGTATGAACCTTCACATCAAGAATTGAAATACATTTTGGATGCATACCATCGAACACATCGATACTATACCATTTGACCAATAAAATATGCCACGGGATTTACCCCTTACTCACAACATATAAAGTAAAAGTTAAAAAAGTTTAAGGTAGACTTTTAGCTTACATAACATATTTAATTCTTTATGGAAATCAAGAATGGTGTTTATGCCGTGCTCCTGTTTTGTTCTGACCATACGGAATTAGTTTGACATTTCTTCCTACAGCTGGTATGTGAATGTGTTATATGAGTTTCCTCTTACAAACAAAAGAGTACGATGATATTAGAAAAGAAAAAGATTGTAAAAAAGATACTCAGTTTCTATATAACGTATTTTATTTATAATGTAAATATGGTGTGTCATTCACAGCATGATGTTTAGTTACTGGAAAACAGGATCCCCTAATGTCCTATCTCTAGTTTGTGAGCTGTATCATACCTACATAGGAAAACAACATCAGCATGATACCAATGAGCAGAATGAATCAGCGAATGGAACAATAATAATAAAATGAGATTGTTACTGTATGACTGTATACATATGAAAACATTATTTCCTAACAATACAGGTAATACATCATACAACTTTGGGGAAACTTCACCTTTCTAAAAAAAATAGTTTAATACAAAAATAGAAATTCAATTGCATATTGTAGTATTATTATAAATGATGTAGTATATTATAATAGTATTTTTTCCTATCTCAAGCTCTTTTAAAGTATCCACTGTTCACAAATAGGAATATAGAAAGATGGAGCCTTATTTATGAAGCTTTAGAAGATGCACTTTTATCAGTGAAGCTGGGTGATCCAGCAAACCTGGAATGGATCTGGTCCAGGACTCAAAGCATTTGTTAGCAAATAGCAAATGACTTCGAAGAAATCCATTCTAGGTTTGCTGGATCACCCAGCTTCACTGATCAAAATGCATCATCTACAGCCATGGAGAGCTTTCATAAATCTGGTCCATGATTGTAAATGATTTAATAGAAGAAACAGCTCTGTGTACAGCATTATGAACATGCATTTGTCACCTAAATAGTTCTGAGTAGTTATAAAGAAGATATTTTGGTTTGGGATGGGTACTCTTTTATAAAACAAAATGTGGGGTTGATTTTTGAGGCTGCTCACTGACCAAGGTGAATTATTAAGGAATAATTCAATTAGGATTGTAAATGCAGTGGTAACTCCTTTTGCAAAGTAAATCTAAAAAAACGTGATTGTTCCTTTTTAGATGGTTAAGATCAGCAGAGCTTTACTGCATTACTATGCTAAGTGAATTGTTCATAGAAAGGGTGAAATTCACTTTGCTATGTGAACAGCTTATATTTCTTTAGTGAATCCTCCCAATTTATGTGAATCTACAAGATTGTAAGCTCTTCAGGGCAGGGTCCTCTCCTCCTGTATCACTGTCTGTACTTGTCCATTAGGAAAAATGGGTTTGTTGTGCATATTCGCATTAGGCCATGGACTCTGCCAAGATCTTTTGAATAGAAAGGCTGTGTGGTGTTGGGCAAGTACACACAATAAAGAGCAGGGTAAAGGTTAGTACAGGTAGTCCACGGGTTACATATGATATAGGGGCTGTAGGTTTGATCTTAAGTTGAATTTGTCTGAAAGTCGGAACAGGTACATTCTTTTAATAAATGCAATTAGGACAGATGTTTGTCTCAACATAATATTATTAGGCAGCGTGGTGTCAGTTACTGTATAAAATCCTCACTGTGAGTAAACCACAAATAAAGAAAAAAAAATGGAGCGTGGACATTCAATAACTTCTGTAGCAAGCTGTGCTTTGATATGCAGAACAAAATAGTCAACTGCAGAGTTTGTCTTGGTCATTAAAGAGTTACAAGAGGTTGCAGAACAGCAAAAGACTTCTTCTGCAAATCATGGGAACCACCCCCCTCCTCCCATCAAGCCTCCATCCTGCACATGAAGGAACAGGGAAGCCTGTTTGTATCTCGGAGTCGTCTGTATGTCGGATGTCCTTACTTGGGGACTACCTGTATCTATTTTAAGGGTAAATTCAAAGTTTACTTTCCTACCCAATTCTTGATGAAATGCTAAGAAAGACTGCCCGGTGTTTGTAGGTTTTCCCAACCTCTGAATATGCTTTTCAAGTGCAACACCCTTTTTTTAAAAAAAAAGTGCAGCCCTTTCCCTTTAAGTCTTGATCCCGTTGGCGATCAAGACTGAATGGGAGTGCAGATCCTCCCAGGATACCTATGTCAGTCACCCCGGGAGGCTCTGGGTGCTCCTTCTGTACATGCCCTGATTTCAGGCCAGAGATCCCACACATGCGCAGTGAGATTGGCTCTCCTTTTATTCCTTTTATAGCAGCTATGTCACCTGATCCCACACCTGCGCAGTGCGAGATCGGATGGCATGCCAAGAAGACCGAGGAAGAAGAAGGAAGAGAAGCGTGACAATGCCGGCACCAAAGAGGAACTCCGGGATGACGCAGGATCAGATTGCAGGAAGGACCAGCCCCCAGTATGCCACCCATGCCTACTGTAGGTCAGTTTACAGAATCGTGGTCTCAGTTTTTGGTGTCTGACTACAGTTACACTATATTTGGCTTTCTAACTCCATTTGATTTATTTTAATGATGATCCTCGATAATAATCTTTTGTGTTTTTGCTGCAAGAGTGAAATGCTCATCTGATGGGAGTTTAAGCCCATTCCTCATATCATCTTTACTATCTAATTGATGTTATTTTCTTCTATCAACCCATAAGGTACCCGCTGTGGGCTCTTACTTAACAACCCCTGATAACATTTTTATCTATTATTTTATTTATTATTGAAACAATTGTGATGGCCATTTCTGACCTACGTTCAATTTAGTAAGGGAAACCATTTCTGAGTTTCATGAAGTGAGGAAGCAGACTCTGTACCACAGAGAGACAGACTTGCCAAACACTAAATCATGGTCTTTTTATTTATTGCAACATTATATCGAGACATTTGGTTTGAAATTTTATTTATTATTTATGATGTTTTGTACAGCCAGGACCAATTTTTTGTGGAAGTTTTCTAACCTCCCTAGCAGTAACCCTGAGTGTGTGACTCGGGGTAGAAAAAAGTTGCTGAAAGCGGTAACCTCGAGGGGTAGGTAAACCTATGGAAAGGTAAGTAAATATTTACCATATCTTTGAGGAATATTTAAATTACACTGATAGTTGTTATATGAGAGCTACACTTAGAGCAAAATCAACCCCACCAGTTTAGTTCTAAGGATGCAATTAAACCATATAAGTACACAGAATATACTGCAATATGTCTTGGTATGGGCTTATCTATTTAAAGGGCTTTTTGCATTTGAGTATTCAAAGATAATGTGAACTAGTATATTGTTTTAATATATTTATCACAATGTTTTATGTTTATCCATTGGCGAAGAACATTTTAAACTATGCTTGTATAAGGATCTGTCAGATAAGATAGTGTAGGTGTATTTGTGGTTTTTTATTGATTGTGTGATGTCACTCATGTCACATGACTCATGCTTATAATGTTATTTGATGGAATGCGTAGATACTGAAATAGGCAAAACACCTCAATACAAGTACGGAGGGAATCGGCTGGATCTTCCCATATGTGAAATATTCACATGTATATTCATGTCTATGTAGACTCATACATTCCAGATAAGAACGTGGGTCTACCATCTGGTTGAGTTAAATTTGTTGGACATTTGTTTCTTTACTATTAGAACAATACTTGCTGTATTGTTTTAAATAATTAGTTTTATTACTTTTTTTCAAGTGACTTTAAAGCTTGCATTAACTATTGGATTTGCCATTAGGTTCACAAGTTTGCACCATAAATTAGGGTCAACCTACAAGCTTTACTTTTGTCTCTGAATCTGAAGCAATATTTAACAGTGGTACAGAACCACTGGCAGCGCCAAGCTTTCCATGTCTTTATTTATAGCTTATCTTTAAACCTAAAAACAAATGAATAAAAACTTTCATAATGTTTAGTTTTATACACCAATATGATTTATACACCAATATACAATATGATTTCTAGGCTCATTGAAACAATTGCTATAAATGTTTGTCAGCCATAAATAATAATTTTTTTTTGTTTTAATGCTGATTTGCAAAATAAATTTAGTGCAAAACTTCAAGGGATTATTTGTTTACCTTGACTAAGTGTTGTACTTAAAATTGGAGGGAAATGATGTCATTCTTTTCATTAGTCTCGTTTATTCTAGCAGAATGAACTAAGACAGGAGAATGAATTTTACATAGCAGTTAACAGTTAAGTTAAGTTAAGTTAACAGTTAAGTTAACATAAGAAATGGAGTAAAAAAAAGTACACACAATCACTAAGAGCATCTGCTGTAAAATGAAATCTATTTTTGGACCATCAGACAGCTGAACCAAAGCTAACAAGAGAAATTTACAATAGAAAGTAAGCAAAAAGACTTATTCAAATAACTTGATTGTGAATTTCAATTAAAATCATATAAATGTGCCGATTAAAGGCCTTCCACGTAATCAATGCTTTCTATCTCTTTATGTAACTCGTCACATATTATAATTAGCTAGGGCGTCTTCCAAAGTATTACCCCAAGCTGATATGCGGTGTGGACGGGATCTTGGCTCAGGGATAGAGCTTAATCATGAGCTTCATTTAGTCATTTGAAAGAAATAAAACAACTAGCCAAAAATTCCATTTTCCGGTGTGAACAAGAGGGAAAGCAATCTTACATGTTTACTAGCAAACCCCACACAGCGCCTATTACCAACTAGTTTGTGGTTAAAGTAGATTTTAGCTCTTTGTTGTAATTAAACAAATCTGCTTCATCTACTTTGAAAAGAACTGTGCAGAAAACTAAGAGTTGAGATTATGTGCATCAGTGAACCCATTGAGAAGGTAAATTCTTTATAGAAAGGACATCTTGTGAGTCAGATATTTTATTCTATGGATTTTTGGTTTTCCATATGATGATATGCACATGTAGTGCTCGTGTAGGGGAGGTCAAGGGTCAGGGGACACAGGGGTCCCTCCCAGTAGTGTGGCATAACAAACTCACAAAGGTTATTGCAAATTTATTTTTTGGGGTTTATTATAACTCAACACTAACGGGGGATTTGGCAGCCAAATGTCAGGATAGTTCAAATCGAGAAGCACCCCATGCAATCACCACTGACAGATGACCTTTACTATGCTTGCTAAGCTTTTAAGTCTATAATAAATTGTAAGAGAAGTAGTCCTACTCTTGAGTGGGTTCCCCTTGTGAATGACAAAACCAAATTCAACACCAATAGGACAGTCCTACATACCTCTCTTTTTAGGGTCCCATCCTTTGACTTCTGCCCACTAAAGACAAGTCCTTAGCCAATCGATGTTTAGTTCATTCCCTCAATGGTCCAGTCTACAACCCCCCTGGCCTAGCCAGACCCCAGGGGGCAGCAGGATCGTCCTTTCCTGACTCCCTTAATTTCCTCAGTCAATGGCTAGGCTCCCTAGCTCAGTTCTCCACATTTTTAACTTGTGTGAGAAGCCCACTTAAAAAGACGCAAACATTGTCCAAGGCCCAAAAGGTGATACACTGGGGCAGTGATTGACTGCTAACTTACTAAGACTGAGTTCTTCCACTGTGAAAAGAGCTAAAAAAAAATCACTGTCTGGGAAAAAATAATTCTAAACTTGTCCAAAATAAACTACGACTAACCCCTTAACCCTTTAAAGCAGTGGTCACCAACCAGCGGTCCACTAGAAAATGTTGGTGGTCTACAGAAAAATTTGTACATTTGCAATTTTTATGATTTATTAATAATAAAACAAAAATATTATTCTAATAAATTCTTATATTCTGAATGATAATTTTCGCCTTTATATTGCATCAAATCCACAAACTGTACTAGAGACAGAAAAACAGGGGCGGCACAGCGTGACTTCAGTGTAGTATTAAGTTGTATGAGGGAACTGGTGCCGAGCCGTACGCTTCAGTATTGTTTCCACCATTACACCAGTCACCCCGCTCCGCCAATACCGATTCTCATCCCATTGTTTTATTTTATTTGTTTATTTCTCAGATGATCTTTTAGGTAAGTATGACCTTACCTGTGTATTTATTTACCTGTTATATTTAATGGCATCAAATAGTTTGACTTTGATAACTATCATTTCTTGTTTGGTCTTAGATTAGAATGAAATAAACCCATAATGAGTGAGAAAAAACAAACAAATATTTTTTATTTCTTTAGTTATACCAAAGATAATGAAAATAAAGATAATAGTAACAATAGTAATACTTCACCGTGAGCTGATCAATTAATCAGAGCCGCCACAGTCCTTGTCAGCACCATTAGGAAGATCATTATTTTACAAATGTATTTATCTTTTTACAAAAATACATTATTACCCAGCGGGATTTAAAATTATGAATTTAGTGGTCCATGAGGTCCGAAAGGTTGACGACCGCTGCTTTAAAGAGACCATGCTATACTAAACAAGTGTTACACACACATAATGTAAATGGTACCTGAGTTCAGGTTTGTTTTTATGAGTGTATGTATTTATGTATGTATGTGAATGACCTCCTCCGATTCTACCTGGCCTATTAGAACTTTAAATAAAAAGGGAAAATGGGTACTCTTCAGAAAAAAATGGCATTACTTTACACAAATAACAACATTTTAAGAACCTGTTCACTCCATTATAAAAGTGGCGATCAGCTTAGAGGATAGAAAACTGCCACTTTTTCTGGTTCCAAACATTGGTCCATAAATCTGATTTGGCCTGATCCCTTCATGTGTGGACTTCTCTAAGTGCAAAAAGTCTTTATCTTTTCATGTGGCACACAGCAATGTAGGTGCTAAACGTCCGTTTGGCCTACCCTGGAATGAAAATAGAGGTAAGTATTGGACCAGAGGTGCTGCACGGTAGGGTGGGGGCATTGCCTAAACCATGACTTGTCCTCCTGATTAGATTATAACTTATACGGAGCACAAGCAGTACCACCACACAAAGGTGTATAGGTTGCAAAAATCTGTTCGAATCACCCATGAGCATTAGAAGCCTGGATGCCATTGTATGTTGCTGTGGTGTAGATGGGGATTTTTTAATGACTCTATTACTTCCTCTGATGTCACATAAGAAATTTATGCATAAAGCAACAACATGCAAGGGCCACCAGTTATAGAAAGACTATTTTATGGATGTAAGTGCAAACTAAGATCTACTTTTTCTTCATTATACAATGATGTGATATATAAACTTTTTATTGCACCTATGTCTTCTGTGACGGCATTGCCGCCACCGCTATTGAGGTAACACATTGCCTAAACCAGCCTCATGAAGAACATTGTGGCTGTCCCAAGCCATGCATTACATCATGCTTGGAGTTTAGGAAACCTGTACCAAATAAAAAAAGTTTATTTAAAAGTTCATATTCTATATTAGAGCTAAGCTTTGATTTTCTCCGATCAAGAGCTTCACATCTAAGGAGCGTTCAATTCATGCAAAGCAAAATTTTAAATCCCATTACTTACGTGTGCAGCATTTATTCTTGCATACATACCAGTCATGCCAGTATTTACTGTCATACATATGCACGTTCTGCAGTTAATTACACCCAGTCTTTTCCTTGAACCTGAATTCAATCAGCCACAGAACCCACGTTATTGGCATCCATGATGAAAACATTATATTGCCCTTAGATATGTGAATGTTCTCTAATCATCCACCCATCATTCTAATAAGTAAAAAATGTTTTGATTACGTTCATTTAACATGACTATTACAGTAACATTTACAACCATTTACACGAACGTGATCATGGTTTTAGTTGTAACCTAAGACCTAAAATTGCCTTCTTAACTCGTGGTCACAATTTGACGGATGAGTTAATGCATTTGAATACAAAGCCAAGATAGAAAGTTCAAGTCTAAAAACCCTGAGCAGGTTAATTGCTGTTTGAGTGATCCGATACACATCTCGACCCCGCGTGGTCCTGTTGGGTTTACCGCTACACATTAAGAAAAAAGCAACTGCTCGCTTGAATTCTTTTTTTTTATACCCCTGCCCCAATGGTCATGTTACACATGCATATTCCAAGTGTGTCTTGCAATCCAGTCCATTCCTAATGTACGGAAAAGACACAGTTTTGATAGGAACAATCACACAAGTATCACTTAACAATTCTGTGTCACATTTTATTTCGTAAAATAGCAGAAGCAACAAAGGGCCCCTAGTAATAACAGAATGCCTCTTGCCTCTCAGGGAATGGTAAAGAATGCTATCTTGCCACATGATCTCTTTTCTTTTAAGCATTGCACTAACCGCTGACATATCACATAAATGCCTCTTTTATAAGTTGCCAGAGATTGTCTGCTGTATTGGAAATAACCTACAGAACCCATGTCCACCTCCCAGCAAAGTGCTTCACTTATTCCATGTGAATTTTCTCTCTGTCTGTCGTTCCAGAAGCCCCTATTATACACCTGAATGTTCCAGCTAAATCAGGTAGCCTCAATTACACCGTCTATAAAAGGTCTTTGTTCAGCTGACTTAGTGGAAACAGTATGTAGATCTGGCACAGGACCCGCTATGTTATTATATTTGCCAAATCGGTATTTCACTGTCAATCTCAGGTAGGTGGTGCTCAGCAGGTCCTATAACATTCCACCTGCTGTCTCTTCTGGGTTCTCCTTTACTCTGAATCTGAGTGATATTAAAGACAAAAAGATTTCTTCAAGCTTGAATGTCTCCTAATAGAGCCTGGCAATTTGCCACTGTTATTTTTAAATTGTTCTACTTGTCTTCCTGTCTTGTTTCAAATTAATTAAAAAAAACTAAATGAACTGAATGTTATGGAGCTTTGGGTTTTCAGTCCAATGTTTGTTTTAATCTTTGTGGATTGCTTCTAGTATCGTGTATATGAAACTTCAAAACAGTACACTGCATGGACTTTATTACAGAATCTATTTGTGCTGGAAGTTAAAGACTGACACCAAATGACTTATTTTAAGACATGATGGGGTGAAGCTAAAGCCTCTATCATGATTGTATTGTTGTCTGTTATTGCAAACATTAACCTCCCTAGCGGTCTAATTCCGTGCAAATTTCCATGCAAAAAGCGGTATAATTTTTTGCATGAAAATGTATTTTTCATTGTAGGCTTTAATTCGTAGGCATAACTCGACGATACTTAATAAATTTAATTATAAACTTTAAAAAACAAAACACAAAAATCTGTTAAAAAATGAAAAAAATATTTAAATATATAATGTAAGCATACAGTAGCATGTATATTATATATATTATTTATTTATTTATATATATTATATGAATATTTCTTTGTATTGGACTCAATACAGCTATTTTGTATTGAATCGAATACAAAACTATTTGAATTGCCCGCCGACGCATGCACCGACGTCAACGTCTGCATTGCACGGCTGGAGAACGAGGAGGAAGGACGTGTCCTAGCAGGATGACGGGGGACGACAACGGAGCAATGTAAGTGGGGTTTTTTTTAGTTTAAAGCTACCCTGAGTTTGACTCAGGATTACCACTTTTTGCAGGTAAAGTCCACCCCGAGTCACACTCGGGAATACCGCTAGGGGGTAAAAGCAGTGCTCAAGATTTTTGGTTTGTTAAAGAAAGTTGGGGGTTGGCAAAGTCAGATCAACTAGAGCAGTGGTTGCCAACCTTTTTGGACCTACAGACCACTAAATTTACCAACACAGGACCGCTCATGCGCGGGGAGCTGGGTGTCATTTAAGACGAAGAAACATCCCCCATAGTAATGTCATGACGCCAGAACCCGGCCATTCTCACTAGAGACTCAGAATTAATCGCAGTTCGAAGTCTCTGGACACAACCCGTTCACCTCCCTGAGCCTGCAATCCGGATCACGTGGTCCGCGGCTCTGGCTGGTGTGCCTCCCTAGCGGGATCCTGACCCACCTTGCAATAATGATATATCTCCTTTATTGTGATATCAAAATATATATACATAACCAACATTTCAGGACCTGGGAGAAATGAAGTGATCACTTAGAATAAGGAATTTTAATTGGAAATCCCTTGCTCCCTCCTTGTACTAAATGAAACATAAGCCTGTACTTCTACTCTCCAGTCTACAGGTAAGTCTTCTGCTTTACTGATCATTGTTGTCTGTCCTTTTTTTTCTACCTAGCTGTCTGTGTGTGTGTGTGTGTGGGGAGTGAACTTGGCTTGTCATCATATAGACTGGATACACAGTATTCCAGGACTGGTTTCTGCACTCCATAAAGAATGTCCACCCATTGCCAAGGAAGATGGACAAGGTTCTGTAACACCACTGGACCTCCTGGAAGACTGCAGGAAGAAGAAATGAATCTAGATTTTGTTTGGTATTTATGACAATAAAGGGGTAAAGCTTCTGGAGGTTTGCTAGCATTGGTTTTATTATAGATGGCAAGACAGGCATTGCAATACAAATTAGAAATATTTGCTAAAAATGCATTGTTCTTTCCCATTAATAGATTTTTTTCTTTATTTAGAAATCGTTCAGCTGTTATTCCCAGCACAATGTGGTCAAGGAAGAACAATCTCTTCTACGTTCCTTGGTCATAGCCAGATCCAGAAGAATAATGTCTGCACCTGGGACACAAGCACATGAATGAGAAAATTGGTATTGTATTTTTTTACTAAAAGAAAAGGATTACTTTCTGTATTTTCTATTCAAAGCTTTCCTTGATGTCTGTATTGTCATCTTTTTTCTGATGTTTGAACAGCTTGAGAACATATCTATGCAAACAAACTATCTATTAAACTAAAATTTCCTTTTTTTTCCTTTACAGTTGTCAACCAGTTAACTGAATTCTACTTTGTTAAAACACAGATATACAAAGGATTAGAACGTAGAATATTTCTCAAGGATCTTTGAATCTGATCCTCAAACTGTGCTAATAGAGCCCTGCTGCCCAACCTGTGGCCCGCAGCTGCATGTGGCTCCTTGACATTCATTGTACAGAGCTCCTGTCTATGTTCCCTTTACCTATGTGCTTATTTAGGTCAGTAAAGTAAAAAATATTCTGTAGTTTAGCTTCCAGTAGGTAAATTATTTTGTTGTGTTTGTGTTTCACACAATATTCTGTATTTTATATTCATCGCTTTTCTCCATTTATTATTTACTATAGATGGGCCCTGTAATTCTAGCATTTCCACAACGTGCCATGCACTAATGTTACTCATTGATGTATTCCTCGTATTCCTTAAATGCAACACGCATATCAATGTAGTGCATCAGTGGAGCGCAATCCATGGCAATGCACTAATGCACATGTTCCGTTATAAAAAGTCGAATTTTTATTGTGAATATTTTAAAATATCACAAATCACTAATAAGAATAATTTAACTTTTATAGAACATACATAGACAACATTTCAGATAATTCTAAATGCATTATCAATAACTGTATATTAAAATGCAAATGACATAACAGGAAGCCACAGCATGCACACATTCCTTTAGATAGACAATCTTAATGTCATTTTCATTTTTTTAATTGAAGTAAGTTCAACCATAATTCTGAGAAAATACATTTTTTTTTTAGAAAAGTAGAGCAGTGGTCGCCAATCTTTTGGACCTCTAAATATAAGGACTCCGGACCGTGCATGCACGGGGAGCCATGTGTCACCTTAAAGAGGGAAAACCTTCCTCCAGAGTGACGTCATGATGCCAGGACCTGCTCACTCAGACCTGTGATGGAAGAATGGGCCGGTTGTGTCAAGAGACACATGCCCACCGCTCTGAGCCTGCAATCCATACTGGAGACATGGTTTCACGGCTTTGGCCGATGCGCCCCCCAGTGGGGTCCTTCTCAGCCAGAGCCGTAGACCACCAAAATTTTCTTTTTTACCACCCCTTGGCGACAACTGCTCTAGAGAATGGTCTACGACTCCGTGCATCATTACAGTCATTGGAGTTATTGGAGTCATTGGCGCACGCATCATTGCGTGCAGGGTGTCACCATCCCAGTGTGATCCATCATGGCACCCTGCACTCACAGGAGGTCCTCAGTCTTGCAGTTTAAGGGAAGCTAGGCATCTTTCAACCTTCAAGATTGAGGACATCTAGTGGTGCAACAGATTTGCGTTGGAGGAGGGGCAAACCTGTGAAAGAGATGAGTATTGCAGCTCCATTTTTATTTTAAACTTCTGCTATGGATCTGATTATTTATAATTTGATCCAGAGCAGTGAAAAGTTTCTGACTAATGGAGTTTCTGTACTTCATACATCACCATCACAGTTTTTCTAACTTATCAAGTAGGTTCTATAAATCTATTTATGACTTCAGTTTGTAAGCATATAATTGTCATCATATTTTTTTTCACAGAATAATTCGGAAAGGTTCCCCATTGTTTGCACAGTCCAAATTTAATCTCAGTGCCAGCTTGTTTTAGAAACTACTGTAAAAATATGAATAATGATTAAAGATAAATGGATGCATATTTTTCTGAACAGTAAAGCGTGTTATCATGTCATTGTGATCAGAATGTGTCTTTTTTCCACGTGCTCGGCTCTGCAGGAGACAGACATGTGTCGTGCCATTGGAAGTGCCCATTGTGGAAAAAGCTGACTGCCCTTCCTGTTGTAGCACGGGACACTAATGAGTCATTGTCTCCATATGTAATACACGCTGCATGAAGCAGATAATTCACTTATGGAAACAAACGTGTCGTAATATCAATTTGCATAATCTAACCTAGGGTCTTCCACTTTAGGTAAATCACATTTTATTAGTTGGTATTTACCAGTTATTTAGAAAATCTAGGGGTAAAATGTATTTAAATATAGACATATTAACTTTTCTAACACAGTATATCCAATGTATTAAAAGATCATGAAATTCTAGAAACATTATGTACATTTTACAATATATTCTATCTATCGGGAAAAAAGATTTAATACGGTTAACCTGCTAAACCTTTTTCAAATGACATTTTTACAATTTGTAAATCAGATCCCTATTACAAATAATTCCTTGTGTCTTGCTTTAAAAGTTCTTTTTCACCCTCGTATAGGGTGACAATGTTCTTCTGCCATATCTGTGCTCCGTTGCAGGGTTGGTTTTAGGGTAAAGCAAACTATACAATTACCCAGACCCCCCACCTCCTCCATGGCCAAACAGAACAGAATGGAGGTGGTGCATGGAGATGAAATGCTACGTATTTGGGGACCCCACTTCATAATTGCCCCTAAAACCCTGGAAATCGCACAGTATGCAATCTTTGGTAAAAAAAAAAAAAACTTTGCAAGTTTATTAGCAAGAACAACCAAAATGAAGTGCAGAGCCTTTACCCCTGCATGGCTGGGTCACATACACCAATAATTCCCAGAGGAATGTTTCCAGAACCTTGGTGAAGAATGACAATAGTACAATAGTTAAGGGGATCCAATTTGGTACTAGTAGGGTGTATTTCACACAGTACCTGCAGCTAACTTTCAAGGAAGGGTAGTAGGTTTTATTTTATTTCTGTATTTTATTTTTTTATAATATTAAATCATGAGAAATTAAATATCATCATGTGGCGATTTCCATTACACTGGTTTATGCCATACAAAGCTCATCGACTATGTGCCAATTAAGATTTGCAGCCAAGATATGGCATAAGTAAATGAAAACTTTGATATACAACACTCCCTATATAAAACAATAACATTATAGTTAGAATGCAGCAGCAAATTTAACAGTAACTATAGCCTTCAGGTGTCAGTAATCTTCTTACACTATCACTAAAATAAAAACTGTCAGCAAATTATATTCTCCAGCAATGGGTCTGATTTATTAAACCTCTCCAAGGCTGGGGAGTGAAGCTGGGCGATCCAGCAAACCAAGACTGGTCCAGAATTGAAACATTTGCTAACAAATAGCAAATGACTTTTAAGAAATTCATTTCAGCCTTGGGAAGCTTTTATAAATCAGGCCCACATTGTATAGACAGGGTCAAGCAGAAACCACAGAAGCACAACATATAAATATTAATATATAAATAAATATAAATAAATATAAATATATATATATATATTCACGTTTGTTTTGTTCCAAGAAAAAAGTTAAACAAGATTACACAGAAAACAAATCAACAAAATAAGTACTACCTGTTTCTACCTGCAGTTTAGGATGACTTACAAGTAACATTGTATTAACCAAAAAAAAGACAACATCAAACAGGCCAATCTTGGCATATAGCGTACCTCCGGAGAGAAAGACAAGAAAAATTGTTTGGTTTTTCAGTTGTGGTTTGATAAAAAAGCAGAAAAATGACTGAGTCTCTATGCTATAATTATACCTGCCACAGAATATGTCTCATGGAACGGGCATAATCTGCCTTTATAAGAACATCCAATTATGATCTATTGACTTGATGAACGGCGGCGTTTGTTGAATGTGCAACTGATACAAGCAAGATCTTTGGAGGAGAAAAAAAAATCAAATAAAAAGTGGATTTTCATAATCTCTCAGTGGAATAAAAGTGACTACTGTAAATGATACATGATGGTGAGAATTTCATTAAACTGAGAGCTGGCAACAAAGCAACAAACATCTTATGATGGAAGTAGAAAGCTACGTTTACTGACTAGCCTGAAAATAACAGATGGATGTGAAGATTACCAAATGCCGTCTTTCTCAAAAGCTTCCCAGGTTTTAAAGATTAGGGTCTTTGTTCGTATTTATAAATTCTACTTTTTAAACTAAATCAATATAAAACATAGCTATGTATGGACAAACGTAATGCCTCAATGGAGGTATGTGTATATAATCATGTTTAATTGCCCAGGAATTAAAATAGTCTCAGCTGAGATGGTAAGGAGAAGAGTAGATAGCGTTCCATAACTTGCAATTTATTAACATGCAAAAGCTGAATCATAAATAGCATAATGTAGTTTTAAAGTGCTATACTTTGAACCTGCAACACAGATACCAATAGAACTTCATTAGAAATGTTCTTAAGAGGCTTTTCTTAGCATCAAACTGTCTTCATAACATCCCTCGATCTGGACCTTGCATGGTTATGGCGGATGGCTATATACCATGGCCCTTATATGACATATTTTTGGAAAAAAAAACATTTTTTTAAGGCTTTTTTACAGAAGCTGCTAGTCGTGCTTTAAATATACTGCTTATAAACACATATACTGCTTATTATTTAATTTATAGCCCAGCGATGGTTAAAATAATGCACCACTGGTCCTAATACTCCACAGTAATTCCTATCTGACATCTGATGTCCTTATCCTTCCATGTTGAATGACATCCAGCCCTGTTCAATATATTTTCTTAAATCAACTTGGGGCTTTTATGTAGCTTTAATTTTAATTTAGAACACCCTGTGAGGCCTTAAACCATAATGGGGATCTAGTGTGTTTAGTTCGTAGATCTGCACATTTGCTGTGGCCATTATAAGGGATTATCATTCTCTTTTTAGGCTTTTTACTTTTTATATATTACAGGGGATTTAGCTAGAGGATTAACCCACACAAGTAGGTAGAACACCAAAATTTCCTAGCCTACCACCTTCTCGAAACCCTTGAAATAGGTCTTCAGGAAACCCCAGCTATGCTTACTATATCCTCAGATCACAATACATTGGGTAGGTGGTCAGTGGGAAGAATCCCTCATACATTGCTGGCCATTGGGAAGCATGTCACCCTTACAGATAACCAAAAAGGTCAATGGTGTGACAAAAACTAGCATGGGAGACACAAATTGCCCATTGCAACCCCTAGCAAGCCCTTGTTGAGAAACACTGCATTACCAGAACAGAAAATTATGGCTAGGAGGTATTGCTGTTGGTGTATTTAAGATAATGGGGATGATGTATTAAAGCTCTACAAGGCTGGAGAGAATACACTTTCATCAGTGAAGCTGGGTGATCCAGCAAACCTGGAATAGGTTTCCTAAAACTCATTAGCTATTTATTAGAAAATGTTTTCAATCCTGGACCACCCAGTTTTCAGGGCTTGCTAGGGGTTGCAATGGGCAATTTGTGTCTCCCATGCTAGTTTTTGTCACACCATTGACCTTTTTGGTTATCTGTAAGGGTGAGATGCTTCCCAATGCTTCCAGCCTTGGAGAGCTTTAATAACGTACATCCAATGCCTGAACAAAACACTAAATTACTGATTTGGTAAGCTATGTTCCCTCTATGCATTTAAAGATTCAGTTCAGTTTTTTGGCTGGATTACATTCTTTAGTATATATAAAGCTAACAGTTGTGTTCCCTCTTGTCTTGCAGGAAGCAGGAGGTAATCTTGTCTAGGAACATCTAGTAGAAGTTTCCCCTCATATTGGAGAGATGTCCTTCTATGTTTGGCTGTGTTTCTGAGACAGGAACTAGAAGCAAATCTCTCACATACTACATTTTTTTTATTACTATTATTAAGTTACATGTTATATCCTATATTCAAAGAAATAAACGATGTAAAATAGTTTTTTTACGATGTGGGTCAAGTGTCAAGTGAGATAGGGGTACAGCGAAAAGGGCGCTGGGTGGTGCAGGGTGCTAAGTTGCAGTATCAGGTGGGGTGGAGAGTCAGGGGTGCAGTGGTATGAGTGCTAGGTGGTGGTGGGGGAACGGGATGGCAGAAAGGTGTAGTATCGGGGGTGCTCGTGTAAGTGTTTGGTAGGATGCAACATTTTAAGGACAACTTCTTTCTCCTTGTATCTGTGATCTGTATGTAGGAATGGGCAAAAAGTCCTCCCAGTGCAGGACTGATAAACAAAATGTTTGTTGTTCGGCACGGCATACTTAATACTTACCTCCCTACTTCTGCCGCATGCAGATTGGATTTTTTTTAAATCCATGACCAAATATATTATGTTTTATTTCTTTTGTTTAACCAGGTTTTCTTCATTTAGTTTAAGGACTTATCTGGATCCGCAAATTGAAGGATTTATAGAACCTTTTAAAGGGTTCACAAACTTTTAAGCACCATAGTACGCACAAAACTGCACACACGTTTTTAAAAACAGTCTTTGCTGGCCCTGGTTTCAATGCATTCCTATAGATAGTTGTAAAGACCATTTAAACTATAAGCACAGACTTACCCATATGAATTACCAGGAACTACAATGCATTTGTGCAGTAGGCAAAACAGGGTCAAATGAAGTCTGTAAAGACAATACTAAAATGTAAACCCTGCTAACATAAACAAGCTTTAAACGCCAAAGCAAATTCCCATTAGTTAAGTCTTGGCAAAGTTGGGGTGGAAAAGATTTTTTCTTCCAAAAGAAATGTAAAAAGAAGCGATTTTTAACAAAGATGGGATAAACTAGAGAAGAATTAATGCTGTAAAGATATAATAGAATGAGTTCAATTTAATCAACCTTTTTTAAGAATGCAACGACATTCCGACCTTCACCCCGTGACCACTTCACCTCCAATGTATTCAACAACACAATGTAG
Source organism: Pyxicephalus adspersus (assembly GCF_032062135.1). Lineage (NCBI taxonomy): Eukaryota > Metazoa > Chordata > Amphibia > Anura > Pyxicephalidae > Pyxicephalus > Pyxicephalus adspersus. The sequence goes on along the minus strand of NC_092865.1, from coordinate 65,566,920 downwards.
TGACTTCACACAAAACCATAGGGGGATTTTGTATTTGTCCTCCTTCTTATGAAATGCAGATTGTGGTCTGACTGCCCTGGTAATTCCAATTTCAAAACTCAGCCAGGCTGATTTAAGTTGACATGAGAATTTGCATTGGTCCTAAAGACAATTGTTTAACGTACGAGGATTTTCAAGGTAACAAGACCACAACTTAGTTTAAAAAGGATTTTAAAATTAGGTCAATTTACAAAAATACAAAGCTAATTCTAAGTTCACATTATTTGTTTTCTCAAGTTTTTTAATGCGTTGTTCAGGTTTTTCATGGCTCTTATGTTCATTGTCAGAATGCCACCTAAAATGATAACTGGTGTCATGCCACTGGGCTCTGCCAAGCGGTGTTGGTCCACGGACTATCCAGGCACCAACAAAAGGAAGGCTAATCAGCCACAGATCATTTGCTTTACAGTTCATCATCATGGTGATCAATGGGAAGAATGCCACCCTACAGATGGCCAAAAAAGATCATTGGTGTCCATTGTATCTAACCTGAGAAGCACAAACAGCTCATTGCTTAAGGAACTCGGCAAGCACTGGGAAATCCCAGGGTTCCCCGAAACCCTGGATGAGAATGGCTGGTTTATTGGCACCTTTAACTGACCATGACACTGTGGGTTCTGGATCTAATATCTTACAATATTTTAGAACACAAGCCACCATAAAGATTGGTATACAGCAAAATACTACAGGCTCAGTTTACTTTAGTTTGGACCCCATTTACTATAGGCATTTTTTAGCTCTCCTATTAGAAAACATTGAATGCCTAATGCATTTTTTGAAGATGAATATACAAAGCATGCTAAGAAACAAGATCAAAGATTGAAGAATGACCTCAGACAACAATTGAACTAATAAGATAAAAAGTTCACACAATGCTGCATACTATGTAGTGCAACTGAGAGTTTTCTATATAACTGGTTTTCAGGCCTAAAAAATACATATAGTAAGGTGACCAGGAAACCAATGATTTTACAGAGAGGGGTAACTTAGGCTTTTTGCTAAGGGGTATCCAAACCTAAGGGAACTTAAATATAGACTACAGAACCGATCATATACAACATCATGCTATCAATGGTAAATATTTAACAAACCAATTGGGAGAAAATAAGAAAAGTTCATTTATACATACTTTTAACAGATAGGCAAAGCCTGGAGTGAGAATTTTTAAGCCAAAGTAGACTTGTCCAGTCTATTAATTATTTAAAAAAACAACCTTTTATTTGTCTAAAAAGGGAAATCTTATGGACTCTGCCTTGGCATTTTACAACAAAGTCCCATTTCATTCATTCTTACCATGATGAAATGAGTAAGAAATGCAGTATGCAGAGCAAACCTTGGGGAGTCTTTGCTTTATGGATTCAAAGTGGTTTTGTATCAGTAACCCAGTTAATCCCATTCTTAGCCTTTTTCCTAACATTGCCCGCATTGCCATGGAAACAGACGTTTCATTGTATCTTTTAGACATGTAAATTCTCACCGAATATTCCCAAACAGAGGTATTTACACAGGAGGGGTAATTATGGTGTGACTGCCTCTATCTAGGGCTATTGCCACAAATGAATTTTAAATCAGACGCTGTGAAAAAATCCTGTAATACAAAAGCAGTGTTACATAAATAGTTTTTGTAAAGTTTTTTTAACTTTATGTTGTTTTTTTAGACACAAGTTTTAAATCTTTTACATTCTCATATCAATGCTACAAACATAGAATTATCATTCATTTTTTATGTCCCACAATTATAAAACTCTGTATTTATATTCTTTGTTTTCCTGTTGTATATTCAAGTCATGGATAGTTTCCTTTTTAGGAATTTTTCTATAAGCCTGACAGACCAAAGTAATAATTTCTTACTAATGTTAAAAAAGATTAACGCTAATGTTTAATCCACTTACAATTGCCTTCCATAGTTTTTACTTTCCACCATTAAAATACTAATGCAATTTTTAAACATAGCCTTTCCAATTTGATTGCAAATGTTAGTTTGGAGCCAGTGACCTCATCACTAGGGTGATAATCCATATTTATATTACAATGAGTGGTATATTATATCGCTAATCATCTTGAAACTTTTATATGTACAGTACGTTCATCATAGGATAGACCTGGGATATCAAACACCAACTGTGATAAGGAAAGCTGCATACGGGATAAAGAGGCCCAGGAGGGCCAGTCTACTGATACCTAACCATCAGTCTAGCATTAGCTCACATTTTCTGCATTGCAATGTATAGATTCAGTCGGGTCTATGGAACACGATCATTCCAGAAGGCAGTACAATGTATATAAAAATTAAGGAGGAAGTAAACCCAAAACAAAAAAAACCACACTTATCTTTAATCCCGCAGAGCAGTCGAGTATCCATCTTCGAGTCAGCGCAGCGGGAGTGCCAGGTGCCATCATCTTCTCCTCACGTCTTCTGCAATCTTCTTCCTACATCACCCGATCCCGCACTGTGCGGGAAAAAAACTTGCCAATCTCACTGCGCATGCGTATATCTCCAATTTTTTCCCTTTTGATGAAAGGGCTCTCTCTGCACATGCCTGAGATGCTCGGGCATGCACAGAAGGAGCAGCCAAGAGCCTCCTGGGATGCGTGACATAGGTATCCCATGATCCTTTCCATTCCCATTTTGTCTTGATCGCCTAGGCCAGGGGTCAGCAAACTTTTTAGACTACTAAACCATTTCAGGAGGTTAAAGAAGGCACACTAGGCCAGAAGAAACAAGGTGCCCAAGGAAAGGTTTTTTCCAACCGTGACTGCAAGCAAGCAGCCTCAGTCTTCCACTCATCCGCAGTGTAGTCTCTGGACGTGTGCACATGCTTGGCATGTGCTGTTGGTGTCGTTGCACACTAAATGAGGGCTTTGTTGCCACGTTGGATGAAGAATAATTTGTCAGTCTATTCGGGGTTGAAGACATGGCGTTCGAGGCCAACCTTACGGAGTCTGGTAGCTGTGCGTTGCTTCTGTTTTTTAGGCATAGTAATTGGGGTAACTGTGCGGGAATTCAATGATATCTCCGGAACGCGTGATAACATGACAATTCAATTTAGCGGGATCCATCAATAACTAATCAGGGGGGCATTAGGCCCAACTAGAATAGTGGTTAGGCCGTATTTGGCCTAAAGGCTGGAGTTTGCCTACCTCTGGCCTAGATGATTGAGAATTAAGGGGGCAGTACTGCACCCTTTTCTTTTTAAAGTAAAAGGGTGTTGTTCTTAAAAAAACACAAACAAAATTTTTTATTTAAATAAAAGGGTTTAGGTTTGCTTTAAGGGCAATGTGTAATGCCAAAATACAGATTACTGGTCATGGTATGGTGTAGATCAAAAAAAATTTTGGTGGTCCGCGGCTCTGGCCGGCGCACCCCCGAGCAGGGTCAGGAGAAGGACCACGCTGGGGGGACGCACTGGCCAGAGCCGCAGACCACACCCCCTGTACATTTTCCAGGCTCAGGGAAGTGGGCAGGCTGTATCCCTGGACACAACCCGCCCACTCTCCCATTGCAGGCTCAGATCTGTGATGGGAGAGTGGGTGGGGTTATGTCATAATTACATCACTCTGGGGGAGGTTTCTCCCCTTTGAGTGACTCCCAGGTACCTGCGCATGCGCGGTTGGGAGCTGGCGATTTTAGTGGTCTGCAGGACCAAAAAGGGTGGTGGCCACTGGTGTAGATGGACCTAATTTGTGTAATAAGTTCCTGCAGAGTTTGTATGTTTCCCATTTGTTTGCCTGGGTTCCTTACATTGAACAAAAAACTAACACATATTGCTGATTTTCATTCTGCATCCATGTTCCCTTTATGTCCTCAGCTTTATGTCCATCTGCAGTGATATGACCGATCATACCTATGCAGCTGCATCCTTAGTCAAGCTTCTTTTTTAACCGCAACTTACTCTACTGTTATGTTGCTCGTTGTAGAGGTAGTTTAGCTCCTGGGTGTGAGTCTTTTCACTTTTTACCTTGCTTGATGTTCACCATCCTTGATTTTGCTTTAATCCTGAACTATATCTTAGCTGTCATCTGTAATTGTGATGCATGGCTCTAGATACCCCTGGCAACAACTTGCAAAATGTGAATAAATATACTTCCGACTTTATCCTCTAGCACTGTCTTTTCTAGCATTACCTATCCTATTATGACCTCTGCTAGTTTATCTACTTGCTGTGAACCTACTAGCTTGCTGTCCCATTGCTTAAACTGCTAAACAGCCTGCGGAGCCGCCAACCTGGGTCTTGTAGCCTGTAGTGCAAAAAATATTTTTTTTCAATTTTGTTTTATGTGTAGCATTTCCAGTTATTTTATCTATGGTAAAGATATTTCACTTGCTAGCCTTAGCCTGCCCATGTCCATGATGTGGTATCTGCTCTTGAACCTTAAACATCCTTTAAAAGTCTACATTGTAGGTATAGAATGAATCCTTGAAGAACCTATAGATAAAGAAGACAGAAAGAGCAAGAAGAAGCACGAAACTTACCCCTCAGTAACATAATATTTGTTTGGTGGATGTCATAGACTAGATATTCTCAACCAGGGTTCCTCCAGAGCTGTCTAAAGCTGCGTACACACCTGCAATTTTTCTCGTTGGAAAGGATCTTTCACGATCCTTTCCAACGAGAAAAGACTGCACGATGCATGAACGATGCTGTACATACAGCACCATTCATGCTCTATGGAGAGGGGAGGGGGAGAGCGACGGAGCGGCACCCTGCTGCGCGCTCTCCCCTTCCCTTTCATTAGGATCGGTCGTCGTCCATCGTCCATGGATCCGCCAGGACGGTCGTCGGACGATGGACGACGACCGACTGTACACACGGCAGATTTTCGCCCGATAATTGGCCGATACCGATTATCGGGCGAGAAAAATTTGCCGTGTGTACGCAGCTTAAGGGTTTTCTTGAGCTGTGACTTATTGACCTCTTATCTAATGGTGCCTACAGAACTCTGGATCCAATACTAATCATCAGAGCTAACAACACAACACCAATTTTTTTTTCTACCTGCAAGTTTGCAATTCTGACCATCACTGTAATGTGGATATTCTTCCCATTGACCACTAATATAGAAAGTACATTTCTCATTGATCCCTGATTGGTTGGTTTCCCTAAATGGAGTTCCCCAAGACATGAAAATTTTTTATAAGGTTCCTCAGTGATTTTATAGATCAAAACCATGTGAATGTAAAGCGGGTGATATGCACCAGCTTCCAATTATCTCTAATTTAAAGGGATTGTCTCTTTTTGAAACCAATACCAATGTCCCTCTTTCTTTCTTAATTGTACCTAATTTTGTATGATGTATAGAAAAATGTTCTATTAGACTATGATATGTTGCTCTAATTTTTTAGACAAACATTTTTTATTGTTTAATTTGGCAGTAAAATGGAACAAAAATTATTGGGTATTACATTTTCCTTGCACACTAATTCTTCATGGCGTCTGTCAATTGACTATATACTTTCTGCTATTTGGTGTCTCTAACTGATGGTATACTAAATACTAAAAGAATTTAGGCTGTTCACATAACAAAGTGAAAAACCCCCTTCCAATCAAAGTTTCACTAAGCTTAGTTTATTTACTTCAACCATTCAATCACCTGCAAGCAAAAATCCTTTTTTATTACTATTTTTTTTTAATTATCTCTTGCAATGTGATAATTCACTATGGTAGATGAACAACGTAAATTGTCTTAAATCAGCCCAACTGTCCATATTGGCACATTTTCTTTTTAATTGTGTGTTACTTCCCCCACCCCCTAGATTGTAAGCTCTTCGGGGCAGGGTCCTCTCCTCCTGCGTCACTGTCTGTATCTGTCTGTCATTTGCAACCCCTATTTAATGTACAGTGCTGCATAATATGTTGGCGCTATATAAATCCTGTTTAATAACATTATTAATAATAATAATAATAATTATAAAAACTGCTTAATTGTTGATTGTCTTAGTAAAGTCTTCAAATACAGCCCTGTGCCATGGAAATTAAATCTTTTTAAATAATGAATAATAATAATAATTTATAATATATATATATATAGAATGTTCCTTAAAAAATCCTATTTTTGATTTTATTCCATGTAGGCTCCAAGATCATATATAACATAGAGCACACCATGTAAAGCAGACCACCACTTAATCTTAAGTGACTTTACTGTTCACATCCACAAATTGCATCCCTCCTCTCCTTTCCTGAACACGTTACAATATTTCAAAAAGTTTTATTGCTGCAGAAACAGCATTCATTACCTCCATATCAAAAGCAAGATCCCAGCACTAAATAACTGGCTGCTGAAAGGAATGTGCTTCTTCTTGTTGGCCATACATCAAATTACTTCCTTCTTTTTCAATTGAAAGTGTCTCTGTGTAATCGTAACATCATGCGCTAAACATTTCTCCTTTTTAATGTAAATTCCTTTCAGCCATGTCTCCCCATTGCCCAAATTTGACTTTATTTTCTTGTTGTAGACTGAAGAAAATATAATGTTGTTTGGTTTTGCATAGCTAACATTGTGTTTCCGATGGCAGGATGGTCTTAGCAGCATTTTCTGCAGCACTCTCACCGTTGTTGTAGCAACACATCGCTGATTTGTGAATAAAGGGAATGTTAGGGTGGCAAAGCAAAGAATGAGCCATCTATCACCATTCTGCTACCACGCTCCTTGCCCTAGCAAGACACAGAGATGACGGTTTGGCCCTCATTAACTACAAGCAGAAAATTCATTTTCCATGTCCCCAGTAAAGGAATAGATATGCTTGTACATGCTTTGCATAGTTCTGCCAAAAGTTTAACATAGCCAAAATAAAAGTGATGGGACACAATATGAACAAAGTAAGTAAAATACTTATCTAAATAGTTTTTTTTTCTAAACTGTAGGTGAGGATTACAAGGAAGATTTTTTCAGATACAAAATGCAAAATGTCATAACAGTAATTTGTATGCAAATAACCCAAACATTGAAACTGTTTCAATTGCACAGAAAATTAAATACCGGGGTCATACCAAATAAAGCAAAGGTTTGCAAATAGATATGTATACCATTATACAGCCATTTTAACTGGCAAAGGCTTTGTCCATTAATTCCTCAGATTTACATTTCTGCAAGCCTGAAAATCCAACCTTTCTCTACTGCATTTAAATAATATCACAAGGACTTTTCCTTGCCTCTGGGCTATAATTTGATGAAGCAGTGGGTAAAAACTTTATCACTCCTACCCTCCTGTTAGCACTTTATCCTCTTTCTGTGAGCTTTGTGCACAGGTGATTGCAGGAGAGAATTTCTTGAAGTATTAAATTTATAAATGTTTGGGAATGAGGAAAACTTTAAGATAACTTTCAGGTCTTACGGAACCCCTGACAATATTACCAATACCCAGAGCTCACTGTGCATTATCATGGTGATCAATGGGAAGAATGCCTTACAATGGCCAAACAGATCATTGGCGTTAGTGATATCTCAACAAAGAAGCCAAAACTGCTCAAGGAAGCCCTAGCAACTTCTACAGGAACCCTTGCTGAGAAACACTGATTTATCTGAAAACCTACCTGTATGAATGAGTGTTGTACCTGCCTGGATTATGTCTACATATAAGTATTTTCTTAGTAATGATGACTTCATATATATATATATATATATATATATATATATATATATATATATATAATATATTTATATATATTTTTATATATATATATATATATATATATAAAAAAGTAGTGATAATTTACAGGTGGACATTCATAAAAGTAGGAAATATTTCACCTGACTGACACTTTTTTAAATAGGTTCCTCCTAAAGTCTTGACCCCTACCCAACATTACCTCTACTCAACACGACCCCTACCCAACACTACCCCTACCCAACACTACCCCTACCCAACATTACCTCTACTCAACACTACCCCTACCCAACACAACTCCTACCCAACATTACCTCCACCCAACACTACCCCTACCCAACATTACCCCTACCCAACACTACCCCTACCCAACACAACCCCTACCCAACGTTACCCCCACCCAACACTACCCTTACCCAACATTACCCCTATGCTTTGTTTGCTTAGGGAAATTTATTGTATCCTATCCTTGCATCCACTCCAGCCTTGGTGAGCTTTATTAAATTAGGCCCAATGCCTGAACAAAAATAAATTACTGATTTGGTAAGTTTTGTTCCGGCTATGCATTTAAAGATTCAGTTCAGGCTACTCTTTAGTATATCTAAAGCTAACAATTGTTTTCCCTGTTGTCCTGCAGGAGGTAATCTTGTCTAGGGACATCTAGTAGAAGTTTCCCCTAAAATTGGAGAGATGTCCTTCTATATTTGGCTGTGTTTCTGAGACAGGAACTAGAAGCAAATCTCCCCAATGGGACAAGAAATACCTGAAACTATTCCATGCTCACACACTACAAATGTATTTTTATCATTACCTTTAAGTTACATGTAATATCCTATAATCAAAAAAATAAAATAATAAAATTGATGGTTTTTGTTTCCTCTGTAGTTTTAAAGTTCATGGTCACAGTAATAATAAAGAAGATTTATTATTTTTAGAGGGAAGAATGATAGCCAATGGTGTGGGTCACGTGTCAGAGAGTTAGGGGGACAGTGAAAAGGGTGCTGGGTGGTACAGGGTGCTAAGTTGCAGTATCAGGTGGGGTGGAGAGTCAGGGGTGCAGTGGTAGGAGTGCTAGGTGGTGGTGGGGTAGCTGGATGGCAGAAAGGTGTAGTATCGGGGGTGCTCGTGTACAGTGTTCGGTAGGGTGCAGAGTCAGTGTTAGGAGTGCTGGTGGATAGACAGGCTTGGAATGAGGAGCACAATCAGGGGCATTGCTACAAACCTACAGGCACAAATGTATAATTTGGACCAAACCACCCGCTACCCCCACCCTGCCAAAATAAACAGGCAGAATTCTCCCAGTGACAGGATGCCTTGGTACAAAACTTTCCTTACTACTGACCCCTCTTTAGTACAAAGATCCTTCCCTTTAGTGTTAGCCTGCCCATTAGTGGAGACCTCCCTACACCCTTACCACAGACCCCCACACCCTCAGTGCAGACCCCCTCACCCTCAGTGCAGACCCCCTCTGCTGATCCTTGTTGTCATTTGTAAAACCACAGCAGGAAGGGGGAATTTGCCTACTCTCTAGCTCTGACACATAACTTTACGTAATGTATGGACTGGTGAAAGTGGTGTGTAGTGGAACACCTACTCTTCTGGCTATTATTTTACAAGTTTCGCCAAGACCAGCTGAGTTGTCACTGCCATTCCCCTTCTGCCAGTGACTTTTTAGCAAGGGGCACGGTCACAATTTGCAACCTCAGTGATCCTGGTTCCTATGATATTGGTTGCAGTGGTAGAGGTGTTGAGTAGCAGAAAGATGCATTGCTTGGGTTGTGTAGGATCTGGGGTGTTGGAAAGCCAGGGCTGCTGAAAGGCCGGTAGGTTTAGAGGCAGTGGTGCAAGTGGCTGCAGAGGCAGGCAGATGCCACTTTAATTAGGTTTATTATAGCTTGTTATAAGGCTATAAACAGGCATCACATGTTGCGGTGAGTTACCTTGACCACATAACTTGCTCATCTGATTTGTGTGCATTCAAATGCAAGAAAGTTTAATTGCCACTGCGACTGGGAACAGTTAGGTTTGTGTTAAAGTATAGTTAACCTTCAGGCCACCTTTGGATCACATGAATTGCACTATGGTGGTCTGCATTAAAAAGTCTGATATTTTCTTCTCTTGCCATGTGCCTGCAGCAGAGAGCAGGGGGTAAATTCACTTATAGGTCAGAAATAGGTAAGCTAAATCCCTTTGCAATAGAGACTCACCTGCTAGTGTGTCCAGTGGGTAATGACTGTTGTACATAGCGCTGGACTACACTGAAATACTGATTCTAGGCTGTCACATTGCAATGTGCTGCTGCATACAAAATATAGTTTGTTGCATTGAGATACTTGATTTAGCAAACTTGCTAAAGTTAAGTGAATTTACCCCCTGCTCTCTGCTGTTATTTACACAAGCACTGTAATCCCCTGAATGGTAATTTTCAACCCAAACCTCTGCTATTGTCCAGGAGGACTGCATATAAAGTTACAGCTAAATGCTTCTCATGGTGGCACCACTTACCATGACTCCAGAAACCACCACCCTCACCAACACCATATTAGCCCCATATAACCTATGCTTGTACCTGCTTCCACCCTCTCACCAACATCCCCAACTATCCTCTTCTTCCTATACCCTATATGCACACCAACCCCCACTCTCACCACGGCATCTCGCCTCCGTTATGTTTTCCTGCTCTCTCTTACATGTCTCTACTACGCTCATCTTGAACTGACCACCATTATACCAATTTCCATATTTAATCTGTTCTGGTTAAATTATCCTTCCAAAATAAAAGCAGTCACTGTATACCTTCTCTTGCAATTTGCAGAGTCCTCATCTGACTTTTGAAAGTTCAATCTAGGTACACAGCAAAAAAAAGGAGGGTTTTTGTCCCTAAATATCAACCAAGTTTAAGCTATTAAAATTAATAAGGATACTTACTGGATTTGTGTTCTGGATACTAGGGGTTCAATGAGCTAAAGTTATAACCTCCTCCTTCTCATACATCATGCACCTACCCTCTCTGACAGTTGTCTGCTTCTACTTTTTAAAGTTTGGTGTAAGTATGGTCCAAACTTTTTTTGTTTAGTATTGAATAAAGCAGCAAAGGCTCAAAACACTGGTCTGTAACCCATTGGGGAAAATTCATTTTTGTTAAATACTTCTCATGGTCATGGTGGGTCTTATAGTGTTCATTTCTGTATAATATGCTATGTGTATAAATCAGGGCTGTCCAAATCCAGTCCTTGAGGGCCAGGATTCTTCTGTTGTTAGTATGTCTCTAAAATACATACATTTAGTAAAGTATTATTTACAAAGAGACAGAACATGACTCCCGAGGACAGGGTTGGACAGCCCTGGCATAGGTCATGGTGAGACATACAGCGCACTGCTAGTCACATCTTCCAATACAAGAAGAGGGTTCAAGCTGGGGATAGAGTGTAGGCAGGGGTTCACAGTGTGGGCAGCTGGCACACAATCCATGGGAGGTACAAGACACTGATTGTGAGACAGAAGGATTTTTAATAAAAATGTTTCTTCAATAAAATCTAAACCACATGCCCAGCGGGTATTAAGTCACTGTCTGGCTTCACCTGATTAATCAGTCTTAAACAGTCAGCAATTTATTGAAGAATATATCTTCTAATAAGATTCATCTACACTTGGTGCCAATTTTGTTTTAACTATTTGGGGACTGTTTTGATGCACTTTTGAAAAAGAATATTCTTGACACTGCTACCAGTGCGGTAAGGAAGCAACATGGACACTCCGCTGCTGGGCAGTGCAGGGCATATTTAGAAGGAGGGTTTACAAAATGACATTATAGTGGTGAAGTTGTATATATGTATAGGAATACTGTAGGTCAGTGGTCCCCAACCCCGGGTCCGCAGCCCACTACTGGGCCGTGGCCGTCTGACAGCTGGGCCGTGAGAGCACGGAGACTAGCGGTGGTCCACGGCTCAGGCCGGTACACCCCAGCGGGGTAAGAAGCCTCTATCACAGGCTCAGGGCAGTGGATGGGTTGTGCCTCTGGAAAGGCTCGGACTTGTGATGGGAGAGCGTGCGAGTTCTGGCATCATGACGTCACCCGCCCCCCCTTCTCCTGGTTAAATAATGCTTGGTGTCATTCAACCCACTCCCTGTGAATGAACTATGGTGCCCTGCACTCACAATGCCTAATTTATTAAAGCTCTAGATGTTGGAGAATGTCTGTGGAATTAGTGAAGCTGGGTGATCCAGCAAACCTGAAATGGATTTATTTGGCTATTTGCTAGAAAATGTTTATTCATCTTAAGGCTCCATTGTACATTGTTGATTTGAATATAGTTTAAAAATAAAGTGTACTTGAAAGTAAAAAAAAAAGTATTGCCCCAGGTTTGAATCTCAGCCAGGAGAGTTTGCTCTCTGCATGGAGTTTGCAGGTTCTCCCTGTGTCTGCGTGGGTATCCTCTGGGTACTCCGGTTTCCTCCCACATTCCAAAAACATGCAGTTAGGTTAATTGACTTCCCCCCAAAAGTGACCTTAGACTGTGGTTATGTCTATAGTAGGGACATTAGATTGTGAGCTCTTTTGAGTGATAGCTAGTGACATGACTATGGACTTTGTACAGCGCTGCATATATGGGCACTATATGAATACTGAATAATAATAATAATACTGCCTCCTTCAAGAAGAATGCAATGCATACAATGAGCCTGATTTATTAAAGCTCTCCGAAGCTGGAGAAGATACTCTTTCACCAGTGAAGCTGGGTGATCCAGCAAACCTGGAATGGATTTCCTAATAGTAATTTGCTGTTTGTTAGCAAATGTTTCAATTCTGGACCAGATCCATTCCAGGTTTGCTGGATCACCCTGCTTTACTGATGAAAGTGTATCTTGGAGAGCTTTAATAAATAAGGGCCAATGAATAAGTTATTTGTGTTTTGTTTCTCCCAGCTACATATATCAGCCATTAGAAAAGGGTCTAATTGTTCCTGTTGGATTTTTAATTTATTTTATAGCAAACCGTTTTGAAAGTTAGCTGAGATAGAACTTCTACTGAGTACCATGAAATAAAGGAATTTAATAGCTAAATGGGTCCACCACTTTTAGGAGAATGACTATAAACAAGATAAGTCAATAAACAACAAACACAAACTTGAGATCCATGTTTTATTGTATCTAGAATGGATTGAGGAACTGATATGAGTCCACGCTGTAAATTAAATGATGAATGAAAAGAAACCAAACAAATTCTGGAAGAAGCCCCCTTACACAAGTCCATTATGGTTACCCCATCCTGGAAAATAAAAAAATTTGATTTTTTTAACATATTTCTAACTTCCATATAAAGAGTCATTAGTGCTTTTCCCAGAAAAAGACTTAAATCCACGGTGATTTATAAAGAAGCCATTTTTGTCCAAAAGAAACACCCATGCTATACCCTCTTACCAGAACTATCAGCATTGTGCATTATATTTCAGTAGTTAATAAAACAAAAAAAGCACTTTATAAAAATATTTGCATTTCATTTTTTTACCAGTTCAGTAGTCTGACAATAAATTAATCTAATCTAAAATCTATTTTGACATCTTATACATTGATGCACTCTGATCTAACACTGTTTGTGAAATAAAAAATGAAACGGGCCTATGGATTAAGAAAAAATATTATTCTAATGGTTACTGAATGTTAATTGAATGTTTTTTTCCTTTTTCATTGTTATTTCAATTTAAGTATTGAACATTTATTATTTTGGGGGGCACAAAGTGGGCATACGCTCAAAGCAGTTGGCTGAAAAACCTGTAAGCTGTGTACGCTATCTGTGAGAATCAGACAGAGTATGTCAAGTTAGTTTGTACAGTCATAGTCTATAGTCTGTCACTGATAAAATCAAATTTGACAGTAACACAATATAGAGATTTAATAGGCAGCATACGCAGCACATTTGTTAATAGAAAACCTAGAGTTTAATGACTGATGCATGTGGGAAGCAAATTCACATTTTTCTTTTTCCTCTTCCGAATGGGATCAGCGAGCAAAAATTTAATGCTAATCACAAATTTAAGCCATATGATCAAATGAATGTTAAATGCCCTTTGTCTTTTGTGTGTATTCTGCCAATGTGCCTAACAAGAAACACACGCCATCTATTAATTGTTAATCCAAAGAAAAAAGGGGGGAAATAAAAGTATGATTGGATAGTACGAGTGATGGTTTTCAATTACATAAAAAATATTTGAAAGGAAACAGCAAATATTTTCTGAAGTTGTATTTTACGAACTAAATGTGAACCTATTTTTTTAACACCAAAAATTAGATATAAGGTGTTTTTTTTATTGAGAAACTGATGATTATGGAATTATACAAGCAGACATAATATAAATAAAATATTCATATAAAAATAGTCTCTTACAAAATATACTCTTTTTTTCCATAATGGTCCTTTTTTTTCCATAAGGTTGAAAATTTGTCTGGAGCGTTCCAATAAATGGAATCCAAATTACTTAATTTAGAAAAAAATAACAATAAACATAACCGGACAATTAAATATTGATAAATGAGTTTCCAGACAGCTAGCAGCAAACAGCATTAAAGTATTTAAGTAAAGATGTCTGCTTTCACCATGAAAAATTAACAAGAATATCCCTTGTGCACAGCTATACGTGGGATTTAATTTATATATACTATTTACAGCTCCAGTTTTCCCAAGAGAGCATTTCAGTTCCCTAATTAATTACATCCTTTTTTTTTAATTTTGCAAAATGGCAGTAAGTTTATCTATTAAATAAATTAATATTAGTTTAATCTAAAATATATTGTTAAATATCCATTGCTATTATTTATAATCCCTGTGCCAACAAAAATAATTAATATATATATTTATATATAGATAACAGCGCCTTATAAAAAAAGAAAGTAAAAGAGATAAAAATGGTCAAAAAGAAAAAAATAACACTTCAGCCAATTGGAAGTGATAGTAATAAAAGTCTGAGCGTTTACAACCTTATAATGCACACTCGAAGCGGAAATTCACACATGTTCAATGTTAGATCACCCTAATTTCACTTTCAAAAAGGCAGCTGTTGTTTTTTTTTTTGACATACTCATCTGTCTCAAGAATAAGTCCGACCTTCAAGTATTCTAACTATTAAGTTTTAGGTGTGAACCACCAATGAATATCTGATCCATTTGACTAATAATTTGTATCCAGATAAAGAATAAAAAACAGAACACACGCCTCACCTACTTATACAACATCACTCAGTTTGAAGAGGGTTCCATTATGGAATGCATAACTGAATGGATTTAAAGGCGGAGAACCCCTACTATCCTTATCTTTGTGCCCCTGTGCTGATATTTCCCTCTATCTGAAGACAGTAAGTAAGAATCTACTAGTGTTAGACTGTCCTTGGATGAATATTTTTGAAATGAAAGACAACAGGGGTCTGTTCACTTGGCTTCCTAAAAAAGCAATGGGGCAACAGGCCTTCAATTTGCGGCACGTGGCTTGAGTTTCTGTGCAAATGTACGGCAAAAGTTCCCCGAGTTGAGAAGCATTCTGTTCCAAGACGTTCTCTCATTTACAGGTGAACACTTCTGTTCGTTCACTGCATGTGTTACATTTCACATAACAGCACCAGTGGAATTTACAGTTACATTGCCACACCCGGGAGTATTGGTGTGTATTGTACCCTCTCCCACAGCACATTAAGTCACAGCCACTGACGTGTTGAGCTGTCTTGTTGCACATGCGACCTTGTGTCCCAACGCTGCCAGTCACTGGGTCTTCATCACAATAATTTGGAGATTTTTCAATATACACCAAGTCTGTGTCCATTGGTTTGCGATAAGATAAAGGCTTTTTAATTTTGAGAAACATGGGCCGTTTATTTCGACTGGCACGCACCGGCTCCACTTGAACAGCTTCATTGTATTTGTCCTTTAGGATAAATCCCACCTCTCGGAATTTTGGCAGTGTTGTCCAGCAGGTTTTCGTAGTGCAGGATCCCGATACACCATGACATTTACACTCCAGTTTCATGTTTTCTTCTAGAGCCTGCAACAAGTAGAGAATATAAGAAATGAATATAACTCTCACCATCAGTGAATTTATTAAAAGGAATTTATAAGGGAGGGTTCATTAAAACAACTTTGAAGAGAAATTATTATGGTTTTAGATCATTTTATTTCGATTTGTTTGTTTTCAACATTTTGCAAATAAATAAAGGTAAACTTTTAAAACTTGTGAGTAGGCAGACTTTTTATTGTAAAAGAGAAATGTTATGGAGTTTCATTTCTATGACTTCAACTTGATATACTGCGCTTTCTAAACAGGAGTAAAACAACAGAAGTTTGGAATAAGCAAAGAAGAGAGAGAAGAATAGAGAAAAAGGGTCTGACTTAGGCTATGTACACACGTGCAATCATTGTCCTAAGAAAGGATCCTTCACGATCCTTTCCAACGACTAACGACTGCAAGATGCATGAACAAGTGATATACATACAGCACCATTCTGCTCTATGAAGAGGCGAGGGAGAGACGACGGAGTGGCACCCCGCTGCGCTCTCTCCACCTTCACTTCCATTGTTATGTTAGTTCGTTGTCCATCGTCCATGGATCCGCCAGGATGGTCGTTCAGACGATGGATGACGAGGGCTGTACACAAGCAAGATTCTCGTCCAAGATATTGTCCCTGAGCCGATTATCAGACGAGAACAAATGCACGGGTGTACCCAGCCTTAGTAAAGCTCTCCGAGACTGGAGAAGAAAGACTAGAATGGGTGAATATAAGTGAACCAGTAAACCTGGAATGAATCTGGTCCAGAATTAAAAAGATTTGCCAAATAATAGCAAATGAGTTTAGGAAATCTATTTCAGATTTTGATGGATCATCCAGGTTCACCTATGATAGTCTATCTTCTCAAGTCTTGGAGAACTTTATTAAATCAGGCCCAAAGCACACAGAGTTTATTGAGAATATACCAAGCCAAAGTCCTCTATGCGCTCCCATGGCCAGGGGCAACTACCAAAGTCAGGAAAAAGACCTGGACATGAAAACATATTTCCAGTAACAGTAATGACTACAGTACATGCTAAACTTTGTATGAGTCAGACAATTTGTAGGAATTCTTTCCTTTCATTAGCCCTAATATGTGTTCCACCCCTAGGACGCATCTGCAGAAGTGGAAGGTTCCATCAGAAACTAGATATGCACTGTGGTTTGGACTATTACTGTGAATGAGTTTATCAATGGCCAATGACCACAGCACATAAATACATTTGAATTAGATTATATCTGATAATGTGAGTGTAATATATGCTTCCCATTGAAAGGGTTTAAACATTATTATACTACCAGGACCAATAAACATCCTGGCAAAGTGGATTGCAATGCTTTTGGTATTTGCCATCAATGCTCACGGTCTTTGTTTGGGGCATTGACAGGCTTACTGGTATATTCAACTTTTTAGTTTCTTTTAAATTGTGTCTGTAGACATTTTTTCATTATTTAAGAGCAGTTCTTTCAACTCAGCACTTTGTCTAGAGAACAGACTGGCATGATGCATAGAAAAGGTGAATTTCGAAGAAGCTGGCTATCAAAAGGACTTCTCACTGACAAGCGGGTATAAATACCCACCATAAAATACCCAAAAGGTGTGCTGAAACAGTGCAGTTTCCATTCTTTGAAATAAACATGCAGGTCTTGCAAATTGTGTTGCTGTTTTATCCTAATTAGCTTGGTTTTAATTCAACTTTTAGCCTCAATGTCACAGTATAAAATAATAGAGAACAAAAGAGAAGGCAAATCTAAGTGCTGCTCAGCCAGAATTTAGCTAAGTACCCAGATGAACTGTGAATTTAAACTGTCAATATATTGTCTATCCATCCATGTGTTCCTAATACGCTTCTTCCAAAAAGCATCAGTTTCCTAGCCACGTATTTCATTAGCAGCCAAGCTACAGACAATGGCTATGCTCTGCGGGAATAAACAGTTTGATTGGAAAAAGCTGAGTGTGCTGCTAAAGTGGATCAACAAGCGAAAGAGGCTACTGTTCATGGAGCCGCTATGCAGTATCACACAATATGCCAGCTGAGTCAGGAGCTTGGTGAGCTCAGAGCATTCTGGGTCTCGCATACCTGGCATAGCACCACTCTATGGATTTGGTGTCCCTTCTAAACCGATAACTAAGGAAATCTAATCAACACAGCTTTACCTGCTGTATCTGAACCAACACATTGCAAAATAGTTATGGTAGAGTTTGCCATATTTGATTACATACATGGAGGTTGCTCTTGGATAGAAGCTACCTATCATATTCCTCAAAGTTAGTTACCTGGCTCTCATGATGATTCTGTAGCACCAATACCCAAGATAGAACAGAGACAAGGATTTCTGTCTTTACTATAACCTGATCTTGCTCTAAGTCAGTAAGTTGAAAGATACTGAAGCAGGAGGATAAGCTTTGCAGCCAGACAACTATCCTTTTTTAAAGAAATGGCCACAAAAGTCAGCACCGCATACAAACAAACCAGCCCATGCTAAAACCCAACTCTTATACCTTCATTGCATAAACATAAAATTGTGATAGTAAGGGATTACTCCATGACAGTTGGCTTTGAATGAACTAAAATTAGGTAACCCTCTGGAATTCCGCCATATCTGACTTTCACTGGCTTAGTGCATTTCCAAAAGACATACCCTGGCTAAAGTAATATTCCTATCAGCACCAGAACAAGGATGGGAAGATCACCCAACTCTAGCCAAAAGATTGACAAGTAGAATCACATACCTGCTTCTATAATTCAACATGGCGTATCTCCATCAAAATAATAATCTCAGCAATTACAAACCCAGATTAGGTTGACATTATTTCTATTTGATTTCTTTATAGGTAAATGACTAAGAAGTACAGCTGCTAGAGAGTGACAACTTGGCTATGGCCAAGTAACCATATGGAAGAAGAAGTAATTCAACACAACAGTTATGTTGTATTACCAGTACTGTATACTGTCTAAATTTACTTTTTAAAGTTGTATTACAGTTATCTTTGGCATGTTCAAATTCTTTATATATGTATTTCATTGTTGTAGTAAGCACAGTGCCTGGAGATCAGCTTATTTATGTGAATCACCAAGCACCAGCCAACAAATAAAGCATAACCTACATCCATAGAAAAAAGTGAATATCCTGATGATGCACAATATATTCCTCAAGTTTACCTGACGATATACAACAGTCATTGGGCCATAACCTAGGATAACATCAGTCATACATCCTCATCATTCAGTCCCATCTTTGAATGTATTATACTGTAAGTCTATTATTATTATTATTATTATTATTATTAATACACAGTATTTATATAGCACCAACATATTACACAGGGCTGTACAAATTGCATAGTCATGTCACTAGCTGTCCCTCAAAGGAGCTCACAATCTAATGACCCTACCATAGTCATATGTCATTAATGCAATCTAAGGGCAATTTTGGGGGGAAGCCACTTAACCTAACTGCATGTTTTTGGAACGTGAGAGGAAACACACCCAAGCACGGGGAGAACCTGCAAACTCCATGCAGATAGTGTCCTGGCCGAGATTTGAACCTGGGACCTATTTCAAAGAAGCTTAGTTTGCACCGTTAACTTCTATAATTTCTTTTAATCATAAGATGTCCATCAGTTACTCATGTGGTGTTCATTGAGTGTTACAAAAGTGAATTCAGACATTCTGAGTCAGGACATTACTACTCTTTAGAGTAAAATGTTTCAGACATTTTAGCAGTCATTTAATGAAAACAAATCTGGACTGGGCTTTAAATTCAAGACCTTTCCTTGAAATAACCCCCCACCCTAGTTTAGCTAAAATGGTCAAATATTTACCTTCCAGATTCCAAATATGTTTACTGTGTCACCATGTAGCCCTAATTATAAAATGTTACCACCACGTCTTCATGTCCACTTCATTTGTATGGATATGTTGTTCTCAATGCTGCCTTTAAAGTAAATCCTTTTAATGGACATAATTGGGACCGCTGGGAACATGCATAGAAAGAAGTGGGCTGGACAGGGAGATTTTTGGGATAAAAGCTGTGCATTGCCGGAAGAGATACATAATCCCCGGGACAGAGAGGAGTGTATGTATTTACCAAGTAGGGGGTAATAAGGAATCGTGTGTAGTAACATGTTACAGTTAACACACATCTTTATATTTTTACACATTGTGGTGCCACTAGGCAACTCTGACACACAAGCAACTATTAAGTCTCTACTGCCATAGATCCTTCTGCCCACCATGTGCACATTGAGCCATGCATGCATGGTATGACATAATAAGAATATATGCAGTTGAACAATATGGCAAAACTCTAAGAGCCGGCAGTGGATTTACCTCTGCTTTATTGTAATGCACAAAAACGGAAAAGTGTGAAAAGTTTATTTTATCTAATGAAGTAAGAGTGGAAGTGGCATTTTATATAATTAGAAAAAAAAATTCCCTGACTACACCTCCAGCCTATGACGAATACATAAGATGAATATATCCTTCAGATGAAAACAGAGAACTTTCCTGGAGTAATTTTAACAGTCAAACTATCCTCTTCAACTATGCAACAAACAACTCTGCCTAGAGCACTGAGCAGGATCATACTTGCTTACATTCATATCATAGTATTTTGTGCTTGTCATAGATGTCTCAAGTCACAAATCTTTCAGAATGACAAGCACTTCGCTGTGCCGATTACTAATACAGAGTAGGGCATGAACAAAGGCAGTGAAAAGTTCAATGAAGTTTTTAAAATTAAATTATCAATGGTATTTAAGGTTTTTTCTCTCTTTGAGGTATAATCATCACCTTTTAAAGCAACTAATGTTTTGCAAGGGTTCTAGGAATTAGTGTCAGGTCAGGACAGTTAGCAGGATCTTATAATTGGTCCTTTTTTTTTTTTAAATGGCAGTAGAGTGAACCTGTGCTTTGCCCATGTATGCATTGCCCAATGGTGGTTCCAACGGCGGCTTTTACTGATTTCCTACTGGTTCTTTCACTGTTATGTTGCCTTCTGTCATAAGACAGGTGCACTTTAAAGTTCAATGGTCATGTAAAACTGATATCTAAGTTTTGGCAGACACTGATAAGTTGAATCAGACATGGTTTTTTTGACTGTCAAGAATTCTGGCAGTGAGATCTCTGTATCTAAGTTACCACGACCACCCATCGATTTTGACCTTTATAACACGGTCCTCGCTTTATTTAACAGTAATTCTTAAAGGAAAACTTAAATATTGTTGAAGATGTGTTGTATATGTTGTATTAAATCTATTTTATATTATAGCAAACTATGTTACCATTGCAATCTGCAGTCATGCTTTAAAAAAAAACCAAACACTTTAATGCAATAGGTGCATGGAGTGCCCCAAGAAATGTCATTTCCTGCTTGTCCAAATGTATCACTGATATTCTCTGTACTCTGTACTAGGAATCATGTATAATATTTGGAATTCCCTGCAATAGAAATTTCACCTTTGGTGAGATACTCCCCAAGGCTTATTTCATAAAGGGATGCAGACACTGCAGTTTTTCTCATTAAAATGCTGAGATTTCTGTAAGTGGTTATAACCTACTCCTGTGTCAATGTCTGTATTTGTCATTTGCAACCCCTATTTAATGTACAGTGCTGCGTGATATGTTGGTGCTATAGAAATACTGTTTATTATTATTATTATTATTATTATTATTATTAATAATATTA
This sequence comes from Pyxicephalus adspersus, assembly GCF_032062135.1. Taxonomy (NCBI): domain Eukaryota; kingdom Metazoa; phylum Chordata; class Amphibia; order Anura; family Pyxicephalidae; genus Pyxicephalus; species Pyxicephalus adspersus. Next base: position 65,545,551 of record NC_092865.1, on the reverse strand, counting down.
AAAACAACCAAGGCTGACCCTCCCATATAAAAAATCTGTCAGGAAAGGACAAAGTAAAATGTAGTAATCTGCAACCCAGTACATTAAAACTCATATGTTGCTCTTCAGAACAGGATCCTCTCCTGCTGTGTAACTGTCTGTATTTGTCATTTGCAACCCCTTATTTATTATACAGCGCTGCGTAACACGTTGGCGCTATATAAATCCTATTTATTATTATTATTTATAATAATAATAATAATAATAATATCAGTTTGTAGAAAGATCTTTTTTTATAGCAAGAAATATGACAACCATGCTTCCCACTGCATTAACATCAACCCCTATGCTGTCAGGATGGTATTTTAGTGAATAAATACTCCATCAAGATCAATGTGCAGCTTCCCCAAATGCTGATAAAAAGCAAAGGCAAAGTGGAAGATAGAAAAACAATTCAAATACCTAAAAAAGACAAATATCTTTTCATTGAAATTGGAAAAAAGAAGATTTGCACCAGATCAAATTCAAATTGGCATTACTGAGTGCACTGTTTTTTGGATTGTGTTTGAATTCAGAATATAAAGTGCAGAAGCATACAGATATGTTAACATGTCTGCTATTTGGGCAAAAGTTTGATTTAAGTTCCGGATATGTTTGAGGCCTGCAATGACTATTTCAAGGAGTAATCTTGGCCCTTCCTGGGTCCTTTCATGTTTTTTATTAAAAAGAATTGAGTAAATTAGAGGATAATTTGGGACAGGCTAGAATAAATGGAAACATCCAACATTGTAACGAGGGTAGAAACAAGAATCATGAATAGGAACAGGGAGTTTTTTTTTTTTAGCTAGGTATAAGAATTTGGTGTGTAGCCCAACAGTCTCGATCCATAACTAAACACAAATCAGAAAGGGGTGAGCAGATATAATCTAGACTATGAGGATAATTCAAAATGTGAGGATGCTTCTAATAGGAGTAATAATAAAAATATGTCAGCAAACACGTTGATTTTATTCTTATATTTGAGAACTCTATAGCAGAGGCTTTATGGAGTGTAAGTATTCAATACCTTCTCGCATTTACTTGAATGTTACTATAAAATGCCTTCTGTATGGGTCAAACTAGTTAGAGAAAGAATTGGGTGGAATACATCTCTGCTTTTTGAGCAATACAATTTATATGTCGAGGAAGAAGGTAAGTAGATTTAGCTATGTACTTTTGTAGCTCGATGCTTTACCTGTACCTACAACTGGAGTGTGAATAGGGACCACAGAGAGGTGTTAGGAGATTGGTGAGAAAAATGTCTTATCCCCAGTGGAACAGAATCAAGGGTTCAATCTAGGAGAACCTTTCTCAAGCTTGTTACCCCCAAAGGAACCCATAAAACAATCTGCAAGTCTCATGGAACTCCTCTAAAATCAATGCAATGGGTATCAGTAGGAATATCCCTTACATTATTGATCAGTTGGAAGAGCGTGTCCCTTATAGAGATGGTCTGACTGCCACCCTTAACGAGAGCTAAAATGATCTCTGGTGTCATCCTGCCAATGAATTATGCAGGCACCAAGTAATGGAAGGTGAAAGCTCAAGTAACCCTAGAAACCTCTCAAGAAATCCTAAGGATTCCACAGGACCCTGGTTGAGAATGGCTGCACTGGAGGTCTTTAGGGACCCTCCTCATGACCATTGTCTGGCTACTACCAGGTCTACCATTGACAGTAGTAGAAGATCTTCTCAATCTTCTTCAATGAATGGTTGATGAAGAATTTGTGCTGTTGAGGGTCCATACTAACACAAGGTTGGGGGCCTTCTGATGAGAAAACCAGAATCTAATGTAAAGGAGAAACTCTAATTTAAAAGGGGGCTCAGGTGTAAAGAGGGACTCCTGATGTGGGTGGGGGGCTCTGACAAAATGGGAAGACTCTCATCTAAAGGGGGCATTTGATGTGAAGTTGGGGCACTGATGTAAATTGGGAGTTCTATCTGGACTGTCTACATGTAGTCCAAACCAGTAAATTAGAAAGTATATCCAGCATATATTTCTTTCCTTTTTTACATAAACCAGCTTGTATTTTATGTTTACTGGCCTTCTAATGCACCTGCTGATATCCTCTCCATATCTTAACTTTCATGTAAAACAGATGACTTCACAGTTTTGCCTCCTGTGCACAAAGCAAGCATTCAGTCTTTTAATCCCAGTAAGTGAAGGAATGAAATAAAATTAGGTCAATCACTAAGATCTTTAGAGATAAACGGGACAAGATAAAATAGCCTTAATGTAAAATGTATCTTCCGGATTCCAGCTTTTGTTCTCCATGAATCCCATTCATAATTCAGGACATTAATGTCTCGTTATCTCTTCCATTTGAAAAGATACAGAACTTGTGTGTCATGTCTGACTTTTCTATATAATACGGCGTAAATGTTCTATACGAGATGTAATCTCTCCTAGTGATCTCTTTAAACAGAAACAACATATTGTGTAAGATTAGGAGTGTCAGTAATTTGTCAGACGCTGGGCATGTTCATCCACATTACATCTGTGGGGGAGTGCAGGGAAATGTGTGAACAAGATACGTGTTTTAAGATTGCTTTGCTAGGTAACCTTAACTGTTTACAATTTGCTGTCTAACCCAGTAGGATCACTGTATGTGTAAAATAAATATTCATTTCAGGATTGGGAAGCAAAGTTAAAAGTCAACTCCAGCAAGAATGAAGTGCCAATTAACATTAATGTGGTGCAGAATCACGTCAATGTATGTTTATTCAACAAAACTCTGATTGGCATATATTTTTGGAGACAGCGCAATCTAAATTCAGTGAATAAAAGTGCCATTCAGAATGAACCAGTATTATTTGTGATGGAACCCACTCATTAGAGCAGCATGGAAATGTAAAAGCATATCTAAACACAAATATATATATATATATTACACTAAACATTTGGTGGCTGCAACCACTTGCTTTCCTTTATCTTTACCTGGTGATCTTTCCAATCACACAATTCTTGTTTTAGGGTTATAACTAGCAACTGGATTCTTGAAAACTAATTCTTGGGATATTACATTTAGCAGTAATAATGTAGCAGTTAGGTTTCAATCAAATTACTACTGAAATTTGCTTGATATTGAGTGGTGCAAGGCTGCAGAATAATGGATATTCCCAGATAAATTTTTGATAGGCCGAATATCAATCATTTGCCTAATCAAACATACAGCTAATAGTGAATGGCATTAGTGACCATGTGGATTCACATTAGCAATCATTGAGATATATATGGTTGTCATATTTCTTGCTATAAAAAAAAGATCTTTCTACAACATACTATTATTATTAAATATATATATATATATATATATATATACACACATATAAAGTGCTAAAAGTGCTTCAATACATCACTGCCTCCTGTTATTCCATACTCTAAATATATGCTTCGTTAATTTCTGTGAACTTAGATGTCCTTTCCTGATCTTTATGAGGCCACCACCTTCCAATGGGTTGACTTTATTCTGACAGCCTGCTAAGTGCAATGAATAGAGAATTACAATAAGATTGAGATTCCTTCCTGCCGTGCTAGTGAAAGCAGCCCTTTTTGGCCAAATGACTCTGCCATAGAGGATGAAAAATGAGCCTCTTTCTGCTGCCATTGTTGAAACCTTGACTGCATTCTTCAGGAAATGCTACGTCTGACCCACAGATAAAGGCTACTCCCAAATTCTAAATCATATCATGAGCAGTATGAGAAAAAAATAACACTATCAAACGTATAACACAGATAATCCTGCCTATCATACATTTTTTATTTTATACAGCTTTTGTATCTAATTTGTAGGAAAGTGAAACATGAGTGTGTTATTAAATACGATTTTTACATGTAAACTTGGTATGTATATATATATATATATATATATATACACAGTTTTATCTATCTATCTATCCATCTATCCCATATCTATCTATCTATCTATCTATCTATCTATCTATCTATCTATCTATCTATCTATCTACCTATCTATCCCTCTATCTATCTATCTATCTATCTATCTTAGTCTATCTAGTTGATTCAGGCTCTATTCACTATGAAAACCCCAATGTGCACTGATAAAAAATAGTAGTTTTGCTAGCACATAATTGGACGATTACAGGATTGTAGCAAAACCAGGACAGGGGCCCTAACAGTATATCTCCTATCCAAATTGATAAACTAATTAGCCTGGGTTTGTTTTTCAGTTTTGTGAATGTTGCTCACACACTTGGTGGCAAACCCTGTGAGGTCTCTGTGGTGTGTGTGTAGAGGGGGGTATTGGTATTCACAATAGCCAAATTTAGGGCCAATAGGCAAGTTATTGTCAAGAGAACTTTGGTTTATCTATGTGGTGCATGTACCAATGGCCAAATCTATAAGAAAAAAACATTGCCTTCAATACAGAATTGTTATCTCAACCTAATAACACACAAACACTGGTAAGGTATAGGTATAAGGAATAAGGCTGCTGTGGGACGACCCTAATATTGAAAAGGGGTTGGATTATTTCATATATTGGCTTTTCGGATACAGCTGACCAGGGGCATGGGCTATGTGCTGAAGTGTGCAATGTGCCTTGCCTAAAGTTTGCAATTTGGATTCACCAAAAACCTATGGTAGTGGCAAACCTGAATCTTATAGCTATTCAAAATTATCAAAAAAGAAGGTGTTAACGTGTTCTTTAAACCTATACTCAAACTAACCTCTAAACCTATCATGGGAAAAAAGAAAGCACACCCTCTTTCAATTTCAATAAAGTTTTTACATATCAGGACATAAAATGGGGATTCTATAGTCTGACCTTGTAGTGGGACTTTGCTGGGACATCCTGGGAAGATGTTTTCACTTGTAATCTTCCTCACTGTACAATAGAGATGGACTTAAAACCCTTCTCAAAGGCTTCTCTAAGATCATTACTGATGTCTTTCCTCCTAGGTATTGTGCTGACACACATTTCAATGCTACAGGCCAGTAAATTGCCAACACTTTTGCAATTTACCTGATAACCTTGGAATTGAATAGGAGTATAATATATTTATACATAGGAAAAACTGTTGCAAGGACAAGAAAAGTGTTCCTGGCAAAATCATTAGGTGAAAATGTATTGTAAAAATTGAAAATGTTGAAAATGTAAAAATAATTATTGAAGGAAGTCTAGAGACTGGTAAGCTGTTATATATTGAATTTTGGGTTTTGATAAGCCTAAATAGTTATAAGTAACAACACTACAATTTGTTGGTCTTTGGATGATGCCTAAAGGAAACAGGAAGAAAATGTTTCCCTTTTGGAGCAATTTGTACCATACTTTTTTGCTTTTTTTCATATTTGTGCTTTTCCCTAAATCAACCATGGGTTTAGTTTCCTAAGAATGTGGATTTTTATTAGCTATATATTCATGTTTAGCCTTTGGTTGGGTTTTAACAATGATTTGTGACTGGTTACTGCATTTTGCATTACAGTAAAAGTCTGGCCTATGTATAACATATAAAATACTAACACTTTGTGCACACCTGGCACTCTGGGACCAAAATTGTACATCCCTGATCTATATTATTTTCTTATTCCCAAAATGTGCTTTATTCTGCTAGTAGCGCCTAGTGAGACCTTGAAGACAACCACTCCTTCCTTATGCAGCAATAGTATGCCTAAAGTAATAATTATACCTCAAAATGAGTCCATACCTTTTCACTTTGCCAGCTCCTTTAGATAAATGCACCAGGCCCAGGGGCAAATAGCCCTTTGGGTTCTTGGCTTCTCAGCCATCCACTTATTTAATGTCCCACCTAAAGGCATTACTCACTGCCAACTTTTTAATTAAATTTTTATAGAAACTAAAGCTGAATGGCACACTTATCCACACAACAGCTGGAAACTGAATGTACAGAAGATACAAAGCGGTTATAGAACAGAAGCCGAACATTTGTATGTTGTTAAATTTGGAGTACTTTAGGGTAATTTCACAGAATAAATTTTAAAAAATACAAAAATGTCTGTGAACAAACAATTGTATGATGATTTTTTTTTAACTTTTATGAGTTTAGAGTGGTTGGTTGTGGTTTTAGGCTGTATGTATTTTGAACAGCTGCAGATATCTGTTAATGGCCCGGTGGTTTAGTATTGGTGGATAGTGCTCTTATCCCATCTTCAAACTTTGGTTGGGACACAATCTGCATAGAGTTCGTATGTTCCCTCCATGTGTTTAGTGTAACATCTTAAAACATACTGGAAGGTTAAATGGCCTTTTCCCAAATTTTGACCTTAGACTATTTTTAATTGTCTGCAGATACTGTTATATTTACTTGGTGTCATGGTTGGGTCATTTTCATCCCAGGTTCAAATTTTGGCCAGTACACAATATACATATGTATCTATTCGTATGTTCTCTTTATGTTTTCGTTGGTTTCCTCTCACATCCTAAAAACATACTGGTAGGTAATTGGCTTTTTCTCAAAAACTGACCTTGGACTCTTTGGGACTTTAAACTATAACCGGGACACTTTAAGCTCCTCTAAAGGACATTTAGGGCAGTTAGTGACATGACTTAGTAAGAATTGTGTATTATGTTGATAATGATAGGATCTAATTACTATTTCTTAAAACTGAACATCTACCTAAAATCATTTTTCTACAAGCTGGAAAAACAAAATGAAATCTGTTGTTTTTAGTAGTCAAAGGGGTAATGAGCCAGCTCACTATATTTATTATAAATATACAGGCCCATCTATGAAAAATGTTACTTATTTGGTCTAAGCCTGGCACTTTGGATGGGGTACATAAGGGGAACTAAAATCTGCCACCAACTTGATTTTGTACTCTTCCAAAGATAAGTGTGGGTGCAGGCCAACAACTATTGAACCTTTAGCTTTAGCAATGGTGGCTCTCAAATTTGAGTGGATCTGTTTGATCTGCACTAAAGAACATTAAAACCAGTTCCACCTTGATTTCTATTGAACTATATTTTTACGCCACACAACTTGCTCAGGGATAGGTGTTCACATATCCCATGCTTTGAGGACTGTTAATCTGGTACATATGACAGGAAATACCACAGAGAACATAGGTTACCATGTATCTGGTTAGGTACCACTTTATAAATAGGGTCAATATTTGTTCTTAAAAGAAGTCTGGCTAAGGTTACCATGTATCTGGTTATGTACCACTCTAAAAATGGGGTCAAAATTTGTTCTCAATAGGAGTCTGGGTAAGGTCATCAGTAATCAAAGGAGTCCTGGGAGTAGGCTTCACATTCTTCCAGCCCTGGACCAGTAGCCAGGACAGTGTAAGAAACCAATTATAATAAAAAAATAGATTTTCTGTAAGGAGCAGAATCTGTGTTAGATATACAATGGTGCATTTAAAGAAGAACTTCATGACCATCACATATGGAATAATGCCAACATCTGGGTTTAAGAACCTGATCTTAGATTCTTACCTTGCGTCCAGCTTCATTGTTGTGAAGGTTCATGAGTGTCCTTGCATTCTGCTTGATCTCCCTGGAGTCCACAAAGTCCTTGGAAAATACTAATCCATATCTGATATCGGCAGAACAGCCTCCCCATTTCCAGCCTTCTTCCCTGTGAAATTGTCCTTGTTTCTCCTTATCACACCCACAGTCACTCATGTTTCCTTGAGTACAAGCAGACGTAATGGCGTGGGCCACACCAGCCGCAATGATGGCGTAAGTGAATGCAGCTTCCCTGCTGCCTGTAGAGCAAGATAAAGTATGTCATACAAATGGTACAAGATGGTCTATTCACCCAACCATTGCCTACCATTACATTTATTGCATATCTTACAAATAAATAATAATAGTACCAGACAAAAAAACAGTACAGAAAAAATTGCAATTATCCAAGAAATAGCCATAATGCTGATGATAGGTCCTATATGTTCCTATGCTGCCTAGGCATGTTCAACAGAAAAAAAGGCACCCAAAAATCATATTTTACCAGGCAGTTCTCTAGTTTATCCTTTAAATCCTCAATAAACTTTTCATAATAGTTGAGTAATCAGGGGAATTAGAAGTATTGACTGACTGTTCAGCAAATCTGTGCCTTTGGCCCAAAGATTTCTAATTCTCTAGCAGATGAGTTAGGCAGAAAGTGTACAGGACCTGGAAAAGGAATAGTCTAGGCCATGGGAGAGTATGTGAATGGTATATCAACTAAACCTAGAACCTAAAGAGCACTTACCTTAAACCCTACAAGTTATCTGATCCTTAATTTAAGCTAAAATGGACCAAGCAGCGCTGAGCATTCAGCTCAGATTAAACCATAAAACATTATTAGTAATTATGAGAGTGTGGACGGAAAGCTTTTGTGCTATTTTAATAAAAGTGAACAAAACTGTAAGGAAAAAGGAAAATACAACGTACTACCACATAGCATCCTTTATCTCACCTTCTGTTGTTTCAAGGCACTATCATATGGGGACCAGGAAGTCTATTTACCTTTATTGGATTTTCTAAGAATGCATAAATGAGCACAGGAATTTGGGGGCAAAGAGGGGCTTACAAAAGTACCTGATAATCTCTGATGAGCTTATATATATATTTTCCTACCTACGGGTTACCTTAAAGAATAGTCATAAGAAAAGCAAAAAAATTAACATATAAAATATATTGTATACTTATTATTTCTTAAGTGATTTTTTTGGAATGAAACAAAAGATAATTTTGTGTTTGCTTCCAAAAACCTGGATTTTGTTAACATTTCTCTGTTACTATAACTGATAGTTTGAAGAAAAGATGGCGCTGGCCCTTGTTATATTTAACCTTAGACTTTAAAACAATCCAGAATCCTACTATACTATAAGGTGTCTAATGGAAATTCCATTTCTATTATCACCAGACATTTTCCAAAAATATATTAGAATGGATCTTATCTCATTTTCCAAAGCCAGTTCTTAAAGGTTTTGTTAAAAAAAGAAGTGCTACTCATTGCTTTGAAGGCCTTAATAAAAACAAAAAAAAAACTGCAAGTTTATATTATTTATTCAACTAACGCCTTGTCTTTTAAAATCTTGTGATGTTAAGCTGTCAAATGTTAAAGTTGGTATATGTGAAATCTATTCACACCATAGTAGCCCTGAAAACATATTTATAGACACTTGAAGTTTCCACACTCCCTGTTAACACTGACCAGTTATGTCCATATCATAAGATAAGGAACCATTAATCAAGGCTGACATGAAGTTAAAAAATATTGCTAATTTGGTCTGTGGAAAAAATTGCAATGAACATAAAAAACAAAAAAGGAACCTTTTTATGTCATTTAGAAAAAAAGGTATAAAAAATGAGGGGAGTATGTCCTAAAATTCCCTTCTTATTTTATAAACTTTACAATGACCTATTGTAAAAATATTGTAAAATGTATTTTCAGTAGATATTACTACATAACTTAAAATGATCATAATGGCCTATTTAGGAACGCTATGGCAGCTTTAACATATGTGTAATATACAGAAATATGCATTATTATTATTACTACCCAATATTAATAAAGCACCAATATGCCTAATAACTAAATTTGGGGTTAAAGCAGCTCTGCAAAACCAGAATCCTAATCCTTCTACTCTGAATATATTTATATTCATATATATATATATATATATATATATATATATATATATATGATAAACGTATACATTGTTACATGGTAAATGAAATGTATTTAGAGGAGAAAGCTCATAGGACAGATTTGGGGCAAATTGTAGCACTTTGACCGCTGTAAAGAGATGGTAGAATTGTCTGTATTGAAAAACCGGCCAAAAAAAACAATGAAACATTATGAACATTTGCAAATATTAGAGTTAAAAGTTTAGAAAAGTCAAATCAAATTTAGATGCAATGTGGGACTTGATATACAGTACGTCTTTTCCTTGAGCCTTCAGATCTCGCTATTAACCAAAGAATGATTAATAACCAAGAAACATGTTCTACTTCTCTAATGACCTCATAATTCTTTATTCAGAGTTATGATGCATTCATATAGACAAGCTTGTGGGCTAATCTACTCACTGTAAGTATATGTAAAGTCTTTTCATTTTTGGTTCTTTATAACAGTGGTCCCCAACTTTTTGGAGCTCGTGGACTACTAAATGCATGGGCTACGGACTGCGCATGCGTGGGGAGCCATGTGTGACTCAAAGTGGAAGAAACTTCCCCCCAGAGTGATGTCATGATGCCAGAACCTGCCATATCTGCGATGTGAGAGTGGGCGAGTTGTGTCCAGAGACACAACCCACCGCCCAGAGCCTACAATCCTTACGGGGGACATGGCTCTGGCTGGTGCGCCCCCCGAAGCCGGGTCCCTCTCTTGATCCCGCTGGGGGGTGAACCGACCTGAGTTGCAGCCCACCTGTTAGATGGCTGTTGCCCACTAGTGTGCCACGGCCTGGGGGTTGGGGACCCCCGCATAATACTATTGAAAAAAATATGTTATATCTGTTTGATAAGTGTAAAAAACCTTTTGATCTTGCCAGTAACCTAGAAAAAGGATAACTCCTTCTCTGACTGTTCTTACAGTTATCAGGATTCCAGAACAATGGCCCACTATGTTATGGAACAGAGACGAGGGACAGTAGTCCTGTGGTCCTGTTTTTTTTCTGTTACCTTGTGTGTGATAAATAAACTATATCTAAGGACTCATTAATTTACTACATTTCAATTTTAATGCTTTTATTAGAGTGACCTGTCAGGCTGATTGATCTACAAAGCGGTAGTGAACAATCAGGTTCTCTTTAAGTACGTATTCCTAAAATCTCTATGTAGCACATAGGGAGGTGATTCTATATAAAGCACTGAATAATAAACCCATGGAAAATATGATTGTCCCTAAACCTGAGAAGAGGCACAAATGCACGCATGCATAGATGAATGACAATTGTGTGAGATTAGCATTTATGAAGGGGTGATAAATAAAACATACATTTTTCAACATACAGCTCTGGTTTTACTTTTCTGACATCTCTTTCTTTTGTGTACGTGACAATAATTTAGAACATATGAAACAAAAGAAATATGAATTGAACATGAGGGATTTTTTTATAAAGTTCACTTAAGCACATCAGCCATATTTGTACTTTTTTAAGATCCATTGTTTTAAAAATCATTCTGTGATGTGATTCTGCCTTTAACACTGCATTGTACAGTTTGAATACTGAATGTACTGGTTTGCCTAGTATAACAATGAATATAAAATTATATTGATAATTTACCAAATTTTGGCCACTTAAACTGTATGTATGATGAAATAATGTACAAGGTGAAAATATCATCAGTAAAACTGTTGAAGAATTAGTAGACCAGACAAATGATGGCAGACTTTTTGGAATGGAAATGTCAGCTTTGGGTTTAAAAGTTGGATTTGTCCTTTCCCCACCATTTTTTATCCATTGCTTACCTATTGGTGAATAAGGACACCCATCAAGCCAAGCTTTCATCGAGCCAAGACTTTCCTAAAACTTCAGCTCATCTAACTTTTTTTAATTTATTTTTTTCACATTTTTTTCATAGCAGAAAAACAGATTTGAAAGTAAAAACAATACCTGGAGCTACAGAGTTTGTTATAAAATATGACATTATTAATATGATCAGATGACTATAGCAATGGTAAAGTAATTAAATGTTTACAGTAGGGCTAGGGTTATAATTTATGCCCTGCCATTTTTGTTTTGTTTTCTATAAAACAATAGCTTAAATACCTATCAAGTTATTTTCTGCTGCCTTCCCTTATTGATCTTCCTTCACTTCCTGTCCTAAGGACCCCAGAGGAAATGAGAGGAAAAGTCAAACAAAAGTCTAATACGAGAACAGAAATTTTTTCCCCAGATATGTTTCCCAGGATAAATGTCCCCATTGGAGGATTTTCCTTTACCTGTTTTTCTGATTACAATTTTTGGAATTTTTGAAATCTTTACTTTCTATCCCAATAATGGTATTACTGGGACAACTTTTGTTGAGGACAAAAAAAGAATATGTTTTGGATAAGTTGAAATAATGAAGATGGCTGCACGTGTGGATGTGCATGACCTAATTGGCTCCTTGATGCATCGGTGCAGTATGTACATAAAATAAGACGTTTACATTCGTGTAAACCTTCATGATTAAACACAAAACATGGTTGGTATTTAGGGGACTCTGCAACAAGTGGAGGACAATAAAAATGAATGATGAAAAGGAGAACAACCTGGTCACATAACTGGCCAAAGTCAAGTAATTGGCCTCCTCTAGTCCCGAGGTTAAATTTTTTGTGATTGTTAGGGAAAACTAAATAACGCCTGGCGAGGTCCCCTAAAAATGGGCCCTAAAATGCTAACTGCTGTGTAGAGTAATACTGTGGTTTATAGCAGATAACAATTTTGACTGTCTGTTATAAATAGGCATCTATTAGATAATTGCCCAGTGCAGTGTGGAATTTATATGCGTAACACCAGTAAATGCAAAAAATGGTGATCGATGTGTTCATGCTAAAAAAAAGATGGATGTGACAATATGAAAGGCAGAATTGTTAGGTCCCCAAAAAGTACCTAATGGTGCAAATTATGAAGCAAAGCACAATAAGTTATCTCCCAAACATACATATGTTTAATTGTGACTCATGTAAATAGGCTTCTTTATTTTAATACCGTTGTACATCAATATATACAATTATTTACATATCCTCTTTTTATTGAAAAGGCCCACTTACTACTAAATCAAAGCTGACAACTAAAAAAACTCAGAGAGAAAAAAAGGGGACAAGGTTATCTCATTATGTTTCTAGTGACCCGGGGTTAGCCAGCCTCCATAGATATTTCAAAAGAGAAGATGGGAAAGTCGAATGGCTTTTCAAAATTTGGGAAATTTAATGACAACAGCTTTGGACAAATCACAGTGCTCTATCTCAATCCATTTCATTGATTGACCGTCTCTCATTATGCAATAAAGAAACGCTCTCTTTAAAGAAGAGTTTGGCTCCTTTAACTGAAAGAAAGCAAAGCACTTCATCCTGGAGAAGACAGCATCAAAGCCTAATAGAAAGAGGCCCAGGTGTCATTTTCTCAGAAGATGCAATGAAGCAGAACAAACGTTGGTTGGTGTCAAAGTCTTGGGAATTATCACTTCTAAAGAATTGCATGGCAACCCCTCATCCCATGTACTCATCTTATGTAAAATGAAAGGACTTTATGGAAGCAAATATTTACAAGAATATAGATGTCTATAAAAATGTAATGTTTTGAGGCAAGCCTAAAAATGTATGAAAACCCAAACAATGAACCTTTCTTTTAACTATACCACTGAAAGGGTTTTGTAATATGTTTGATACAGTCAACAAATACTAGATTTTCAAAAATTTAGCATTTTTAGAGCTTTCATCCAAAATCATTTGGTGATACTTCATGCCAGATCACTAATGACCGGCATCTAAAGATAGGAAGGGTAAAGTGTATGTCCTCATACATCTCCTCTCCATAGAACAGGACTGTCTGTACACCATAATTTTGTTCTACTTTTACTGGAAACAATCATTAATAATTGTGGACATGTGTATGTAACTTTAAAACTACTGAAGGGTCGCGTTCTACATTGGAAGCCGCTAATCGAGCATGAAAAGCTCCAATGTACCAGGGTTTTATTTTGCCTTCCTCTGCATCAACTATGTCCATAGGGTTTTATATCTGGGATATGTTTATTTCCCTAGGGGTTGAACTTGATGGACTTAGGTCTTTTTTCAACCTGACCTACTATGTAACTATGTAACACTACCTGAAAGAGTTACTTTGAAGGTTGGCTTCCTAAACCCTTTGGTGATAATTTACTAAAGTCGAACTAACACTTAGGGTACAATTATAGTAATGACCTAATGGAAGAATGTCTAACTGTGATTTTGGATTCTTCTTTCCAGCTGTCAGTTGAAATGTTCATCCCCAAGAGTGCTCTTTAATGGACACAAGAACAAAAGGAGATCTCCATAACATAATACAATGTAATGTGAAAGTAAAAATAAGATTTAGGGTACAATTGTAGGAATGGCCAAATGAAAGAATTCTTAACTGTGAAATGTAGATATTGGGTCATCTGCTCCAGGGCCAGAAGTCGTCATTTTGCCTAGTAGGGGTTCCTTATGTACGGGAAAGTCCATGATGGTGTTTACATCTTGCGGAAAATGCTATCAATCAGGTTCCTGATCCAGACTGTTCTCTCAAAAAATCAAGCTGTATTGTTTTTAGGTCTAGTTACCCTATAACCAAGGTTGTTCTGGCCTGGGACAAATATTCCTATCTGCGGAGCTCCTCAAACTAAGGACAATCTAAGGAGGTGAACTAAGCCTAAATTAAATTTTTTTTAAAAAATTACTTATTCTTGCTTGTAAGTTACAAAAATTAGCTTACAATGTGAATATCGTAATCTATTTTCATTTCTAAGAACATTTTAGGAAACATATTGATAGAACAACAAGACCTCTACCAGTGTAGATTCCCTGGTCCTTTAGCTGCCATACACTAGGCAAGGCCACAAGCAGTTGAATACAGACTTACTTACACTTTATTAGTAGGAGGCTAATTAACCAACAAGCACGGTTTTTGGACCGTGGGAGAATGTAGGTTCCCCAAATAAAAAAAAATCCACAATTGTAAAAACATAGTTAGGAGCAAAGCTAACTGTATTTTGTGAAGTCACTTAAACAATATAGTATTGTGGTGTCTTTAACGTTTATGGATATTATGCTTAACTGAGCAAGCTTTGTAAAGCCATGAGAGCTGCCACAGAATGAAAACTGGGTGATAATAAGACCCTGTAAAGGTTTTCAATGGAGATGAGTCAATTGAGAAACTCAAAGACTTATTAACACGCAAAAAAATGCGTGAAAAATTGCAGGACAAAGAAAGTTAAAATATGCCATCCTGGTGCATTGTAATTGAATAGATTGGATGGATTCTATAGTACAGAAAGACATCAAATACAATTATATGAATGGAAAATAATGAGAGATGTGCTGTAAATTAATACGGAATATTATCACATAAAGAACACAGTTTGAAAGATGTCCCTACTAGTGCCCTATTTCTGTGTTATTGGTAATCTATTAGGGATTTGTTTGAACCAAACACTTTTTCCCATAATTATCATGAAAACGTATAAATTTATTTGTCATTGGAAAAGATCTTTCAGACTTAACGATACATGAACGTGCTCTGTACATACAGCCGTGTTCTGCTCTATGGAGAGGGGAGGGGGGAGAACAATGGAGTGGCACCCCGCAGCGCTCTCTCCCCTTCACTTCCAATATGATCGTTTGCTGTTTATGGATCTGCCAAGACGGATCCATGAACAATGAACGGCGAGCATTGTACACACCATATTCTTGTTCGATATCAGCCTTGAGGCGATTATCGGACGAGAACCATCTGACATGTGCATGTAGCCTTAGATCAGATCTCATAACAGGAACTCTTTTGTGTGTTACACAATACATACTGAAAATGGACATAACTATCATCCCCACGACCCTGGTGATCATTGGAGGGTCTGGGGATAGGATTCTGCATGCTGCAGAAGCCCCAACAAGCACCTCTCCTGACCGGAGTCTTCCAAAATCATTGCATGGATGACATGGAAGACAATGAGTCCTATAGTCTATTGTAAATAAAGGCTAGTAGACCTGTTTTTGGAGGAGTAAATGATACCCCTTACTGACTTTTAGTGCATTCCTGACCACCAATTTGGTATGGAGGAAGAACATAACTACTTCTTCCTTTTCTGAAGAGGCCATAGTTGGCCAATGTGGGGCTGAGCTGTTACCTCTTGCTATCAATTCATCCAGACTGACCTGAGCCCTAACAGGTAAAAGGGATGGCGATGGAGCGAAAGTTAGAACAAGTAGCAGAGTACTTCAGAAATGTGGTGAACTTTTATTATTATTTTTACTGGATGTATACAGATTGATATTTTAAAATAATATTTTAGGGTTAAAAATGGACTTCAGATGAAAAAAAGGGATTATAGTCAAAAACCCTTTACTATGGAATTTTCCACACTAAGAAGAAAGAAGACTTTCATCAATGACTCCTTCGAGATTCTGCGATGAGTGACTCCCTAGTACGTGACCCAGTTCTGCAGATGGCTGACATGGACAGATACCTTTGCTATTGTTCAGAAGTAAGAAAATGACTGAGATGTCAGCTGTACAGTATCAAATCATTAGTAACATACCCACTTTCAGCTCTTTCCCAAACACCGTCCTTTCTCCCAGGGCGGAACAGTTCCAGCGCCCATGTCTGAACTGAAACTGACACTCATTGACCCCCATCTGAGCTCCTTCTCCGATCACGATGATAGCATCAGGTCTGTTGAGACAGATAGTCCTCTGTCTGGGTGCCAAGCCTGGAATCTTACTGCAGATTACACTGGCCCCCAGTGCCACCACGGAAGAGAAGCCTCTATTATAGGAGACAGAAGAAAGAGTAACATTAGTACCAGCCATTGCACGACCTAAAAGTCAATCACAGCTCCTTCCACAATGTAGAATTATCATAGGAATCGTCTGTTGCTAACAAAGTTGGTTTTAGAAATAACATCCGTCTACTTTACTTGTGCATATCACATTTGGATTGACTCTTATTGATTACTGAAAGGTTTATCCCATGAGCATTTGATATTTCTGGTTTGGGTATGTGCTGGTTACTTGAATAACCCACCAACTGCTTTTATCTCCCAAGGACAATGTGGTAAGCTCACATTTTCTGGGATTCTCCATGATATGGTCATTGAATGTGGATCTCACATTTCCTTTTGGATTATAAATTTGCTTATAATATATAAATTGCATAAGACCGGAAGGAATTTATGGCATTGAGCGGAATGGTGGAGAAATATGGTCAAGTGGTCCAGAGATAAAAGAAGCCAGTGAGTGATGCAACCTAAAATATCAGATTTGGATAGATTTGCTATATAAAAAGCAATTATCACGGGAGATGTAGGCAACTCGCATTTGTAAAAGAAAACTGGCAGTGGTCTTATGTGTCCAAGATTGTCCATATTTCAATCTTGACAGAGTCCATTCAGTGGCATTTCAGACCAGCAGTCGTTTTGCTCTGATCTCAATCGCGGTCCCCACCACAATCCTACAAGTGAATGGGAGTGGATAAATAATTTTTTGCACATGGCTGGACCTGGCTGTGGTTACAGCAGATCATAGCACAAATCCAAAAAGCAAGAAGTTGCATTTGGACCCTCAATTGCTGTTTAGGACTTGTGCCACAGTCATGTGGAAATGTGGTTAGCCATATAGCATAAAGGAGTGACAAACAGCACCGTATTACCCTGAGGGTCTGAAATGGCCCAAAGTGGTTTATTGATTTAAGCGCACGTCCCATGTGTGGCTAACTACAATTTAGGTCAGATGAGCAAATCGATGGTAATTGTAAACATCCAATTTTGATAATTTACATCAAAAATTACATTTTAAAAAGACCACATACAAAAATATTTGACCAGTGATTTCACACTCGAAGTAAGATCAAAACTACACATTTAAAATCATTACAATCATATCACTAAAAAGGTATTGTAATTTAATGTTGCTGATCTCATTTAATGTCTTTACAGCGACTTTGTGACCGGGTTTATGCATTAGAGGGACATCTGTATGGCATTTCTCAGGAAGGATTTCCTGATGGTGACAACACTGAACCATTTCTGCAATTGAAATAGCCACAGCATGTCATATAATGTTTGGACTCTAAAATAGGAAGTAATCATGATTCGATCACCTTGTATTATTTTAATCAAAGCTGTAGATGTTCAGAATGTTTTTATTATTCCCACCCATACTTTTTACATTTACCAAGCTCTGATATAGAGGTATCCTTGGAATCCCCAGAACAAGCTATTTTATGTAACACCAAATACAACAGTTTTCTGCATTCAATATAAAAAGTTTGCCACTTGCCACTGTACATTTCTATTCCTTTTAAGACCTTCTTTATTAAAGCTATTTGAGTCTGGAGAAGGTACGCTTTCATCAGTGAAGCTGAAACTAAAATGGATTTCCTAAAATTCACTTGCTGTTAGCAAATGTTTTCAATCCTGGCCCAGATCCATTCCAGGTTTGCTGTATCACCCGGCTTCATTGCTGAAAGTGTATCTTCTCCAGCTTAGGAGCTTTAATAAATCAGACCCATATTGTACAGCATGCGTAATATATTGGCACTGTTTATTATTATTATAAATAATATTAATAATAATAATTGTTTCAAAAAGAACCTTCTATACCATATAGAACACCTTATCAGGACCTCAAGATGCAAAGAATCCATTGAGTCCTACACTCATCCAATACTAGATTTTTATTACCTGTTTTTATATCATGATTTCCCCTCATTTGTTCAGATAATGAGCGTCAGATAGGTCATGCATTAGTCTACCCAAAATCACCATTTCAACGTTTGATTGGAGCTAAAGAAGAAGGGGAGAAAGGGAATCCAGTATTGGGGTCTCTGCTGTCCAGTTCCTCAATGTTCACAATAATATAAATAGAATATATATATATATACCATCCTAAATGCATATCTTCGTTCATGTTACAGATAATGCTACGTTGGCTCAGTGGTTAGCACTCTGGCCTTTGCAGCACTAGGTCCCAGGTTAGAATCTCAGCCAGGACACTATCTGCATGGAGTTTGCCGGTTCTCCCTGCATTTGTGTGGGTTTCCTCAGGGACTGTAATAATGACAAAGGATTGATATGGTAGGGACATTAGATTGTGAATCCATTTTAGGGACAGCTAGTCACATGACTGTGGACTTTGTACAGCACTGTGTAATATGTCAGCGCTATATAAATACTGTGTAATAATAAATTCTGTAGTGATGGCATACAGAGTACACGGGAGGACTAAAAACGGGATCAGAGGCAGACAATATATCAAGATCTTGTCCCTGGACTTCCTAAGTGGTATATAAACCAGCAGCCTAACATGAATCAGCTTTGGTTCATCTGTGTTTCATTTCAGTTGGTTTGTTAGATATACAGTAACCATGGACTGACAACTGAAAATCAATCAGTCATACTACCACACAACAGAAACAATCTTCAGTATTGATCCTATGTAACTGTTTCAAGCAGTGGCACCGCGTCTGCAGAACTGTAAGCCCTAAACTTAGTCCTTACCCTCTGCAACCTTTTGTGGGTGGACAACAAAAGTACCTGTTTAATGTTACAAATCTTTAGGCAGCCAAGACACGTTTAATATCTCTATTTCATCTTAGTATTAAGCTGACTTGAGATATCCTTTAAAGAAAACCTACACATGTAGGCTGCCATTACAGAACTTTCCTAAAAGAAATTCTAGTTGCCTGGAAGTAATGATGATCAAAAGCTTTGACCAAAAAAAATATGAATGCATGGAGATCTGACTTTCTGATGTCACTGGCTGCATGCTTATTAGTAAACTAGTACAAGTTTACAAGAGACAACCAGATAGGCAGAATGTTTAGAAGGAGCTAAGCATAGGCACCTTCACAGTTCTTTCTGTACCTGTGCCAATGGGCTTTTGTTAGCTTTTAGGACTGCTCATACAAGTCTATGGAAATGCAAAGTAAAGATCCTCAGCTGCACCAGCTTGAAATTTAATTGAAGACTTCTAAAACCGATGTCAAAAGCCCACTGTTGTTTGCCCATGGACACAGATCCAATAAATGTAATGTAGTCTTTATTGTGCTTTAGTCTATCGGGGTGTACATCCAGTTTACCTTGCTAGTCCATCCACTACCACCAGCTACCCACTGATAATACCCTTTGCTACACTTCCCTATTATTCTGCACGTCTGACAGCACCCTAGGACATAGAGCATTGGGAAATATAAGACCATCTCCAAAAAGCAGTACCTAATCCTGAGCAAACAAATGCAAAGCCCAACTACTGTCCCATGAAGGTGGGAAGAATTGCCATGTCCTTGAGCTGGTTTTAGGCCAATGCCTCTGATGCCCAAAGGGGCAGAGTTGGAAAATCGTTGTGTGTGGGGCTAAATTTTGGCCATGCCTATACAGTACCATTCACTCATTGGCTGCCATTCTGTTTCGCTGCTGGTCTGCTTGGGAAAAATTTGGTATTAAAATATAACTCTAACCCTTCCATTTCACAATGCAATACCCCAGCAGCTAATCAGCAGGCCCCAAAATTGTCATGTAGAGACGAGTGCATTGGGTGAAGGCCATGTGTATGCTTTTTAGGTTGAAATGTACTGTATACTGAAATCCCAGATACCAGGGCCAGTGACAATAGATGGGAACAACTGGAGAATATTTATATGTGTC
Organism: Pyxicephalus adspersus; assembly: GCF_032062135.1. Lineage (NCBI taxonomy): Eukaryota > Metazoa > Chordata > Amphibia > Anura > Pyxicephalidae > Pyxicephalus > Pyxicephalus adspersus. Next base: position 65,525,248 of record NC_092865.1, on the reverse strand, counting down.
ATGCACAGCTTAGTGTACAACTTGGCATTCATGGCTGCTAGGATTAATGACCTGGCCAATCATGATGGCCAGAAATCCCAAACCCAGAAAAGGACACGGTGAGGATGCCAGCCCCATCAAAGTACGAGGGGGTGCTGAGAAGTTCCTGGCTTTGCCCCCTTCCAGATGAAATAGAAAAATGAGTGTGGGGGCATATGACAGCCTAATATCTTAGTATGTAACTGTGCAAATATCAGGTCTTTGCGATTCTTAATTTCTTTTAGTGAGAAGCTGTGATGGCAGAGGCACAGGCAAGTTTCATGTTGTTGGAGTTACGGGCCGTCATGAAGTTTTTGTTCACACTGAGATGACACAAACACTGGGGGAGAAGTGTCCTTCCTTTCCTGGAGAAACAAAAACTTCATGACGACCTGTAACTCCAACGACGTGAAACTTGCTTGTGCCTCTGCCATCACAGCTTCTGACTAAAAGAAAAATCAGTTTTAGGAATCGCAAAGACCTGATATTTGCACAGTTACATACTAAGATATTAGGCTGTCATATGCCCCCACACTCATTTTTCTATTTCATCTGGAAGGGGGCAAAGCCAGGAACCTTTCAGCACCCCCTAGTAGTGAAAGAAGGTAAATTTATTGCAACAACTGCAAACAGTTTATTGCAGAAGAAGCATCGCTTGTTCCTTCTGCAATACAAAACCAGCCTGTTCACAATTTATTCTTTTCCTAACGTTAGTTCCGCTTTAAAGCCTTGCTGGTGAAACCCACAGAATGAGATGTCCAGGCTGTAACAAAAAGTTGGGATCTCTTTTCTTCTCCTGGTTACCCGATTGTCTTCTGCTTTGAAAGACGAAACAATGACAAGTGCATTCAGCTGTAGATGAGTATTCCCGTCCAGAAGACGCGGCGTGTTTTCCTACGTTTGTTATTAAACATCTTCTCCCTCTCCTAAAGTAGTTTTTGTAATCTCAAATGACGCTGGGAGGAAAGATTGTGTATATTTCATGGACATTTCAACCTCGCCTTTTCCCTATCAGTTTGTGTGTTTTTGTGGGGCTTTTTTTCTTGCTATAATTATAACACAGATAAAAAGCCGGTGCTTTGTGCCAAATCATGACATTACTTCCTGACTCATAAATTAAAGAGCGGGCAGTACAAGTGTACAATAATACAGAGGGCTACAGTGCAAGCGCTGGAAGGTGCTCAAGCTGTCACACTGATACTCAAGCGTGGAAAAAGGAAAAAGATATTACGAGTTGTGTATGGCACTTCTGTCTTGCAGCTCAGGCTTCTGCATCCAAGCTGAGACATTAACTGCAATTTGTCTGTATATACTATAGAGCCGGGCCAGGGTAGGAAAAAGAAGTGGACGCCTTGGACACTTCAAATAGACAGGAGCTGCAACCTATGCTGCTAAAACCCTAACAAAGAAGGTAGGGAGGTACCTTGGTCTTATCATCTTTGGACCCAATGGGCTTTGTCATATGCATACATATTTTGGTTAATATGGACCACATCTACTGCTCTGATTACAGCTTTATAACCCTTTTGGATTATTGAGGCTATGTTAGCACTTTTGCTTTGCAGTGCTACAGTCCTTTTATCTGCCACTAGATGTCCTCAGTCCTATGGCCAGCATAATTTGTCCTGATTCCTCTGAGACCAGATTGTCCTGGACTTGTCCCAGTCTGTGAGTAGAGTTAAAAGGGAAGCAGTACAGCAATAGGCTCATAGTTCAGGCACTTGGTTTTCTATCTGATTGGTGCTTTTCAGAGGTTGATCTGTTTGGCTTCTTGTACTGCTGCTTACTCTCACTCCATCCCTGCTGTACAGGCACTGCAAAAGGCTGATGAAATATCCATTCTGGGTACTTAAACTGTTTGCATTTATTAAAATTAAGTATTAAAGAATATAAAGCGGTAGAGCTGTATTATTTTATGGCATTTATATTACTACTGGCATTGAGCTTTATTGGTGTCTATATGGCTGAGACTTTAGATCAGCGGTTGCCAACTGGTGATCGAGATAATTTTGATGGCCCCGCGGCTCTGCCCGGTGCACCGCCCAGCGGGCTCTCTCTCTCTCTCTCTCTCTCTCTCTCTATATATATATATATATCTATATATATATATATAGATATAGATATAGATATATTTATATATATAAGATTTGAAGATTTCCTTTTGCCTCACACAGACACAACTTTGCCTTCCAGACAGTTATTACATCTTATCCACCTTAAGACAGACAAATGCCAGCACAGTGAAATTATTGTCTCAAAGTGTCTCTTATATGAGGGCTCGTTCACAAAAGCATTTTACCTAATTTTGCTGCATTCCCCTGCACATTCAACATGCATCTACTTGTCCAAAGCCATAATTTTAAACATGCATAACTCCTAACTGTCCCTCATTCGGAGTCTCTGTCCCTCTTCGACAGCGAAATCCATCTGTCCTGTCCCAAAAGTCCCTCTTTTAGCTTTAGCATTGGCATCTGTATAAATGTATAAAATATTTAAATGCCATTCACATATGAAGTTTATATGTCTTTTATCTGACATTTCCTGGTTCCTCATTCAACCCTGGATGAATCTTTGGGGCTGGATCATGCAAATATCAAAGGTTTAGGGAAAAGCAAGTAAGGGGTGTGGGGGTTCCTAATAATGGTCATATATGATGCTATGCTTCCATATTTAAAGGAATTGAACTCCAATGAATGAAAAGGAAGAGCTTAGTCTCTGTCTGACTTGTTGCAGCTTCTTTTGCACACTGTAAGAGGCTCACATTGTGCAATGATACAGTTTCGGTACAGGGGAGAAGCCTGTACAACTGTGCAAGACTAAGGGCATGAATATAGCTCAGATTACATGCAAAGCTGTTTATATTGCAATACATTCCTTTCTTTCTTTATATCATTGCACTGAAAAATGTCCAATATTAATGTAATGGAAGCTATTTGTCATTGTACATATTAGGTTCCTCTTTCTATCCTAGAAATATTGAAATATAAATAAGGAATTCTCCCTGATGTTCTGCATTATATTCAGATTCACTGACCCACGACAAACATGCACATTAAAAAGTCAGCGTGAAATCAGAAAGTCTGATCACCATATGTGTTGAAGGTGAGTGACCTAAATAACATAATCATTTGAATCCATTCAGAAGAAGTCACCCATAGCAGCCTTAATATTAAGTTTTCCTTTAAACCTAACTCTAGACAAATATGAAAACCATAAATTAGTGCAGCTCCATAATTAGGAGTAATTTTATAACTTTTAATTGCAATCAGAGTAAATACATGAATGGGATCTTGTGTTGACCTAATGCAAACCCTATACAGTGGAGGAGCAATGGGTATGCAGCCATGGACCAGTTCATGTGCATGCAAGAAGTATGCTGTAAGGAAATGAAATCTGAATGATAGAGATATGTTTATCACTGTGCTGCTTCTTCAATTACTGTCCAATTACAAACTGGAGCAAAGTTCCAGGACATTCTGGGCTCCTGGAAAGTGTGATGAATCATGCTGGCCAACACACTGAGGGCACCTAGTGGCAGAAAAAAGTGCTGCAGGAGAAATCTTTGTACTTAACCTGATGAGTTCATCCATAGTAAATATAAACCTAATGATTCTCAAAGAACAAAATAAACAAATTATACAACATACCATAACAAGTTTAACTGTGCATAGTCACCCATTTTTGTTAATCATCCCTACCATACACAAGAGTTATCCATTCACACCAATCAAGTTGTAGTAATGCACTTTATATGCTTTATTGTAAATTAGTTTTAATGTCCTTTAGCAAGCCTGCTAATTTCTCCAATACATAAATCCTATACAAATTCTAAAAGTAAATAAAATGTAATATACACCGTAACAAATTCATGTATTTTCAATCAATCAATAGCCTTCCTTACAATGATAACTTGGTATCTTAATGAAAAGGTTCTATTTCAGACACTTCCTGTATAGAGTGAGTACGGTTTCACAAATATACTTCTGTGTTGTCATCCTATCACAAAACAAAGCTGATGTTTCAGGACATTGCAGGGTTAATTTATTAAGCAAAGTGATACATGAGAAGGAACCGTGCTAGGTTCCAAAGCATTGCATTGGTTCTGGGAGTTCATCTATGTTACGGTGGTGGTGTCCATCGGTGGTCACAAGACCAAACACACCACCTATCATACGGTTGTTGAATCTGGTGGCCACATCACCCTAAATATCACTCATGGTGTGTCATATGGAAGCCACAGCACCATACACACCACCTGTCTTATGGTTGTTGGATATGATGGCTACAGCACCCAACACATCACCTCTCCTATGGTTGTTCAATATGGTGGACACAGCACCCCACCCTCTATCCCTCTAATCTTGGTTGAATATGGTGGCCCAGCACCCAACACATCACCTCTCCTATGGTTGTTGAATATGGTGGCCACAGAACCTTCCATCCAACATAACTTTTGTTTGTTGAATCTGGCGGCTACAGAACCCTACATACCACTTATGGTGTGTTATATGGAAACACAGCACCATACACACCTCCTATCTTATGGCTGTTTATGGTGATACCCATCAGTGACTACAGCACCGTGCATAAATCATATCTTATATTTGTTGAATATGGTGATGTCCATGTCCACCATACGTACAGCTGAATACTGCTATGGAGTGCGATGGAGTGGATTTTTTGATTAATTTAGATATCACCCTGTCACATACCCCCCATGATGACAGCCATGGTCCATCACTGTCACTATTAGGAAGCCCCTGAGCAATGTTGTCCAGCTGATGATGGAGTAAGTGCATGTAGATAAAAAGTGTCCGGAATCAGCAACAATGAGATGCAAAAAAAGTCCAAAAAATGTAAAGCGTTATTTTATGGAACAAAAAAAACACATGGCAGTTGTATGTGATACACAAATAAATATCATCCAATTTACATCTACTTTAATTAAAATATGGAACTCCCCGGCCAGAATCTTGCTCTGGTCTCTGCAGCATATATGGCCAGGGTTATCCTCAAGATCAATTATTGTGCAGTCACCTGGTAAGTGTATCAGATGATTATGAGGATGGGAACTGTGGGACTTGTAGTTCAACTGAAGTCACAGCTGATATATGAACTATCTGATAGCACTGACATTGCAGGAACAAAGTATGCATTCAATGCAATATAAAGATAGTAATTCACAAGATGCTGATCACAAATCAGTCATAAAGATGCTTCTTGGGCTTGTCCAGTAAGAACATGGCAATCTGGTTGTACAGGAATCACAAAGTAACCAATCAGAATTTATTATTAAAGCATGCGCCTTCTAGAAATTCAAATTCATTGTTTGCTATTACAGAATGATGAGAATGTACCATGATGCTCTATAAGAACTTCATCGCTTTTCTGTACATTGCTTCATCCAACCTTTCAGTTATGAATACAATTGTCCACTTCTACTAAGCATGAAATTAAAGTAAAGATCACCAAAGATTTGTGTGTGAAACAGATGAGCACCAAAACTTGCTGCATGTTGGATGCACAGATCTGCAGTTTACCATTTAAACAAATTAAATATGGCGCCTTTAAAAATGCAATGTGCTTTGATCGCAATGCACCTCATAATGGTGTGAGCCAAGTAATGCCTGTACATCTCACCAAAACATAATGATCCCCCAGTCCAGGGAAAATCAATGATTTGTCTATCAGGCATCTTATAATTAATATATTGATTTATATCACTGGATGTAATGCACAAGAGACCCTTAAATTGTCACCTATGTGTAAATCATCACAGACATCTCAAGGTTTCTAAGCAAAGATCTGGCCATGTAGGTCATTGATCTAAGACAACCTGCCTCTACAAGGGGTTTCTCAAGAGGTTGCCAATGGAGAAGCAATACAGTAACTGGGAGCTGGGATCTGTTCAGATATCTGTAAGGGGAGCATTCTACTTACTGACTGCTATTATAAGGAGCAATCTTTCCACATTGACACTGACTTCTAGTGTATGGGGGTCCTTCTGCCAGTGAGTATGATGCACAAGAGGGCCCCCAATGTATGAGGGTAGTACCAAAGTATGACGGCATTACACTGACCACCAGTGAATGAGGACACTACATTGATCACCAACATATGATGGCAAAGCACGTATCACCTATACAAGGGTGCACAGCAGTGATCACCTATGTAAGAAACATTACATTGACCACAGTTGTAAGGGACCATAACAATGACCACCAATGAATGAGGACCTGACATTGACTACCAATGTATGAGGACTTGACATTGACCACTAA
>NC_092865.1:65517087-65518894 GCF_032062135.1 Pyxicephalus adspersus | reverse complement strand
ACCAATGTATGAGGACCTGACATTGACTACCAATGTATGAGGACCTGGCATTGACCACTAATGTATGAGGACCTGGCATTGACCACCAATGTATGAGGACCTGGCATTGACTACCAATGTATGAAAAACTGCGAATGACCACCAATGTATGAGGACCTGACACTGACCATCAATGGGCAAGGGGCACAAAAATAATTACCAAATGTAGAGGACCACTACCCTGGCCACCAATGAAAGGGACCATGACACTGACCATTCAATGTATAGGGACACTACCCTGACCATTAAGGTAAGGGTTCACCGCAATGACCACAATTTGAGTGGGTAGTACCTTGGCCACGAGGGAATTACACTGACCTCCGATCAGTGGGTAAAACACTGACCGGTAATGTAAGACCACCAAAAAATGATGACCACTGACCACTATGGCAAAGGGTCCACACACTGACCGCCAATATAAGAGAACACAACAATTTCCAATGTCTGTTTTTTCTGGCTATTCCCATATTCACTTTTTATGAAAACCAATCATTCTGCTGCATTGATCGATCCCTGGTTGTTAGATACGTTGGATACGGAACGTTCTTTATCCTTCTTTTTATCCTTGTACCTCCATTCTCTCTATAGTCCTGTGACTTCCAAATAATATTTATTACCAAAACTTCTCTAAAAGTTATTCCAAGGGTTCCTCTTTGATAAAAAGTTTGGGAAATGCTGATCCTGGGGGTCATTAAGCATTGCTTTGTCTGTGACTATCGGATTGTCATTGTATCTAAACATTAAACCAGGACAATACAATCACCAGCCTCACAGAGTCCTTGTATTACCTACTGTGCTGTCTGTGCCTGCACAGGCTCTTGAAGTACACACAGTGCCCAATGAGGGAAAAGTATCTGTACAGCTGTGAAAAAGTCTATACTGCCCATACACATTGATTTGATTCATCCAGAGTGTATTATTTGGTGATATCAAAAAAAAAAAGATTGTACACAAGACAATTTGCTGTGATCCATACAATCACTTTTAAAGTGGACGGTTCATTAGAAAAAATCTAAACCGCTCAATCGATTGATTACTCCACCAAGCTGGCTGGAAAACAATCAGCATCTGTCTGTAAATTCTTTCATCCTATTAAGGGGGTCAGAATGGTTGTACGAATTGGTAACTGAGAGATCATCGTTATAATGATTGATATGTCTATGGCTTGCACAATACATGCGGTCACAAAATCTGCTTTTGTTCACGTGTAACACTTCAAGAGTCTGTACAGATACAAGATAAAAACCATATAAAGGTGACAATGGCAGGTGGCAGCAAAAAGAAGCTGCATTGGTCATACACATATCAATCTTTTATGTGATCGGTCGGTCCAATCAATTCATCACACATTGCATCTATCAGAAACAATCAGTCCAATCTACATCAATCCAATCCCAAACATCAAATAAATGTCAAAGTGTTTTAGAATCAGATGATTGCACCCAATACAACTCAAAAGTATTTCATTTTCTGTTCATGCCCTATGGAAATGCTGCTGAAAAAGAATCAATATAGCTGATTTGGATACTTTTTTACATGATTGGATTGGTCAGTGTATAGCCAAAATGGAGCTAACTAAAAATAATAAAATATGATTCTCCAGCAGGGAATGTTTTAGTGAATGTCAGATTCATTGCTTTATAAATATCCTTAATAATATAAAACTGATTGTATAGAGTATGCTGAGGTTTTAAATAAAATCAATCACCGATCGTACAGATGCAGAAAAGAGGACTGGTAAGATTACCCTGGACTGGTCCTTTTCTGC